>NW_024104367.1:0-421616 GCF_003945595.2 Pipra filicauda
GCTCAAGCAGTGCAACCAACAAGCATTATTTTAGCATTGAACTGTATTTTTTTCCCCCAAGTATATAACTATAGATACATTGTGTATGTAGGTGTGCATATATATGTGTGTGTCTGTGCACAGTACCCTTAGAGAAATACATAAAACATTTTAGTAGCTATATAAAATAATCACTTTGTGTTGTGTTTCCAAGTGTCTTATGTGTCAGCGTGAGGGGTGTCTGTCTGCCAGACAGACACATAAATTGAGGCACAGAAAGAGATGAAATGAAAAAAGATCGAGAATTTTATTAACCCAAAGCCCCATTCAGCAGCTTTAGGGACACAGTTTTGTTGCCAATGGAGCAGTTACAGTGCCTGATCCTGCTGCAATATTTTCTGCTCCCACTGAGAAGCTTTCCTCCTGCTCCATCCTGCAACAGAGGTATCAGATATAAAATTACAATCTGGTCTAGTGGAAGGTTCCCTTCCACTTGGGATGAGATAATCTGTAAGGTCCCTTCCAACCCAAACTGTTCTATGATTCTAATAAATACAGAGATTATTTTAAGTGGATAGCAAGGATATATAGTCAAAGAGTTACACACCTCTTCTTCCATTTCTAATTCGTAAAACTCATTATATATTGAATATTTTAATATTCGGATCTTCTCTCATTCAAGATTGCTGACCCTCTTTTTTTTTCTTTGTTGTTGGGAGATGAAATGACTGTGTACAGTGCTCTTCTCACACTTGTCAAATGGCAAGATGATGGATAAGGAGGAAAAAAAGAGATGCTCATGCTTGTCAGTGATGCTGGTATCCTGCTAAAAGCAAAACACATTATATTTACTTGTGAAGACACCCCTGAGTCCAGCTGTGAGATCATAGAGTGATTGTGCAGCTCTTAGAAACCCAGAACATCTCTTACTGCCGTTGTCCAGATTTCCTTTTCAGAGGAAGTACATTTTCCCTGGACTGGTCCGAGCCATTTTCCCAATCTACCCATCCAAGCAATATACACAAAACCATATAAACACCTGCTTCCCTCTCTGCATTCAGCAGGGGCTGCAACATGGAGAGGGCTGGGAGGAGCTGGTTTATGCATGAGCTGCTGTGCCTGCTCAGCAAAAGCAGATTATTCTCATGCAGATGGGTTGTGTTCTCGAAAAGTGCACCTTGGTGGATTCCCTCTCCGGTCTCTTCCCTCCGTATTTTGCAGGACTCAAGGAAAATGACAAGTACCAAAGGATCAAAGTCATTTATTGCTGTTGTAACTGCATGGAGTGTAGTTCTATTATTCAGAGGCTTGCTGCTCGTGTCTTGGACTGTGTTCACATTGATCTTTTCCCTAGGTTTTGGAAGGGACTGGTCAAACTCAATCTTTGTTGGCTCAGCCCTAACTTCTTGTTATTTTCTAAAGCATTAAGAAATTATTCAGTGCTGATCAGACTTAAAATAAAAAATCCATGAGAATTAAGACGTGGTGCAAAGAGCTGGTTCCTCTGGTTTGAAACGCAGGATGCTCTGAATAGTTCACCAGGAGCTGTCCTTGCTGAGTCGTGGCCAAATCTGCTTTTTCATGTTGATCAACACCTGAACAGGAGCATTTATGGACTCAGATGGAGCTCAACTGGAGCCACAATATTCCCAAATGGCATTAGGGTCTTGCAATTTGCTCTCTTCACCCCTTGCAAAAAGAAAATGAGAGGAGGAGGAGGAGAATAAGGAGGCAAGATGATGAGCTCTGTGGTGCCTTATATGTGAATATTGCCCTGGAAAGGAAACTTCCCTTGAGTGTCCCATGAGCCCATGGACCAGGGCCATGTCTGCTGTTGCCCAGAGGGGTTGTGGATGCCCCATCCCTGGAAGTGTTTGAGGCAAGGTTGGATGGGGCCCTGAGCAACCTGGTCTAGGGAGTGGCATCCCTGTCCATGGCAGGGATTTGGAACTAGAACATCTTTAAGGTCCCTTCCAACCCAAACCATTCTATGAGAGGTTCCACAGTTTCTGATGTTCCTCTCTGAGGTTTCTCTGTACATACAGTGCCTTAGGATGAGCTGTTGGACCTATCAAGGAGATGTGGTACCTCAATAAATGATGATACAGGCAGCATTTTATTCATAAATGATGGTGCAGATGAAGGCACAAAGAGGGGAGTAGGATCTGAAGGAGGCATTAAATCTGGCATTTGTAGAGTGGGAAAATCACCAGCATTGAGGGGGAGCTGGAACATGATGGACTGTTTATTGTGAGAGAGGAGAGATTTATGACAAGCATGTGAACGGCTCAGTGTTTTCCCCATTGCCTCCTGTTTTCATGGAGGAACAGAGTTTCCAGCTGAAATCAAAGTTTGCCTAAGCAAGAACAAAACAGTGCTCAGAGAAACCAGTAAAAAATAAATTACACAAGTAAGGAACCTCATATTATATTTTAAACTACCCTTGGCACAGTGTAAGATGATTGTAAAATTGCAAAGATGCCTAGAAAACACAAGCTCTGAATAATTCCTGGGTGAAATGAAGAACAGGATTGACTTCAAAAGAATGCTGTACATAATAAAGTGGAATAAAATACAGAAAGCTGACTCCAGCCTTTCATTTGTACCCATAAACATTCATGTTTGGTTTTTTTTTCAAAAATCACCCCCTTTCTTCATGGAAATATGACTGCATGGATTTTATAGCCCAATGCCTTCCACCTTGGTGGATGCAGTAGCATCTATGCTCTGACCTACCTGTCCTATCACTTGTATCCTGTGATTTGTTATTTACTGTACTTGTAAATTTGCTGTATTTTCTTGCCCACTCTTCTTAAATATTTTTCTGGTTCAAAGATTTGGTCTTATGAGAAGGTGAGGGAGCTGGGGAAGTTTAACCTGGAGGAAATGAGGTTCAGGGAAGACCTTATTGCTCCCTACAACTGTCTGAAAAGAGGGTTTAGTGAGGTGGGGGTTGGTCTCTTTTTCGAGGTAAAAAGTGACAGGATGAGATGAAATAGCCTCAAGTTGCACCAGGGGAGGTTTAGAGTGGATATTAGGAAAAATTTTCATGGAAGGGATTGTCAACAATTGAAACAGACTCCCCAGGGAAGTGGTGGTGTCACCATCCTTGGAAATGTTTAAAAAATGTGTGGATGTGGCACATGGGGATGTGATTTAATGGTGAATATGGTGGTGGTACTGGTTAATGGTTGGACTTGGTGATCTTAAAGGTCTTTTCTAACCTTCTGTGATCTAATATAATCACATATTGTGAAATTTTGAATTAAATGCTGTTTTCATGGATACCCTAGTTCCCTATGACCACTGGTGAGTGGTTTTCTAAAAGATTCACTTAACTGAAGCTTTAAGATCCAAGCAAAGCTCACAGGTGTAAGTAGGTGTCAATTCACCTGGGGCTTGTCTGAGGTTTATGTGCAGCCATTTGTGTACATAAGTTTTTTCAGTATTTAAAGAGGTGCTGCTTGGTATATAAATGTCTGAGGGCTTGGGAATAATGCTCACTGTTTGTAATGAGTTGTATTTTCCTTCAGTTGTGGGTCAGGATTATGTTCTGGGTTTGTTTTTTGGGGTTTTTCAAGGACTGGAGTAATTTTTAATCCAATTTACTTGTCACAGCTGTGATTACTCAATATGGGAAACAACAATGAACAGATTATTTGTAATCCCTTCTTAATCATTTTCTCCTCTTTAGTTTTTTTGCTGTTAACACATGGCTGCAGAGTCTGAGCTATGTATTGTGGAACATTTAACTCTGACTTCTGAAATCCACATTGGTGAGAATAAGGAACAAAACATTTATACATTTAACCATAAAACCTGAAGTCTGGCCTCATGGCCATCCCAATCCCTATTTTATTCAGGATGTGGTGTTAAGAAAAAAAAATGTTTTCTTTGTGTATAATCCATCATTATTTTATTATTAAACAATTTGTCGCAATGCCTTTAAATTGCTGCAGTGCAGAATGAATAATTTGGGGTGTCACCACTTTCCTTCTTGTTCTTGAGTTTTCAGGGGGAGAAACAGAGGAGCCCTGACCACCTCCGTGCCCCGAAAAAGCACCTGACACTGATTGAGGCTTTATGCTTTTAGATGATGTTGGCATCTCTCTTTTTAAAGATGTAGGTAGAATAGTCCGTGTTATTTTTACCATCCAGTTTCCAAGCACCTCTATAAGAGGAAAACTGGAATGCTTGGGTAAAAATGGGCATATGAAACCTGTTGTCCCGCCCTCTGCTCATTCCCAATCTCCAGATTTGTCCTTTGTCCTCTGACAGAGGGGTTACTGCCTTTCCTGGGTGTAAAACTCTCCTTAATGTGGTAATTAGGGGCTGCCTGATTTAAACACACTAAAAAAGTCCCACCATCATTTATTTGCTTATTTATTTTGGGGGATTTATTAATATGTTTGCTTTGATTAATAACCTGACTGGTTTGAAAATGTGCAAATGGCTGCAGTCCCTCCAGGATGTCCCTGCCCCATCCTGGGTCTCTTCTATTCCTCAGATAAAAAGCTCTGTTGTTTTTCAAATTTGTTTGTGTAAATTGTTGTGAAAATTTACATTCAAACAACAAACGAAGAAACAAAACAAATTATATAATAGCATGCAGAAAATGTTCTATAAAAATTAATCTGGTCTAGCCTTCACACTGGTGAAGTAGCTGGGCTTAAATTTGGTCTTTGACTTGAGTTCTTACCTAAAGCCAGTATTTCTGGGGAAAATATTACCAGTGAAATTCCAAGCCTAAAATATTTCATCGTGGCCTGAGCATTTGGGTTTGGCACACTCCTGAATTTATCTCTATCCTGCCTCCATTGCAGTGATGTCCGAGCTCCTGGTATTTATTACGGTTTTAGTCAGCAGTCCTTTGAATTGCAAAATAAGGTTTGTAAAACTCCTCCAGTGTTTACTTCACTGGGGCAGCAGCTGTGCTAGGAGCAGTTGTATTAGTAATAAGGATGAGAAAGATTGCTGGAAGGTATTTTAGTCACTGTCAGAATCACTATTTCACTTTCCAAACAGGGCTGTGTCTCTCAGGTCAGCACTTGAGCAGTGTCTGGGGACTGAGGGATCCAACAAAGCACACTGAGCTCATCAATTCACATGGAAATGTGTCCCTGGCATCTTCCAGGCACCCCAACCTTGCAAGACCATGGGGCTGTCCATTATTCCCCAAATCTTTTTGGGCAAAAGAGAGCACATTAATTATGTGAAATAGTGTTTTTATTGTTATTCCACTGAATGTTTTCACAGTCTGCTTGTCCAAGTTATCTAATTACTACAGAAAGGTTCATTAATAATACAGTTAAAATTGTTATTGCTGGTACTTTTGTTTTGTTGGTTCCTAGTTATTCAGGTTTTCTGTTCTCTTTTGCCTCTCTAAAGTTGGTTTTATCACAAGGTAGAACTTCTCTCATGACCACTGATGAACCACAATGAATTGTGTTTACAGACTAAGATGTCTGGTACTCTCAGATGTGATTACACTCATCCGTACCTCATTTTAATCTAGGTCTTAGACAGAATAGCTGCTTGTTATTGCTATAAACTGACACAAAACTAGAACAAATCTGGGCAGTGGCAAATGTCCAGACAGTTGTAATTGCAGCTAAAATAAGCTCAGATGAGCTCAGGTCAAGACAAGCTCAGTCGAGTCCTCGAGACCCTACACTGTGAGGTCAGGCCAAACCCTGTGGCTTTTTACTAAATAACATTAAAATCAAATTTAGTGACTGCTTTTCTGGTCAGACTGGCAAGGAGAAACAACAAATTTTGGTGTGATTAATGAAAAAATGTGACTTGTTGATTTGTAGGAAGTGGGCGAATTACAATAACCCAGAGTATCCCAGAAAACAGGATTGAGACCAATCTTGAGACCGTGTTATAAGAGTTAAGGTCAGGATAATAAATGACACTGTGTTTTGCCCAGTCCTTCCAGATTTGGGAAACAATTTTGAAATAGGGAATGAACGACTCTGACTGACCAATATGCCCCTAATTACAAAAGGTTGTGAGGACCAAGCATTATAGTTCTAAAAAGGCATAATCCTGTTGACACATTTGGAGTGTAGCCCCTCTTTTCCAGGGTTATTCAGTAAATCTGAGGGCAAGCAACAAATGATACTTGTTATTCAGTGTTTCAATACATAGCACAAGCAACAAAAAGTCTTCCATAGCTTCCAAAGCCAAAAACTCTTCTTCTTCAAGTGGGTGTAAATAACATTGGCACATGTGTGTGTCCTTGAACAAAAAGAAGGATGTGCACTGGAGAAAAAGCACTGAGGACTTGCATAGTTTAATTAGCACTGGGTTTATGTTTCTTTTTCAATTTGGGGTGTAGGCAGTGCTCACTATTTTGTCATGCCTGATAAATTTCAATTTACTCCCACTAAAAAATAATATCAAAGGGAAACATAAAATACAAGTTCTGTCATTTTTCCATACAAAGATTCCCTTCATGCTGCCTGTTCTCTTTTGTCTGTATCAGCTGGGTCTAGATATGGCCTCAGTCTGGTACAGTGATTCTGAAAGATGAGATATAAACCTTGGTGTATACTTGGGGTTATAAAGCTGAACTTAAGCTTGACTTATCTGTGTTCTATTTAGGTCATTGAAACTATGTGACTGCTAGGAGGTTTGAAGGCAGAGGGAGAAAGGAAGTGGGGAGGGAGAGGAGACCAGGAAATGGATGCTGTGTGCTGATTTCCCTGCATGAAAGCCAGGTCTTCACAAATTTGTTGCACCAGGAGATTCAATAACTACTTGTAGTTTAACAGCCAGCCCCATTGAGCCTAATCAAATGTCCCATCCAACCTAAATTAATCCATGTTTCTAAGATAAAATAAAAAATACTGGTATTTTCCAAGGTCTTATTTCTTTTGCCCAGACACATGGACAGCTATGTTGCAGAGAAACACCGTCACACAGAATTTGATGAGGCCACCTTAATAAAATATTTTCTTGCCCAAAGGATTATACTGATCGTGTGCAAATCTCAATAATGCAGATTTAATCTGGTTTATCCTCCCCCTCTTGTGGATTCAGCTTTGTTGTGTTTTGTCCCACCTTCCCACGCTGGTTTTTAGCCTTTGCTTTCAGAAATAGCAAGATTTTCAATCAAAGAGTGTTCTGTCTGTCCCATAGCTTCTCATTCAGCCTGTTTTAAGTCAGCATCTGACTCCCTCACTTCTCCCAAAAAACCTTTCCAGAGAAGGAAAAGTAGAGGCTGTTCATGGCCTCCCTGCTGTCACCACCAGCTGATGCTTGTTTGGAGAGGTTTTTGGTAGGTTTTCTCTTTACCTTCTGGGAGTCTTCTGGAGTTTTCTTCATTTTTTGATGCTTTTTCCAATTCCAGTTCTTGTTTTACCTCAAAGGATCTTTCAGTGTCCTCCCCTGACACTTTTGATTGTCCTGGCACTGAACTAAACTATTAGGAAATTATTGAACTAATGAGAGTTAAAACATTTTGTCTTTCTCTGCCTGGCAGGGTGGTATTCAAACTTTGTATAATCATCTGCACACACTGAATCCTAAATTTCATATAAAAATATAATTTGTTAATTAAACTTTCTCTGTCATGAACATTGGGCTAATGCTTGTGGCTCATTACTCGTGTGGGGACAGTCTGGGTGGGGATCAATCACTGGGATACAAAAGGGTTTGTGGAGACAGAGCTCCATAATCCAGTTTTTGAGGGATATGGGAGGAGAAGGCTTTTTCTCCCCAGGGGCTACTTCAAAGCACAGTGTGAGCTAATGCAGTGCCAGGCTGAGAGCCCTGTGAGTATTCACAGAAGACAAATAGGATGGTGCTGATCTCTGAAGAGGAGGGAAAAGGGACACTTCTGCAACCCAGTTAGGGTTGCACTGTGGCTTTTTCCATGAAGAAATGTCTCTTATAAAATCACAGACTGCTACCAGCCAGCTGCAGCCATGGGAATCAGAGAATCAAGGAATCATTTAATTTGGAGAAGACCTAGAAAAGTTCATTGAGTCCAATCTTTAGATCATCAAGACTAACCTTTAATATTTTTCCTGGTGTTATTTTCAAGACAAGAGGCTGGTGGAAAACACAAGGCCATTTTCTTGCACAATCCCAGCTGGACCATCAGGGATTAGGGCTGGAAATCACAAACTCACCCCACTTCCCAGAGGAGCCTTCACCAGAGTCCATCAGTGAAGCCCCTCATTGGGCCACTCGTGGCCAAACCATCACTTTGTCTTACACAAAATACACAGAAGGGTAAAAAAAATTGAAGCCTGTTAAACCTTTATATTTGACTTGTAACCTCAGGTGTTATTTCCCCAGGGGTGCAGCCCTGTGAGATCTGGGCTCATCTCAAACACACCACGAGCAAGCCACAAGCTGACTGCTGGCTCTGCCAAGCCCTGAATGTTGGGTTTCACCTGAAATGAGCCCTGTGGGCTCAATGAAGCTCTTGGGGGAGTAAAGCTTGTTTGTGCTGAGGATTTAATGTGTTCAGAGTGCTGAATACAGCAAAATAAAATCAGCAGGGCTAAAGCAACCAAACTTTCCTGCCTGAGCAACCAGACATTTCCATGCTCCCTCGATACATCTCTCACCATCTTCCACTCCCTCCAAGGTTGTGACATGCCAGCCTGGGTGGACACAAACTCTGTGGTTCATCCAAAATGCCAAGGTTTTTGTGACCTTTTGTGGCCGCCTCTCAGAGACCAAATTTGAGGTCCTCAGCACGCTCTGCCCCTTCCTCCCCTTCATGCACAGCTGAGTTGTGTTGGCATCCATCTCCTCACCTCAGCACCTCCTCCACAGACTGGACAGAGGACAAGGCAGTGAGGGGGACCTGCCAGTTCTTCAAATGAGTTTCCTCTACCGAGCCTCAAATTGGAGGTGGCTTTTCTTTTCACATTAATTTTCTTGTATTAATGGAAAGGAAAAGAACAGTTGTGGTGCTGTGTGTGTGTGAGCAGCCTTAATGCTGGATTTACAGAGCAAGTCAGAAAGGCAGGACTTTATGCATGGGTTCATAAAGTGAGGAGGAGGAGGACCGTGTCAGCAGGCCATGCTTAGGTTTTGCCTTGTAAAATGGGTGTTTCATTACTGTGCTGTTCAGCAAGGCCTGGTCTAGCTCAGACTGAGTGTTAAGAGTTGGCATCTTTTATTAGACCAAGTGTTAGAGTTGTAAAAATAGATAAGTTTTCTTTAGATGTACAGGAACTGTCTTGTAGGCCTAAAGCTTCTTCCAACTCTACAACTTGTTTTGATAAAAAAGGTTTCCTTTGCCTAAAGGTGTCTTCCACATGTTCTCAGATCAGCACAACCCCAGCAATTTACTATTTGTTACCCTGAGAAGGGGGGGAGATTGTCCAGGGTGTTTTAGAATATAACCCTCCTTTTTCTGCAGGTAGTTGGACTGCTGTGATTCCAGGTTAGGACTGTTGTGATTCCAGGTTAGGACTGTCGTGATTCCAGATGAGGTCCTGGGACTTCAGGATATCCCATTGGGAAACTCGCAGGCTGCTCTGCAAATACATCCCTTCATTTGAAAATGTAACTTAAAGGATGGAAAATCTGAGGCAGGTTTTAGACTGTAGGGCTGTCACCTGAAGTATTGTATCCTTCTCTTCTCTGGGCCTGGGTGGTTGAAGCCAAGAGGAGGAGGAGGACAATAAATTACTGGGGGGCATAGATTACCAAAGGGAGAAAAGGAGATTGTGTCATGTTAAAAGTCAGAGGGAAAAATAGCAGCTGATCTTTGTTCTGTTGAGCAGAGAGAGCCAAGGTGTGTTTACAGGGAGTGGTGACAACTGTAATGACGGGTTGCAGTGAACTCCCAGGTGTGAGTCCTTCAGTCCAATGGCACTGAGATGTTAAATGGTCTAAGAAATAATAATAACTATAGGATGGCATCATGTCTGTCTCATGCAGCATCCGAACCTCTCCAAACCTCTCCCAACCTCTCCGAACCTCTCCCAACCTCTCCGAACCTCTCCGAACCTCTCCTCTCCGAACTTCTCCGAACCTCTCCGAACCTCCCCTCCCCTCTGGTATAACACCTTTCCTGATGCTTTCCATCCTACTCCAAAGCCAGCAGGAATTGTCTAAAAGCCATCCCAGCTCTCCTTAAGCGCTGTCTGACGGGAGAAGCAAATTAGTCGCCTCAACATTTTCCTGGAATTGAGCAGCAAATTGCTGCCTAAAGGCTCTCCCTGCAGATCAGCAGGTCAGGAACATCAGCACTTCCTTGCATCCCCACCCCCGGCCCCAGCCCTGAGCAGAGGTGGTACTGACGTGGGAGGTGATTGCCAGCACAAAAGGAAGAGTAGATGACACAAAAGCTTGTTTTTCAACCAGCAAAAAGTGGAGGTTTAGGGAAACGGTAAAAGCAGGAAAACAGCACTGGAGTTGTATTTGGGACTGTGGAGAAACTGCAAGGTTCTGGGGGTTGGTAGCTTGTGTTCTTGAAAGGATTTCTTTGGGGTTTGGGGGCCTCAAGGCAAGGAAGGTGTGGACCTGTTGGAACAAGTCAAGAGAAGGGCCACAAAGATGCTCCGAGGGCTGGAGCCCCTCTGCTCTGGAGATTGGCTGGGAGAGCTGGGGGTGTTCACATGGAGAAGAAAAGGCTCCAGGGAGACCTGAGAGCCCCTTCCAGTGCCTAAAGGGGCTCCAGGAGAACTGGAGAGGAACTTGGGACAAGGGCCTGGAGTGACAGGACATGGGGGAATGGCTTCACATTGAGAGAGGGCAGGGTTAGATGGGATATCAGGAAGAAATTCTTCCCTGTGAGGGTGGTGAGGCCCTGGCCCAGGTTGCCCAGAGAAGCTGTGGCTGCCTCATCTCTGGAAGTGTTCAGGGCCATGCTGGACGGGGCTTGGAGCAACCTGGTCTAGTGGAAGGTGTCCCTGCCCGTGACAGGGGATGGAATTAGATGATCTTTTAAGTCCAAGCCAAACCATTCTGTGATTGACAGGACAATGCAGAAGAGGTTCAGGGCTCTGTTTTGCAGTCACTTTCAACCATCTGTGACAGGTGGAGACATCACTGTCCTGTGTCTTCTGTGACCCTTCTGCAGTCGAAGCTGGCAAAGGAAAATGCTTTTAATGTTGTTTCCCTTCATCACACAACACAATTAGTTTAATTCTGTCTTTTAACTGAATTCAGGGGACAGGTAGGGTCACAAAGAAGAGGGACCTACAGAATTGATCAGTCTAGTTTGTTCCTCACACTCCATGTGTTTCCTTCCATTGTCTTGTATCACATTCTGTTTACCTGTTACCTTTTTAACTTTTTGGGAATTTCCACAGGTAGTATTTGATTGGTTTGTTTAAAGACGTCAAAACACGAAGACTCTGAAATACTGTATTTGCTTAAAAAAGGCAATCTGGAAAAAAAAAGAAAAAGAAATTCAACAGAGATGTTCTTTATCTTCGTTGTGTGGGGGATTGAGAAACCCTACTGATGTTGCCAAAGCTATTTTAAGCTATGAGAACACAATACATTTGAAAGTTTAATTGCTTGCTGAATAATGTAAGCTGTCAAAATAAATACTCAAGGTCTTGCATAAGGGAGAACATTAGGGGGAAAAAAAATAAAACAAGACAAAGCAGAAATGTGAAGTCAATCAGAAGTGGAATCACACCTTACCCCAGCATTAGCAGCACCTTTAGTTCTGCAGTCAGTAATTGCAGCAACAAAAAGCCAACAAAGGTTTCAGGGGTAATTTTATTTTCTGAAGTATTTAGAAATATATTTAGAAATATATGGGTGGGTCCCACAAGTGTAAGTGCTCTGTGATAACCTCCCTCTCCCAAAGCTGACTGATGTAGGCTGCCTTTTCCTCTGGATAACCACAAGGAACAGTAAAGCTCCATTATGCAGATGATAAAAGCTCTCACCCTGCAGGATGCAAAAGAGAAGACACTGGTGGGGTGGTCATGGAAGCACTTTGATGGATAGAAGGCTTTGGGCCACAGAGCTTGAAAAGAAACCAAGTGATTTCTTTTTTTTTTCTTTTATTTTTTTTCCCTCATTTTGTTGAACTTGAGGAGCAGGTCTTTGTGCATTTTTTTTCTAAAGAAACAGAATTGCATCAGCAACATCCCAGCTTTTAAAACAATTCCTTTGCAATAAGAATAAGGAAAACTTCTCCCTGCAAAATCCAGGGTAACATGGGCATCAAAGGTCTTTTTTTGGCAGATCACTCCAATTTTGGCTGAGGTCAGTGAAGAAGCAGAGCAAAGCTGGCAAGGATTGATGCTCTCAGCTAATAAGAAGTTGAGCTCAGAAACATTTAGCAAAAAAAACAGAATAAATGCAGGATTTTCACCCTTGCTGTTCTGCAAATGGATTTTAATATCTAAGGTTTTGAGTGACGTTAATTAAGACTCTTAAATTCCTCTAATTAAGGTGCATCTGTGGGTTGGTCTGATAGCCCATAATAACAGAGTTTTTAACAGTGTGCTGTGCACAACAAGATGTATTGTTTTCTCATGTCCTGTTGCTGCCAACAGCAGACACTTCCACTTACCTCATTAGTCCCAGGAATGATCCCTGTCTGTGGAGGGGACAAAGTGCCATATGTGCCTCCTCACTGCCTGCTGCAGGTAAAGATGGACTAGCAAGGTATTAAATCCCCAGCTCCTGTGGAGGCAGAAGATGATTTCTGTGAAACCGAGCTCTCCTGAAGGATGTTCAGCCAACCACACAGCTGGGAAGAGTCATTTGGGGGCTGTGAGGGCGTTTGACCCTTGTGGTGAGATCCCACAACAGGAATCTGTTATGGATTGTACAAGTGCAGAGTGACAGAATCAGAGAATCACAGAATTGTTTAGATAAGGAAAAGAGCTTTGAGATCATCAAGTCCAACCATTAACCCAGCACTGCCAAGTCCACAGCTAAATCATGTCTCCAGGTGCTACATCTGCATGTATTTTGAATACCTGAAGGGATGGTGAGTCCTGTGCTGTCCTGTGCAGCTTTTTCCAATGCTTGGCAACCCTTCTAGTAAAGAAATTGTTGGTAATATCCAATCTAAACCTCCCCTTCTGCAGCTGGAGGCCATTTCCTCTCATCCTGTTGCTTGTTACCTGGGAGAAGAGACTGATCCACACTTGGCTACAACTTCCTGCCAGGGAGTTGTAGAGAATGAGGTCTCCCCTGGCTCCTTTTTTCTAGGCTGAGCCTCTCCAGCTCCCTCAGCTGCTCCTCATCAGATTTGTACTGCAGACCCTTCCCCAGCTCTGTTGCCCTTCCCTGGACATGCTCCAGCCCCTCAATGTCTTTCTTGTCATGACGGACCCAAAACTGATCCCAGGATTCAAGGTGTGGCCTCACCAGTGCCAGCCCAGAGGGACAATCACTGCCCTGGTCCTGGTGGCCACATTATTGCTGACACAGCCCTGGTGCCACTGGCCTTCTTGCCCACCTGGGCACAGCCTGGCTCATGTTCAGCTGCTGTCACCAGCATCCCCAGGTCCTTTTCCACTGGGCCAATTTCCAGTCACTCTGCCCCAGCCTGTGGTGCTTCAGGGGGTTGTGGTGACCAAAGGGTAGGACCTGGCATTGAACCTTGTTGAACCTCACACAACTGGCCTCAACCCATGGATCCAGTCTGTCCTGATCCCTCTGCAGAGCCTTCCTGCCCTCCAGCAGATCAACACTCCCACCCAGCTTGGTGGGATCTGCAAACTGACTGAGGGTGCCCTCAATCCTCTCAACAGACCATTGATAAAGATATTAAACAGGACTGGCCCCAGGACTGAGCCCAGGGGGAACCCACTTGTCACTGGCTGCCAACTGGATTTAACTCCTATTCCCACCACTCTCCGGGCTCGCCCATCGAGCCAGTTTTTTACCCAGTGAACAGTTCAGCCATCCAAGCCATGAGCAGCCAATTTCTCCAGGAGAATGCTGTGGGAATCAGTGTCCAAGGCTGCTTATATATGTATATATATCTATCACACAGGATAGTTGTCCAGGATGAGATCTGGCTGCATGTACTGTGTCTCTTGTGGCTTATACAACCTGCTTCCCTTTTCAAGGAAGAGGATACTCAAGGGAGAAGGATAAATGCCCAGGTCTCACTCTCATGAGAAGCTAACACTCCCTTGTCATCTAAAAGCATTTGTATTTCCCAAAGCTCTCTGCCTCTTCTCCCAGTACACACGGACACACCTAAGAGGAGTTTTCCTCCATTGTCTGCTGGATTTGAAAGGCAGGATAAGGACTGTGACAGCTCTGCAAAGTTAACTGGAATCAAAACTGAGCGTTTCTAATGGGTTTTCTCTGTGTTTGCCATCAGGCCTGATCCTCATAAGTGATTTCACTTGTCAGTGCTAAGTGGCTGTGAAAATATTTCCACTAAAATTCAGAGCTGGCACAAAGATCAGGGAAGTTGCTGAGGGGGCCGGAGGAGCTGCACATGGTGTACAGGCTGAGTCCTGCCTGGCAGAATGTTTCTGAACAGCCAAGCACAAAGTTATTGCAAAGAGAAAGTGATATGAACCATTTTTTAAAACAGGACTGCAGGTTGCAAAGCACTGACCTGATGAACTCAGCAGGATTTCCCAGGAATGGCATTCCTGGGTGTATGAAAATTTAACTAGTGAGCTTGGAGAAGGAAGATGATTTTTTTGTGTCACTCTGTATAACTAAGGAATTATGCAGCAGGACATGAGGGAATATTTTCAGTGTTCACAATTTTAAAAGATCATGGTACAACTATAAAAAAAAGATCCTAAGGAAAGACAAGACATAATCAAGATCTATTTAAAAAAAAAAAAAAAACTGTTTCTCAGTGAACCTTGTAGCACAGTCTGTTTTGTTTTTCAGAAATAAGGCTGAGAAGTGAGTTGATTACAGAGTATAAGCCCCTGCAAGGGGGTAAAGTAGCAGCTCTTAAATCAATCAGGGAAAGAGTGAAAAGAAGAGAAGGTCAGAAGTCAATACCAGAAAAATATAAGGAAAAAAGTACAATTAGCAAAGATCCTTGAGTTGCTTAACTGGGGAAACCAGTCACTGAGGCTTTGGTGCTACATTTGACTCCCCCTGTGAAATGAAAGAGAGGTTGAGCAGGTCTCTGAAAAGCTTTTGAACTGCTCTTTTCTGAGGAGATGTTCACAGAACAAGAGGAAATGCTCCAGGCCTGGGAAGATGGGCGGGGGCAGGAGGTGAGCAGGTCCCCTCTCCTACCAAGAGGGATTCACATGTGTCAGCAGAGGTGTTTTCACTGAGCTGGTCACATAAAAATGCTCTTTAGTCAACCAAGACATATAACTGCCTGTATTTGATTGGATTATTCCCATTTGGTGACTGTATCCAGGTATATTCAGTCCTTTATTTTATCACTCCCCTTTCTTTTTAATTTACAACACTAATCCACAACTATAATGCTAAATAATTTAGTATAATTTACAGAGTGTGGGTTAGATAATATTTTTGATGATGAACTGGAAGCCTGTCCCCCACCTCTTACTTTCTGATGACCAACCACATCACCAGTTATGGTTTCTGTAAATTTTCTCAACCAAAAACTGAATGGTGTAAAATGTCTCTTTATGTTTCTGCTAAGCCACAAATTTTCTGCAGTGCCTTTTTGGATCTTCCTTTTTAACAGTCACAGGGTGGGTCATGGGAAGCTGTAATTAAAGGATAGAACACAAATTTCAGGAGGGTAAAGGAGACACTGTGGGCAGAGAGCACCTGGAGACAAGGAAGAGAAATTGTATCAAGGCCAGAAAGGCATATCCTGAAGAACCCTGTCCCCTTTTGTTCTCAGACATCTTGGGTTATAAATAGAAGATACTGGAATGCAATGTCCTGCAGGAGCTGTGAATAATTAGATGGATGATGTACAAGAGCAAGTGGAGGTCACAGAGATAAACTATAATAATGCTTGAATTTATTGAGGAGGAAAAAAAAATGAGGTGGAAATGACTTTGTCTGGCTTCTTGTTTAAATGGTAGGAAAACAAGAAACATAAATCCTGAAAAGCAAAAGTTCAATTCAAGACACCAGTGCAAATCAAGAGTAATTCCATTAAAGGTAATGGAATTACATCAGTGTAGGACCGGAGGTAAGTTCAGACCCAATTACATCTTGGTCCTAAAATGAGATTTCAATATTGTTTGTTAGTATTTGTAGAGCAGTGAGAGCCCAAATGAGAGCATCATTTTGTTGGACTGGGAGATGCTCCCAAGAACCTCCAATCCCAATAGACAAGTTACACAAAATAAGAGAAAAGAAGCATAAATTAATTCTGAGTCTAACAGGAAGGCAGAAATGAAGCAGAGAAGAAGCCAGAATTTTAAACCAGAAGTAACCTGGCTTATTAATACATTTTTTAAAATAGTACTAGAAAAGGAAAAGCAAAGGCTGTGCTCTCTGCAGGACCAGGGTGTACCTGGGCAGTGCTGTCAGCGAGCAGCAAAACTTGTCCTTGGAGTCACTTGTGAAATAGAAAACAAAAATAAAAGAATGTTGAAAGGGGCATCTGGTGTGAGAGAGTTGGATATTTGGCTGGAAGGGAGCAGGCCTTGCTGACCTGAGTTTTTTGATCTTTGTGAAAATAAAAAACCAACAGAAAATGCAGGGTAGGAAAACATCTCCTTTTTAAGGTTATTTCCTCAAGCTTTTAAAAAAATGTTTTTGTTCCTTCAGTCAACATCTGAAGAAATACTTATATCAGCCAGTGCAGTCACAGTGTTAGATTTCATCCTGTCATGCAGGTAAGGAAAAGTTATTTTCTTTAACAAAAAAAATTTATTTTGCTGAATAGGGAACATGGCAAAAGCCAACATCTATGAAATAGCTTTTGTTATGGTCAGTACTTTCTCCTGATCCCACAGTTTTATTACTTTTTTATTATTAATACTTAACATCTGTGTGGCTTCAGAGGAACTCTCAGATGCTCTGAGTTTTTAGCAATTAACTGAAATACCTTGAATTTCCTCCAACCATCCCATCTGCAAACAGATTTTCTCAAGAGACCACAAGAGCTGTTACTGGGCTGTTGGGCTCTTCTAACAAAGGATATTGTCTAAACTCTGGTAGACTTTTTATAGTCTCTGATTTACTGTCCTGGACAGTACCAGGCTGGTTGGGAAATAATAAAGGACTTGTTTTGACTTGAATGACTATCAGGGCTCTCAATAGGACACAGGAAACATGAAGTGATAGAAAGTCTTATTTAATAATAAAATTATGAACTTCCCTTAGCACTGTATCACATTTCCTCAATGGCTAATTCCCAAATACATAGAGGTAGCAACTTTTGCAGCTTGAACTAAAGTGTAATGCTGAATAGATGAAAATTTGGGCAAGTCTCAGCTTGCTGTGCCAAGTAATGGAGCTGGAACCATGAGCCAAGGGGAGCTGAAGACATTCTGCCTTTCATGTTAACAGGGGAGTTGGTAAATTACTGGATTGTCTGTTTTAAATATTGATTTTATTTTGGTCTATGAGAAAAAGAAGGTGCTTCAACTTCTAGATTAATTGATCTTTTTTCTTTTTCAAATAATTTCACCTGCTGTTTGTCATCCTCTTTGCATTTGGGGAGCTACAACCCCAACGCTGAGAGTGTTAAAAAGGCAGCTCTCCAGGGAGGGGAGGCAGAGAAGGAAAGAGAAATATTTCTGCAGTATTTTTCTCTCCCTTAGGAAAAAAGTCCCTACTCCCCCGTCAGGTTCCCTGCTGCACATCCAAGCATTTGAAAAGTTGATTTCATGTCATTGTTCAAAAGCTGCTGCTGTAGATTGCTGGTTTTATTTTCTGTTCTCAGGGATACAGTCACAAAGACCTTTCTTTGTTAGTTATCTCTGATATCTTCCAAACTCCAAAATAATAAAAATAATAAGACACACTTAACTTCCAAAGTGGCATTAAATTAATATATTAATGTAAGAGATTGGTATGGAGTAATCAAATGAATACAGCTGATTCAGCAAGTTCCTTTTAGGCAATATTTTTAGAGCAGATGAGATCCTGCACCGATAGAATTTTTTTTGTCTCCTATAAAAGATAGTAAAAGGGTCCTTTTCTATAAGTCTCTTTGGTAAGGAAAGTGTTTTAGAACTAAAACCAAGATCCTACCTGTGTGACAGAGATGTTGTGTCAGAGAGGCACATCCACCCATGTGATGATGACACTGGTTGCATGAGGCTCCTTTGAGCTGTTGGCAAAGTGCCCTCTCCAAAGGAAAAGTGTCCTCGTAGCTGGAGAGAAGAGGAAGAGGAGACCCAGAATCATCCTGCACCCTGTCTGCAGTGGGGTGGGAAGCAGGTGATGAGGACTCGTCTGGGTGACGAGATTATGAGGCACCTCTACAGCAGAAAATCACATCTCACTGAGGGTGTAAAATCTGCCAAAATCTGGCTGAGCTGAAGCTGAGACTGTGACAGTGAAGTCACAGGAACAGGCAGGGTTGTGAATGGCTGCAGCTGGTTTTGGGTCCACCAGAGGCTGCCTTTAGTGCTGGGAGATGGGCAGAAAGACTTGGGCTAACAAAGCCTGATCCCACTGTCTGGTCAAGTTGTTTAGAGGAGCCTACAACCACAAAGTACCCAGCTAAATGTTAGTCTAATGAGATGGAATGTATGGACAGGATATTTCTGTTTGTCAATGCAGCTAAAAATACCATCAGTTCTCTTTCATGTTCCATCAAGAAATGACAGATTTTTTTTTATTTTTTTTTAATGATTAATACAGGAAAGTAGATAATTAGGAAGCAATGATTTATTTATTTATTTATTTATTTATTTTAATTATATATTTAATTTTATTTAAATTGCATGATTGCTTCGGGGCTTTCCAAACTTTTTGGTAAACTCTGTCTTTTGACCAGAGTTTTAACCTCAGTTTGACCTGTCTTTTAACCTCAGTTACCCTTGGAATGAAGTGGTTAGGAAAAGGGTGATAACTTCGGGGAAAAACATCATTCCAGTGATCTGATCAGGGCTCAACACATCACAAATGGTGTTGTTTGGAATGGTTTTCTGATGTCATCTGGTCCAAGCCCTTGCTCAAGATCAAGGCCAACTCTGAGCAGGCTTCTGGGAGCCTCGTGTGACACTAGACCTCAGTTAAGGAAGGCTTTGGAGTTCATTAATGTCTTAGAACTTACCCATGCTGACTTCATGCCTTCAGCTGGCTTATCTTCACATCTTCCCAACAATTTTGGGATAAGGGGAATGGATCCAGGTGGATGCTCCATCCAGAGGACATGGTACAACTTGTGGGCAGCAGCAGAACTGTTTTGTGGAATTCTCTATGCAGGAACCCATCAGCCTGGAAAGTAAGAGAGCTTCAAGAGCAGGAAGTCTACCTGTCTCCTTTCAGCAGGTATTTCTAAACCATGGAAGGAACAGACACTAAATTCCTACAGACCTTTAAGTAAATAGAGGGCCACACTCTGTGTTTTGGTACCTACAGGGTGATAAAGTCCTGGATTGTAGGTGATTGGATTGATAGTAATAAAGTCCATTTGGGATAACATCAAAATGACCCAAAATCCGGTATATCAGAGGTGTTCAGTCCCCAAAAGCCAAGGGACTTAATGAAGGGCAGTACAGTCTTATAGCCAGTCCAGAATTAAAAGTGCAAGGACAGGAGATGTTTCTTTCTCAGCAAGGGAGAGTCTGTTTTCTAATCACAGAATAGTAAAATTATTTAGAATCATAGAATCATTAAGGTTAGAAAAGACCTCTGAGATCATCTGGTCCAGTTATTAACCCAGCACTGCCAGGTCCACCACTCAACCACATCCCCAAATGCCACACCTATATGTCTTTTAAATCCCTCCAGGGATGGTGACTCCACTGCCCTGGGCACACTCTTTTGATGCTTGTCATATTTTTCAGTGAAGAATTTTTTCCCAATATCCAACCTAAACCTGCCCTGGTGCAACTGGAGACCATTTCCTCTGCTCCTGTCACTTGTTACTTACAAGAAGAGACCGACACCCACCTGGCTACACCCTCCTTTCAGGGAGTTGTAGAGAGTGAAAAGGTGCTCCCTGGGCCTCCTTTTCTCCAGGCTGAGCACCCTTGGTTCCCTCAACTGATCCTCATCAGCTCTGTTGCCCTTCTCTGGACACGCTCTGGCGCAATGTCTTTCTTGTCATGAGGGACCCAAAAATGAACTCAGGATTTGAGGTGTGGTCTCACCGGTTCCCCAGCCCAGAGGTACAATCCCTGCACTGGTCCTGCTGCCCACGTTATTGCAGATACAGCCCAGGTGCCTTTGACCTTCTTGCCCACCTGGGCACACACTGGCTCATGTTTTACACCCCCAGGTCCTTTTCCAGCTACTTTGTCCCAAACATGTAATAATTCATGGGGTTGTTGTGACCCAAGGGCAGGAACCCACATGTAATGGATTATCCTCAACTTTTAATTTCAATGAGTTTTATTTAGGCAGCGGTGGGATTGTGAATACAGATCCCTCAAAAGCAGTCCAGCAGTTTGGAGTTGACATTTGCCTCCTACTTCTAGCACAACACAAACCAACTGATAGATTTGAGTGAGCTGACAAACAAGTGGGAGGGAAAAACCTCTTTCTACTCCATAATAGCTAAGCCATCACCGTTTACCCAAGGTCTCATGTGTCTGAAGTTCTCCAGATTTTCATTGTGCTCCAGAATTCCATTTTCACCTGAACAAACTCTTCTGTCTGTTTGAGAAAGAAAAGGAAAAACAATATATATATATTTAGGATTACTCTCCTTAGCTTCTTGCATTTCAGCCTGCCCCTGTTTTGATGTAAAATCCTTTTATTTTAAAAGGAAAGGTCAGTCACATTCCTCAGTAACATCTCTCCTGTGGTGCACTGGGCCTTTAATGGATATTGCTGCTGGATTCATTTAAGGAACCTGTCAGCTGGATCCATGTGCACAACTTTTTGGCAGCGGTTGCATAAACTTAGCATACTTACCATTTTGTAGGAAAGCCTGTTTTTAAGCTCTAAGACTTCAAGGAAACATGTTTGTGCTGCTCTGTCTGCTTTTGTGGTGCACTGAGTGTGGCTTTCAGTATTTTCTTTCCCTTTTGGGTGCCTGCACAAATGGAATGTGATTTTCACATGATCCTAAATAGGTAATATCCTTGCTTAGTTACATTTACAATGGCTTAGCAAGGTGGGAGAGAATCAGTCCCTGGAATTTTTTATTCTGCACAGACACCTCGATTCAGGGAGAGGAGAAACATTATTGATCTTTCATCAGGTAATTTTCTTTCAAGTACCTGCATTGGCCCCTGAACAGTGGTTCTTAAGCTGAATCCATTTTCCCCCTGGAGAACAAATTTGCTATCAGCAGCAGAGGTTTCTGATAACAGGGCTTACAGTTTTCACATTTGAATGGATTGGAACGTTTGGAAATTTCCCTTGGCCCTCCCTGTAAACAGAGAGTTGCTCTATCTGAGTTCATTATGTGCTTCATCCACTGCCTTCTGCCAGCAGAGAGTCTTGCCTTGCCTGAAACAAAGCTCAGAGCCTGTTGATTTATAATGGACTTCCTCAGGTCTTTTATTCTGTTTGTTTATCCTTTTATTATGTGTTTGTACCCCTTTCTTATTAGGGCAGTATCTCTTCGAAGTCTAATTTTTTGGACGATCGGTGGCGCATTTTAATTGTTGTTCTCCCTGTGGAGGTTCAGGTCCTTCTGGCCACGGCCTGAGACATTTTGTCATGGACCACAGAGGGTGATTTGCACAATTCCTGGAATAGCAGTGCCTTTTGTGTGCTGGTGCAATATTTATTGCCCCACAAAATGGGGTCTTCATTCACATGGCTGCTCTTGAGGGTGTTTTATGGGCCAATAAAGTGCCCTGTGTTTTTGTAATCCAACTGCTGGGCTGCTTTATGGGCTGCTGTCAGCTGGGGGGTGGTGGGGAAGAGCAACTTCTAGGACATTGGGAATTATGCATTATTGTCACCTGAGAGCCTGAAGGATCTTTAAATTAATGAAATGTGGGGCTGATGAGCAGAGGAGTCTCACCAGTAGCGTTTCTTTTAAGATTTTGCCTCTGTTTCGGAAACTTAAAAATTGCTAAAAAGAGACAGGTACATCTGTCTGCCTGCCAAATTAAAGTGTTGCTAGAAAAGCAATGCAAGGCAGAGTGAAATGTAAGTGGAAAAGACAGTGAAGGAGATAGAAAAGTATTTAGAGATCAAGAACTCTATATTTTGAGTGTATTGCACTCTGTGTGGGATAAATATATTAATTTTCCTTGTACTTCACAGCTTGCCCTTATGTTCAGAAAGTTGCAGAGGTGTCAGATTTAAAGAGGCATATGAACTATATGGGATAGAGCAATAGGTAGTAAGTAGGCTGCTGAGATCCATTTCTCTTCCCAGCACAATTCCTTTTAGTCAGCTCCGTGCTTTTTGAGAACAGAGTGCAATATGAAAACAAATAAAGCCACAGCAAAAAATCCTCTCAAGCAAACGTATTTTAAAGCTGGTTTCTGCCTTATACTACTTTCACGTTTTCCTGTTCTCCTGTTTTTTGCTTTAAAAAAAAAAAAATCAGAAAATATCGATCTTGGCACAAGTTCCTCAAGGGAGTGTGTTCAGAAAGCACCAGCACTGGTACCAACATCAACTTTTGGGCTTCACTTTGTACTTTAAAAGCTCTCTTTCCTCCAGCTGACTTCCCTATCTGCATCTCACTGTTCTCCAAAGTGCCTTCTAGCAGAGGAAGAGGTGGAGCACAGAGAGAAAAAACAAATTTTGTGGCACTTGAGGTTTGCTCTTGCCGTGGAGCTCATGGAGCTGGTCCCCAACCCATCGTAGGTGGAGCGGTCAGGTGTCATTCTCAGCAGCAGTGGAAGTTGTCACCTTCAGAAGGAGTCATGAAGGTCACTTTTTTTTTGTCTGAAGCAGCAGCAATTTGCAGCTTCCCAGTCTGGTCTCAGTATTATTGTACCAGGCAGGCTGAGAGCCACAGTTCTGGCTCAGGACATGGTAGTGGGTGGAAACCTGGGATGAATTTTAGATGGGTGAGGAGGTGGTTTGGACATCCCATATCAGGGAATAAAATGTGATCAGGGAACCAGAGTGATAAGTTCTGTTATCTTGGTCTCAGTTAATGGAGTTGGATGGATGAAGGGTGTGTGTGGCCACACTTCATAAGTACATGGAGATGTAGTGGGGCAGGAGGTCATGTCCCAGCTCAGGGGATGTGGCTGGGACATGTTTTGGGGATGCAGAATCGCAGAATCACAGAATGGGTCAGTTGGAAGGGACCACAGTGGCTCATCTGGTCGAACTTCCCTGCTCAAGCAGGGTCATCCCAGAGCACATGGCACAGGATTTGAGGAGTTCAGGGAGACTGATATAGAGGTACAGGAGCAAACTCTTGGTGTGAAGTTGTTTTGGGGTTTTTTGTTTTTGTATGTTCGAAGAATTAGAGAACTTGTGGCTGACGTTTGGTTTTGGTGAAGTGCATATTGTTGGGGGTGTGGAAATGGTAGGGAGGGGAAATTAATTCATTCACTTTAGGACATGTGAGAGTGGTGATTGAGCCCAGGGAGATGAGATGAGATGTGGGACAGTGGGATGTGTGTTATAGGGGTTGGTTTGGGAACATGAGCACGTTTGAATACATAAAAAAAGCATATTAAGATCACATTCTTTGTGGACAGGAAGGTCTACATATAGTGAGGTCCAAAAGATGTTTATCTATTTAGAAGGATATGGTCTCATTGGATCTGGATTCTAGGGATCAGCCATGTTTTAAATAGACTTGCCTGTGAATATGCATTTAAATCCCAGCTGAATAAACCCAAAATCATCGTGTCCCATCTGAATGGAGTTTTCAGATGGAGAAGAAAGGGATGTCAAGAGAAACCCAAGTTGTGGGATCCACACACATCTGGCTTGGAAACCAAAGGCTATTCCACTGCCTCTGCCAGTGATAGTACTGAAGCAAATCAAATAGATCAGGAGCTTGCTGAATATTGGGTTCCTCTGCCTGTTACTTCACTGTTAGAGGAGTTTGCATCATCTTCAACATCTGCTGTAGGTGCCAGTCCACTTGCATTGCCCAGACAGCTTCAGTAATTGATATCTACAGTGCAACATCTATTAACTTCCATGTGGAGGTTTATGAAGGCTTTTTACAGTGCCTAAAAGGTGGATTTCTAGCAAACCTGGTGTCCCTTGGTGCTGCTCATTTAAAATAGTTTCTTCATATTTCCCATTAAGGAAACCGGTGTGTATCAAACCTTCCTCCAGGCTGGTCCGTGAACTTTGTGGTGACATGTCCTTAATTTTTCATCTGGAATGGAATGGGCGGTCAGTGTAACTCCATTAACTGTGTTTCCTTTGCTGACCTGCTTCCTTCTGAAACCCACAGCACCTGATTCCTGCCCTGGCTTGACACGAGGCCATCGTATCTGTGCTCTGCTGCAGTGCCGTGGATGTTTGTCTGCCGATTCCTGAAGCTGAGTTTCTCAGAGATGATAAACCACCTGGTTTTGCTCTTTAGACTGTAAAAGAATTGCTTGGTCATTGCCTTTCCTTTTAGATTTCTTGTTAGTCCAAGAGTGGGCATTTTTCATTGCTGTATGAGACAGCCTGTTTGCTACACCCTGACAATTTCAGTGCTACAATTGCTGCTAATGCCTTTTCCTTCTCACTTAAATCCTGATCGAGGAACTGGGTTTAGGCACATTGCTTAATTTAAGCATCCACACAGGAACATTTGTGCTTTAATGCCCCTAACTAGAAATACACAAATAACCCCAGCAAACTGAAAAGTGTCTCGAGCTGTTTGTTTGCCTTTGATTTCTTGCTCACTTCACAAAATAACAAAACACTTCACAGTCGTTTGAGTGAAATGGATTCATTTTTCAATTAAAATTGCCTGGGTTTAAGCAATGTTGGCTTTTTTTTTTCTTTTTAATGAAACATGTATTTTCTGGAATGGAAATGCCTACACCTCAGAAATTGCTGTGATTTGTTCCCTTTTTGCAGATGTTTGCTCTGCTCGCTCTTGCCACTGAAAAAAATCTGGTGGCAAGAAAAGGTGAACCAGCAGAAGCAACTTTTAAAATCAGAATAAAGCCTAAAAAAAAAAATAATTTCTACATCTCTATTCACCAAAACTTTTCATCCACCAAGTGCTGGCTCCTTTATTAATGAGAGTTTCATGGTAGTTTCTCAAGGAGGGCTGAAGCAATCGATCATTCATTCGCCTCAGTAAAGTGCCCTTCATCTTTGCTTTTCACAGTGCCAGATCGAGTATTGAATGCATGTTAAATGCTAAAACCAAGAGAGTGAGTGTGGGAGGGATAATAGGCTAAATTAATCTGCACTACCATTTATCTCCTGTTCATTTGTCCCTGTCTTTCCTACATACATGTGTGTGTGTGTGTGTGTGTGTGTAGGACACTTTCTTACACATTTCTATTCCCTCAAAGCAGTGTTTCTGATTCTGCTCTGAAATATCTGAGCAAATCTCTACAGGAGTATAAATTATGAGAGAACTTACTTAGGCAGATGTGTCAGTCAGCATTTTTATCTGGATGAAGTTCTTGAGATTTGATATTTTATTGCATTTTGTGTCTGTTCCTTCCAGCCTGTGTTTTGTAACAGGGAAGTTATAAGAGGGGGTTTGCATATATTGGAGTCCACACATAAATAGATTTGAGGGTAAAAGTAAGGCAACATCCACGTCTCTGCAATTCCCAGGGAAGGGGGACAGTTCCATCACAGAATCATAGAACTGTTTGGGTTGTAAGGGGCCTTAAAGATCATCTGGTTCCAACCCCCCTGACATGGGCAGGGACATCTTCCACTGTTTTTTAACACACTTTTACAGTGTATAATTTTTTTTCTGTGTTTCTGAAGTACATGCAGGACTCGGAGTGTGTAGTTCCCCCAGTTCTCCCTTCAAGTTGACTGGCTCTGTTAACTCAGCTCCTGCTTCAGAGTCCTAAATGCAACAATCTTTAGCTGGGCTTGATCACTTAATCATAAAATCCTAGAATGGTTTGGGTTGGAAGGGGTCCTAAAGATCATCTAGTTCCAACTCTGAAAAACCTGGAAAGACAGCTCCAATCCAAGGAACTGCAGTAAATTACTGGAAGAAAGGTGTACTAACAACAGTGTGGAGGTTGTACATCTCTAACTTGCTTTCTATTATTGCTGCAGGAAACTCTGGCTGAGAATTGCTACAGGAAAACATCCCAGTGGCCTTTCCCTGACAGATGTTAAGCCCTGGTCCACCCCTTAATGCAGGAATGTGAAAGGCACGACAGAATTAGAAAGCACAGGCAAAGCAATCAGAGTAGTCACGGTTTGATGTCATTTGTCTTCGGGCACTAAAAGGATTATCGGGGCAATACCGGAAACTCTGGTGAATATTTAGAGCTCAGGGAGGGCAGCCGAGGTCCTGGGCATGGGAAGGGAGGGATCTGTTTGCTTTTTGCAGGAATCTGGTGCAGGGAGATGACTTACTTCTGCACGAGAGGAGTTGCAAGAGTAGTTAAAAAGAAATAAACAGTTTAAATGGAAATAAACAGTTAAAAGGAAATAAAACAGCACCTGGAGGAGGAAAAAAAATCACTATCATGATCAGTAGGCACCAGGGTTCATCATAATGAAATTATGGCAAATTAAATTAATTTCTGTCTCTCCTAAGCTAAGAGGCTTATGGATAATGAGAGAGAGGGAGGTGAATATAGCTCAGCGCTTGCAAGGCTTTTACAAAGGATCCAAGGGGCTCTTTCATTAGGAAATAAAGTGAAACTTGTAAAATTAAAACTGACTTGGGAATAGTATGGGTGGGAGGAGGAAAACTAACTTGAGAGGTGACTAATGGCAGAGAAGTTGTGAAACTGCTTCCCATGGGGTCCTTCTTGAGGGCTGAGCTGTCAGCAATGACTTGACAGATGAGTCTGGGGTGATACTGAACTAATCTGTAGGTGGTGAGGGGTTAAGAGGGGCTTCTTACAGACTGTTCTGGAGATAATTTAGTTGAAAAACGCAAACCTGAATTTCTGGTAGCAAGTTAATGAGTAACCATCTGCCTGCATCTGGTCAAATTCTGCAGGGGAGCAAGAATTCTCCTTATCTCAGTAATAACTGCTTCTTTATTTATTATTATTTAATTTTAAGCAGCAATGATAAAAGCAGGTGCCTGACAGGTATTGAAAAAGCCATGAAAAGTTTTGCTAAGGTTTGCATTTCTGGGATAAAATTTGTGAGAGGTGCTGTCTGACAAAAAGTCTTCTGTTTTAATGCAGAACCACCAAAGAACACAACTGCAAACCTATAGCCACGTTCCTCTTCAGAGATGGTATTTCACCACTGTCAGGTGGATTTGAAATACCTCCTCTTCTTTTCCCACACAACCACAGACCATCCCCTAAGCTCCTGTAAGAAAAATAGCACCACCTCTCCTAATACTTTCAAGTGACAGGCAAATTGGAAATCCATGATGCTTTTATTTTAGAATATTGCGAGGCTTGAAGCCTGGAAGTAGCAGCCCGTTTTTCTCCTGACTTTTACTCTGCTGGATGATTTACACCTATGCAAAGGAGTTTGCTGACAGATCAGAATTAGAGCTCTTATTTTGCCCTGTTGTAAACTATTCCTCAACATGCACAGTTAGGTCTCTAAGCAGAAAGGGTGGGGGGGAAGGCTGTGAGAGTCATTTTGGAGCCTGAACAAGTAGATTTAACCTTTCTTGCTTTGGTGACTGTAACAACATAGTAAATGGACTTTAGGGCTTGATGAAACTTAGTAAAACAACTTAGGCCAGGTTGGATGGGGCCCTGAGGAACCTGATCTAGTGGGTGGCATCCCTGCCCATGGCACGGGGTTGGAACTGGGTGGTCTTTGAGGTTGTTTTCAACCCAAACCATTCTGTGATTCTATAAAATAGACCTTCCTTCCAGCTCATCTTTCTGCTTTGTTTACATCTGCAATAAATACTTAGGGTTGAGAAATGCCCACTGAGTTCATCATGCAGAAGCAGAGCCTGGTAGTCCTCAAGAATGAGGTTTGGGGCTGTCTGTGGGCAGTAAAGGACAGTAATCTAATGCAGCAAAAGTTTCCAGCCTTTAAATAAGTGTTTGTTAATATAACTGTTGAACACATCAACCTGGATCATCCATTTCTGGAAATATCCTTAGCTCTGAGATGAGACCTCACAGCTGTCTACAGCTTCCTCACGAGGGGAAGACGAGGGGCAGGCACTGATCTCTTCTCTCTGGTGACCAATGACAGGACTCAAGGGAATGGCATGAAGATGTTTCAAGGTGGTTTAGGTTGGATATTAGGAAGAGATTCTTCACCGAGAGGATGGTTGGACACTGGAACAGGCCTCTCTGGGCAGTGGGCACAGCCCCAAGCCTGACAGAGCTCAAGAAACATTTGGACAACGCTCCCAAGCACATGGTGTGATTCTTGGAGTTGTCCTGTGCAGGGACAGGAGCTGGACTTGGATGATCCTTGTGGGTCCTTTCCAACTCAGGATATTCTATGATTCTCTGATTCTGCTCTAGGACCATCCTGGCTGTGTAGGAGACATCCAGAAATGGTGGGTTACTACTGAAGTGTGGACTTCTCTGCATCATCTTTGGAGATGCCCCTCTCCACAGACCACAAAGGACCTCCATTGTATTTGCTCTAAATTTAAGCACCTTGATTAGGTGGAGAGAGTGGAGTAGGACCCTCAGGGACTAAGTACCCATTGCTACTCCATGGCTGTCCCTGTGGCCAATGCATGGAGTTATATTTACATGTATTTATAGTTTGCTGGGGCCTATCAGTTCCCACCGACATCAGTTCCCACAGGCACAAGTCCTTCCTAAAATCCATCTGATGGACAGGAAAGAAATGTCTTGTGGTGTGAACAATTTCCTTATGCATGTGTGATGCACCTTTATGTACTTATGTCTGCAACAACAATGGAATAAATGTAAATGCAGCTATTCAAACTACATCTGCTTAAGCCACAGATCTTGCAGCTCAGTGCTCTGCTCCACATACTATAATTTTTACCTTTTTTGGATAACAAAACTGCAGTGAACATTACAGAAGCTGTTAAAGACACAAGTTGAATCATGCTGAGATACCTGGCTTAACTCCAGTCAAACCTACTTGACCACCTACCCCATTTGCTATGCAAAAAAACTACCCCATTGCTATGCCCTGTACCAGAGGGGATGTTGGATTTAATGATGTTTAAACCAGTACTGTAAAGGAACCTTTGATTGTACCCAAAAAACTTATTATTGCTCTCCCATTCGGGATCAGATGAAAGTAAAATAAGCTGTATCTTGTATTATGAGTGGAAATGCCATTTCCTGCTGGAACTAGAAAACAAAGCTCTTTGGGATTATTGTAAGGATCAGCAGGCACAGTGAGGCAGGGAGAAGTCTTTCCCTTGTTGGTCTTTGCTGTTGCATTTGGGGTCTGATTATCTTTTGCTGACTTGGCCATTCATCAAGTGTCTCAAAGAAGCAGCACAAACAGTAGTTGAGCTCCTTCCCTCTGTCCCTGGAGGGAAGGGAAGCAGCCATCGCTGCCTCTGCCTCTTTGCAGTGCTCCCCTTCAAACTGGATAAATAAATTAGAGATATGGTCATTCAGGGAACCAGCTGGGAGCAGCTGGGGATTATGGATTCAGTGATTATGGATTCAGTGATTATGGATTCAGTGATTATGGATTCAGTGGACTGTGCTCCTCTGGTACAGAAAACAGCCACCACAGGCACCTCTTGGGCAGCATTGTGGCTTCTCCTGTATTATTTAGTGCATTGTCTCTTCAATCTCTGTGCATGCAGAAATGCTCAGCAAGAGTTGTTTCTCCTCCTAAGAGACGCCCTTTCAGTTTTTACTCTTAGAGTGCTTGTTTTTAGGCAGGTGAATCTTTTACAACATTTATATTTTAGGTACTTGGTGACTCCACAGACTGAGTATTAACTTCCTGTTGTGTGGAGAACTCTTTTGAGAGGCAAATTTTATTCATCAAAGACAACCCTTTAATTAACTTTCACACTTCCATAGGGAGAGGAATATAAAGACAGATAATAATACTAATAATACTAATAATAACAACAATAACAACATATCTTGTTACCATTACAAATGAAAATAAAATGCTGCAGGGAGTGGAGTTTCAAGGTTTGTTTTGGTTTTGGTTTTTTTTTGTTTTTTTTAATGAAGATTTTAATAGCATTTAATGTAAATTGAATATAATCATTGTCTCATTCCTGAGCTTATCTCTGAGGCTGAAGATTAAGAAGTTAATTGTGCTGACAACATAGTGGGAAGTGCCAAAATCAAGCACCAGCTTGTTGGTTAAAGCGCCTTTTGAATTAAGAGAGGAAAGCAGAACCTTTATTTTTTTGTACCCCTGCTCCCAGTTATTTTGCAGCTGAGTAAACTTTGTGCACAGTGTGGATTTATTACATGAGAGCTAACATAAAATTTCCATTAGAGTGCAAATTAATAAGAGTTTATTTAACTTTAGAGATTGGGAAGGATCAGATGCATGAGCCTAACAAGACATTTTACTTTGGGGATGGGGAATTACTGGTGTATAAGTCCCTCAGTTCTTTTTGGGAAGATAATTTAACGAGGTCATCAAAATGACTGGATGTCAGCTCCAGAATCTTGCCTTCCATTAAGAGGAATTAGGTATGGAAATCTCACTTTTGAATCATCTGCTGGTTATGGAATTCATGCACTTGGTGGCAAGATTTACTTGATGAAAATATTGGGGATCAGGCTGTGCACTCCTTAATGTAAGCAATGTGACAGGATTCAGTTCTCAGCTCCCTCTCCTGCAGTGACAGTGTGGAATACCTGTCTGTGCTATATATGACCTCTTCCATCTCAAATTAAAAGTGATGTAGTTGCTCATCTGGTGCAGTGAGTCCTGGGATCATAAATAAATGAAATGCATTTTGACGAATGATTACAGAAATGGTATCTTAATTTGACTAAGCAGAGATAATAACTAGTCATTGGGTCCAGTTGTGTCTTCATATGGGATTATTTCTCTTTCCTGTATGGTCTCAAAGGAGTCCAGTTTTATTTACTGTGAGGGTGGTGATGCCTCAGAACAGGTTGCCCAGAGAAGCTGTGGATGCTCCATCCCTGGAAGTGTTTAAGGCCAGGTTGGATGGGGCTCTGAGCAACCTGGGATAGTGGGAGGTGTCCCTGCCCATGGTGGGGGATAGGAACAAGATGATCTTTAAGGTCCCTTCCAGCCCAGGCCATCCTATGATCCTAATATCCCAGACAGCTTTCCCAACTGAGCTGTTTGCAGAAAAACACTGAAGTGGGAAAAAAACAGCCAAACTTTGTACTGAGACTTTAAGAGAGGTCTCAATGTAATTTTAGTCAGGATTGTGTTTGGTAAAGACTTCAGGGACTGGCCTTGCTCCTCAAAGGAGGTGCCGAAAGAGTTGACATAAGTGATGAAAGAGCTGGTATCCATCAGTACTGGCAGAGAAGCAGGAGGGAGCTGAAGAGTCAGGACAGGCCATGGGTCTTGAGGACAGAGGGGCCACAGATAGTCATCTTGACATTTTTTTAAATTAAAGAACTTCCATTCACTCCAAATCTCACCAAACCTGAAAAAAAACAAACGAAACCAAACCAAACCACTGACAAATGAGTCTTTTCAATACAACTGTGGCTCCTATATGTCCTCTAGAGGAGAAAAAACCCACCATTTTCTCTGGGTCTTTTTCAAGTATTTCTTGAGTTTTTGAAAGAAACCTCATGGAAAACCACCCCTTTGTAACTAAAAAGATGTGAAGTGCTTCTAGGGAAGCTCAGAGGCTGAAAGTGCCCTGTTGATCTTAACAAAGCTTGAGAACTACTGGACTGAGCAAATAAGTACCTTTGGGAAGAATTTATGCCCCTTGCCCCTATTTTTTTTTGGTCCCAAAGAACAAGGCCAGCAGTGAGTGCTTACAAGAAATAATGGTGCCAGAATTGAGGGTATAAAGGAGAGGGACAACCATGAAAGGGGACTGGTTTGGCTCCCTGCCTGCCTGTTATAGTGCTGTAAAGCAGTCAGGTAAAGTGCTTTCCTGGAATACTCTGCCATTATCATATAGATGATTGCTGTAAGTAAATTTGTCCTGCTCAAACTCAAAAATCTCTTCTGAGTACAATATTTTCCTGGGCCAGCCATCAGGTAACTCCCCTGTCCCGTCTCTTTTTGCTATAAAACCCTTCTTTTGGCAATTTTAGTTGCAATACCAACCATCTGTGATGGCCTCCTTACCTGTCCACCCCCTATTTTCACTTTATCACCCCCACCGACCCTGCAGGTCCACAGCCACTGCCTCTCTGCTGACCACAGGAAGAATATTTTGGGCAGCTCCTTTCCAGTATTTCCTTCTGTCTTCCACTGTCAAGACCCAGGACTCTTGCAGCCCTCCTGTGCCTCCATGTGCTGTGTGTTGTGTTGTCTCAATTGCTCTGCAGGTTGATAAATGTCTCTAAGTGTCTCATTATGCAATTAATTTCAATTGCAATTCCCATCATCTCTTCCCTTCTGCAGGCATGCGACCCAGCAGGAGACTAATAAAACCATCACCACCAGCACCAAAGCCATCAAGCAGCTGTCTGAGATTGTCAGAGGCTCATCCAGGGTATGTGCCAATCCAGGTGATGTTGGGGGAGGGTGATGGGTCTTATGGAAGGAAGAATAATAAAAAAAAGAAGTGGTAGTGGGTGTTTTAAGGCTGTTGAGCTCCATGGCTTGTTATAACTTCCTTTCCTGTGACATGGTAAATGTAGTTTTCACTTATAAATGACCCAGAGGAAAACAGCTGCAGAAACCGGTTCTTCTCCCAAAACCACATCGTGTGGAATTGGAAATTGAGAACTCAGCAAAAAGCCTTGGCCAGTTCACATTTATCTCAGAGTCTCACTCAGTTTGGGTGAAAATACACAGAAATCATCTGGCTCCACATAAATTTGGCACTGGCTAAAGACTCAGTCGTGCAGTGGGTGCACTGGGGACTGGTGAGTTTGGAATTGTGTTGAAGTGTCTGGAAAAACCAAAGCCATGGAATACATTGTGGATATGACATTCACTCAGGGCTGTGTGCTGGTAAAAAGGCAGCTTTGGGGATAGATAAATACAGAGTGTGGCCAGATCAGAACAGGACTTTGAGTTGCAATTTACCCTACAGAATCCCTGTTATATGGACAAACTGGGATGTCCTCAGTAGGTTCAACTCCTATGAACAGCATTGTCACAGGGTGCGAATGATCCCCATCCCTTGGTCTCCAGTGTGAAGATTGGACAAACAGGTTTCTGGCCTTCCTACAAAACCCGTTACACTCCAGATATTCCTGCTGAATTTGACCTGTGATTTGAATCGTGGGGAAGAACAGAAACATACTGTGGGACCAAACTCCAACTGATGTGAGGGTAGAGGAGTTTGACCCACATAAAAGATGATTCGGCAACTGAAATGACAATAAGGACAATTCTACGTGATTCTGCCTGGTAGTTTTCTGTTGTCTTCTTGCTTCCAGCACCCATATGGTTTCTAAGTCAGGAACTTGTCTGAATTGATGTTTTGTCCTCACTCACTTCCTGCCATTTTCCAAAGTCCCGTGTTACTCCAGCTCTGTACTCACTGCCCTTCCACCGAGCAATAACAGTGCTCTAAACACACCACTCGTCTCTGTCCCGAGTGGGTTTTACAGCCTGGATTTATGGCACTTGCCAACGGGCAGATGAGATAAGGATTTAAAGGTTGAATCACCCCAGGCTACCTTTGTAACATGTTGAAGACCCTGTGCAATCCAGCCCGCCTGAAACAAAAAATGAATGGGTGATGGTCCACTCGAGAGGATGAGGAGGGAAGCCTGGAATGACTGTTTCCATATGTTGACATCAGACTTGTGCAGGCATCAGCCTTAATACCAGGAGAGTTTTTAACACATTACTTTGATTAATGATGGACTACAAGGACTATTTTTTTCCTTTTCTTGCATAATTCCATCTGAGCTTGATGAAACAGGAGATGCTGTCTCAGAAATGTGGGCATCTGTGCTTTTTTTATGCTCTTTTTGTGCTGATCTCCTGGCTCCATTTTGTGACATAAATTGAGTCAAAAGGGGAATCAGGCAAGGTCACATTAAACCCAATTATAGTGCCACACAAGAATGTCATTATTTGCCCTTGAAACCCATGCAGTGTCCACTGGGGACTCTCAGGAGAATAGTTTTTACTGTCACGGGGAGAAAAATTACTAAATTAAAGGGAAAATATTTAAGAGCTGAAGGAAATAGATACACAAACAGTTTTAGTAATATAAGAAATAAACTTACTGCTCTCTATTGCGTTGCATAATAATTTTTTTGCTCCCTGGTCAATTAATTTAACAGATTTTATTTTTTTTTAGCTCTTCTTTTCTAACACTGTGCAGTTTAAGTAATTAAACCTACAAATTTTGATATAAAGCCTGTAGCCCTCGTCCCTTACGTAGAATAAATAGTTCTGGTGGGTATTGGCTGCTGGTCAGTAAGTCCCTCTTGGGAATATGGGTAGGACTGCAAACTTTCCTCCCATAAAATTACTCACAGCAGGAAAAGCCTTCCATTAATTTAGAGCTTTCTTAGTCCTTACCAATCCATCTTTCTGTGGATTGCTTTGCATGCACACGCAGACAAAAAAATGTATTTTTTCCCTTTCTTCCTTATTTTCCACCAGCTCTGTGCTGCCAACAACGTGCACTGTGGGAGTTTCTCTGACTTCCAATGAAGCTCCAAGTGCTGCTTCCAATGAAGCTCCAAGTGCTGCTGGAGCTATTGGAGTCAGGATGCCCAACTGAGCAAATTGAGAGTATTTCAGGAGCAAAGATGCTGCTTTAAGTGGATCAGTGGGATACAAGGCAGGAGATTGATGTAAAATAGCACATGGCTATTTTAGGGCTTTGTTCCAAAATAACCTCCAAGGATGTAAATAGACAGGCCTGTCAGGAATTCCATTTTTTTTGGTAGGATGGATGCTGGAGCATGAGATCAGCTCTCCAGGGTGGCAGTTTTATCTTATTTTCCATGTGTAACAAACATAAGGTTTATGGATCTTTATCTATAGAATGGCACTAATGATACTTGCCCTGCTCTAAAAATGGTTTTAAATCTTTAGATGAAGAACTGTAAGACTGGGATATTCTTCTGTGTGCGGAAATGCTGCCATTAAAAATCAAAGATGTTTATCCCGTCCTTTATAAAATGTACTTTTGTATTCCTAGGCAGTTTTCTGGAACAGCTGAAATGGCTGTAAACTGAACAATTCTGAATTCTGAAATGGCTGTAAACTGAACATTTCTGCTCAGTAACTTTAGCGTAGGTTGGGCTTTGTTTGCTACTTGTATTTTAAGGTGACTTCCCACTTCCTTGCAGTTCATTCCCCTCTGTAAAACCTGGATACATGAACTACACATGTAAAATCTGAGATCCAGGGGGTAGAATAGTTCCAGGAGAATTTCCATCGCCTGACACTGTTTGGGTTTGGTCACTTCATGTGAGAGCAGAGATTTTAACTCATGTTGGATAGTTACATCAGGCTGACTGGGGTCTTCCTTCCAAGAACACTTTTGTTTAAAATACAGATTAGAATCTTGCTGGAGCAAGCTCCAAACAGAAAGGTAGTGACATCTGGGCTCCTTGGAAAACATGAAGACAAATTGGTTTCTGACAATCAGGTGCTAGGCCAGGCAGAAGGAATGTTGTGGCTGATGGACCTCTCAATTCCAGTAAGTCTCCCACTGCCATCAAATGTGGTGATGATCATCCAAATAAAGGATTTTTATGGGAAGATTCCTTGGGTTATTTTCTCCAGTGCTATACTGAATATGAAAGTGGCATTATTTTTAAGTGCTTTGGCCTGAAAGACCAAAGAATCACATGCTCACTTCCTAGAAATAAAGTCTTGTCACATCCTGGCAGCCCCAGTGAAATGTTTTAGGATACTATCTGTGCCCACCTTGTTTATTTGATGTGTCCCCCCAGGACAATTTTCCAGGGTTTCAGAGACACTCTACTACTTTATTTATCTCCACAGACCTGCTAACCAGCCTTCTCTTCTCCCAAAACAGCAAGAGAGGCTCCAGCTGGACAGACTGAAGAACCAGCTGTCGGATGCCATCCAGAGATACGGAGCTGTGCAGAAGGTGAGGGTCACTCTTGTTTCCATTCTTCCATCTGTGAGTTTGGGAATGTGTGAAGTGTGAGTGTGACTCCTGGGAGCCTGGAGCATCTCCACAGGGCTGGTTACATGTGGTTTCCACCCTCTCTTCTTACTTTGTCAGTCAAGAAATCATAGAAAAGACTTTTAAGGTCATCAACCACCAACCCAGCACCACCTAAACCATGTCTTTAAGGGCCATATCCTCACATTTATTGAATATTTCCAGGGATAGTGTCTCAACCACTTCCCTGGGCAGCCTGTTCCAAAGCTTTACAACCTTTTCACTTACAAAATGCTTCCTAATATCCAATCTAAACCTCCCATGGCACAACTTGAGAGCATTTCCTCTCATCTTGTTATTTGGGGAAAGAGACCAATTCCCACCTCACTACAAGCTCCTTTCAGGGAGTTGTAGAGAGCAATAAGGTCCCCCCTGAGGGTCCTTTTCTCCAAGCAAAACACCCCCCTCTCCCTCAGTTGCTCCTCACCAAACTTGTGCTCCAGACCCTTCCCCAGCTCCGTTGCCCTTCTCTGGACACGCTCCAGCCCCTCAGTGTCCTTCTTGTCATGAGGGTCCCAAACCTGAACCCAGAATTGAAGGTGCCTCACCAGTGCCAAGTGCAGGGGGATGTATCATTGCTTTGGAGCATTCACACACATGGGACTGCAGAACAACTCAGCAGCAGCTGAAAAGAAGAAAAAGTGTATTTTTGCCAACTGTGTGTCTGGTAGGACTTTCAGTGCTTCATCTGGCTTAGCCTTGATGTTATTTTGGTGTGAATTGATTGCACAATGCCCTTTTCACCTTTTCTGCTCCTAGAAAATGTGCAGGAAGCTTTGATAATTTAAATATCCCCCCCCTCTGGCTCTGCTGTGCTGTATGGCTTTGCCAGAAAGTTTCTGAGCACGTCTTGTGGTTTGGATCTGTCACCAAGATCAAGCTGTTTAATAAAACAAACAGAGCCTGAACTCCAGCTCCTTCATTTGCTTCTTGCTCACCCTGTTTACCCTGGGGAGGCTCCACTGATGAGCAGATTTGCTTTGCTTTTAAACACTGTAGTAATGACTTAAATTTAGCATCCTCAAACTGCTCCTCTCCCCGGCAGCAGCAAGTTTGCAGATATATCTGGATTAATCAAAAAACACAACCTGGACAAACTCTGGTTCCTTTCTTATTTCACTTTAGTGAGTTTGATCCGTGGCTGCAGCACATGGGAAGGATATATTGCATTTGTACAGGTGTAATGAAATGTGGCTGGCAACATGCACTTAATAATGTATCAATATGCACTTAATAATGGATCTTTATTTAAAAACCTCTGTTCTGATGGATTTGCCAACACTTGCTGCCTATGCCTTAAAAATAAACAAATAAACAAAAAGATGTACATAAAATTGCACTTGTGTTGCATAATAACAATGCATTATCTCTAGTGTTGTGTCACATTTTAAATTATTTCTCTGTCCTATTCAAGAAACTAAGTGTGGGGTCTTTAAATGAAATTATTTTTTCTGTTAAATGAGAAGTTGGAATGATTTGGGTAAAGAGCTCCACCCCCATATACACACACACTTTTTAATGCCTTTTTTTCCCAATGCTCATGAGTGCAATCCATCAGAACTGCACATACAGGTTTGATTTCTATTATTTTAAAACCTGTCATCGATTCAGAGGTGCCAAAATTAACCAGTGCAGTTTGTGAATGCCCTGTTGCGTCAGGAAACCAATCTGAGTGGGAAATTGCTACTTATCCACGTCCTGGCTGTCATTCCTTAAATGCCTGATTCAGTTTTGATAACCTTGTCATCCTGGAAGCTTTGAAGGCTTTTAATGCCTGTAAGACCAAGCTTTTCAATGCTATTATACCTCCTTTCTTTTTCTAAATAGTAGGAGCTTTCTTTATGTCCTTTTCTTTAAAAAGCAGAAGAAATAGCTTTATATGACTCCTTTCCTAAATATTTGGACTGTTTTCTCAGCCATTTTCCCTCCTTTTTTTTTTATTTATTTTTCCTTTTCTTTTTAACAGAAAATAGCAGAAAAATCCAAAGCTTTGCTTCCCACTGGGCAGAGAAGCACCAAACAGGTAAGTTCATGTGTCTTTGTGTTTGACAGTAAGTACAGTGCTAAAAAAGGGCTATTTTCTGCCACCACTAATGATGCTGAAGAGCTTGGTGCTCCTCCACTGCCTACACTGAAGCCAGCGAGGTGTTTTTCCAACAGGCATGTGTGACGTCTTTGGAGGTGGAGGATACAGGACTCGGGAAAAAAAGACTTATATAAGACCTGTTTAATTATTCCCTGCTTTTCTGTTCTCGTGGGGCTGTTTTTCCATTCTTGATGGGAGTTTTTTCTACTCTGAAATTTATCAAAAAGCAGTCCTGTATCCTCTTTCACTTGGAAATCACATTCCAAGGACAATTTCATAGCAGAGAATGAGAGGAATTTTTATCAAACCTGTCCCCAGTTTTAAGAAAGATCACGTATTCTACTTTCTTGTCTACTTTACAGTGTGGTTAACTGTTATATACATATGCAAATAGAGCCTTTTTATTCTCTTTTTACCCATATTAGGAACTTTTTCAGTGAATAAATACTGTATGGAATCAGAATATCTACATATATGTTCTGATTTTTATATCCATATCCATACATACTGTGGTTACTGCATATATGGTGTATATGTTTATTTTCATACATGCAAGTGTATGTATGTATAAAATATAATTAAATACATTGAGTACCTGTGAACATATGCAAATTTTAAGAATATAAAGATATAAATATAGATGTACAGATATAAATATATGAAGATATGTATGTTTAAATATATATGTAAATATATGCATATGTGTGTTCCCTTTCACAAACAGTAATGCAAAATATTATATATATAAAAGGGATGTGTGTGTGTGTAAGAAATCACCACAGATTTCCAAGAGAGGTTTGAAGAATCCAACAGGCATTAGGTTGGTCTCTCAAATCCTACGTGTTAAAAATTTGTAGGTATTTGTAACTGATCTCATGCCAGTAAAAAGCAGAATTCTCTGCCTAATTTCAGTGATTATTTCTGATATTCTTGATACTCTTTTAAAGCACAATCAGCAGATTTTCTACTTTCCTGATGGATTTTCATTCTTTACCTTGCCGTGCCACCTGGTTTTCTATAATCAATGTATATAAGAAATAGTTGTACTTTGTAACATTGATGCGTCTCTGTAAAGAAGGGTGGAATGATGCCACCAAAGATCCCGACATTAAGGTAAGTCAATGGACTAAAACTTTAATATTAACTACATTTCAAGCAATTACAATTCTGCCTTGGACCAAAACTTTATTATTAATGACATTTCAAGCAATTACATTTCTGCCTTGGAGCTTATTGTTGTGTAGTTGGTTTTAGGTGTCAATGAAATGAAACTCAGGCCCCAAAGGACTGATGAATTCCTTTATCCTGGTTGGGAGTTCCCACCACCCCCTTTGGAGTGATTGTGCACAGATGTCACTATTCAGCTGCGAGTTTATAAAAATTATCCAGCTTATTTTTGCCCATCAGCTGCTGATCTGTGATGACCATGGTCACAAACATCATGTCCTTTAACTGTGGTCCAATCCACCGTACAGGAAATATTTATTGGGTTTTATGGTTGAGCTCAGAGATAAGGAGGGTCATTTTGTGCAAATTAGGTGTGATTTGTATTCATGCTTTATTGCATCGTTTCTTGGGCTTTTAACTAACTTTGTTAGACTGTTATTGGTGGAGTGGATTGCAGAGGAGGGAACAGCTCTGATCTTGCCTGGACTACCATGTGGTTTCATGGCCATGGCTATTCCATAGGATTTGGGACACTGCTGGCTATTAACAAGTGTAAATAGGATGAAGAGTGCTAATTAGTGCACCTGGAGCAAGCCTGGATGAAATCAACTTTTTTGGTGTATTGACGATGGTTGATGACTCCAAAAATAACCTTCTCTGGAAGCAAATGGAGTTTTAATAGAGGGAAAAAATAGGATGTAAGACAAAAATGCTCAAATCTTGAGGCAAGTGATGGTGTGGTTGGAAGAAAAGGGAGGCTGGAGGAAGAAGAGGACAGACAAACCCCTCTGCATTAAAACAGGTAAGAATACAACCACTAGGGGACTGTAGCAGTGCCAATCTGCTGTGGGACAGGAGCATCAGCAGAGATTGGGTTGGATCAACTGCAGGTTGTTTCTTCTTGTGGCTGTTACTTGCTGGGGGTTTCGGTGGATTGTGGAAAAGGAGGTTGTATTTTGCCCTTGGTGAGATGGTTCTGACTCAGAAGCAGGCTGGATCACACTTTCCATGCAGTGCACAAACTTTCCATGCAGTGACACTTGCTCGGGCTGGGGACGAAGGAGTCTTCATGCAAACTGCTTGAAAAGGATGAAAATTCAGTCACATCTGCTTCAACTTCCCTATACTTTTGTAGCTTCACATCTTCTCTTTTTCCTCCTTCAAGCACAAAAAGGGGAGAAATTAAAGTACAAAACCTGCTGAAGGCAACACAGTGGTTGGTTTTTACTTATTATTTTCCCAGCTGCAGTTTGGTCAGGACATACAGAATTATAGTTCCCACAGGAACTGGAGCCTGACCACTGTGTGCATGTATTAGGGCAGTAATGCAAAATTCTACATATGTTCAGGAGACCTGATTTATGAGTCCTGTGAAACCACAGAGTGACTCGGTGCAGACCCAGTCTTGATTCAAACACTGTTTGCCTGCAGGGCTTTGTTCTATTTTATTTATGCTTTAATTTATTACAGCAAGTTGTAAGAGGCCTGAAGAATGCTTGTTTTTCTAGATGCATGTCCCTGTAGTTCCCCTCTTCCATTGGTGAGTAGGAAAGATAAGATGTTTGGTAACATAAACCCTAATAATTTCCGTTTAGGGAGCAATTGATTCCCTAGACCCACATAACAGGTAAAAATTGCCAAGTGAAGCTTTGGGAGAATTAGTTTCCTGCCCATTGTGGTTTGCTGTAAGTACTCTTTAATTGAGTTTATTTGTTTATAAAAGCAAAATAAAAGCATTGATCCAAAATTCCTTGAAGCCTGAAGTTATATAAATTCTTAATCAAATATGTGTTTGTAGGAATGTGCTTGTTTATAGACAAATCAATGTAGTTCTGTGGGTGCATATATTGAAAGACACAATTTTTTACTACACTAAATGATCATTGTTGAACGTGCCTTGTGGCAACTATTAAAAGTAAAAAAAGTCCCTTCCCTTGAATCTGTGAAAGTAATTTTAAATATTCACCCACTGGCCAAAATGAGACCTCAGAAGGCTCATTAAGAGAGTGCCCAGGGGAATCCTGGAAAGGAGTTTTCAATTTAGGGGAATTGTTGGTGCAGTAAACAGAGACAGTGTTTGGTGATATGGTCACCTCTGCTTTCTGACTGTGTGTGGAGCAGATAGGCTTCAAATCCCACTTCTCCTGAACACACCATGGTGAAAACCAATTGTTCCTCCTTCCAGGCAGGGCCCGCTGTAGGAGAGGGAATATTTCAGGTGTCCCCTGGAGCCTGGGATGGTGTGGTCAGGGCTAGGAGAGGCTGGACAGCTGAGCAGACATAGGTGAAATCCATCCCACAGTGCAACAATTGGATAGAATATAATATGATAATGCTTTAATAGCACAGAATAGATTATCTGTAATATTAAAATAATAAATGATAGCCTGAGGAACACCCACAACAGCCAATAATGTCTCTGAGCACAGGAGATGAAAAGAATCCTTCTTTTTAATTCTTATTTTAATTCTTTATAATTATTGTGCATCCAACATCATCTGCTTCCGATAGAAAGAACCTGTTACGTGCCCATGGTTGAATAAATTCTACTTCCAGATATTAAACCCAGGAGCAGATGAGGCTGAGAAGCTGAAGGCTCCCCAGGATTCATCTCTGGTAGTTCCTGGCAGGGATGGCTGAGTTTCTTCATCCTTCAAGGCATCTGTGACATGTCTTTGGGCCACCTCCATCCTTCCTGGATCCTCACTGACCACACTGAGCTATCTTAGTCATCCGAGCAACCTGGTCTACTGGAAGGTGTCCCTGCCCATGGCAAGGGGTTGGAAATGATCTTTCAGGTCCCTTCCAATCCAAACCATTCTGCGATTCCATGAAATTCTGTCTTCTCAGCTAATGAGGAGCAAAGTGGTCTTTCTCACCGTGTAGACTTTGTGGGTGGTTCCACCAAGGGAGTGGGAGAAGGGGAAGCACAGGCTCTGTTTGAGCTGGGGAATGAGTTTTAAAATAAAAACCACATAAAAAATCTGAGCAGACTTTTTTTTTTTTTTTTTCCTGAAGGAAACTTTTCCTGGCAATATTTAGAAATTAAAATTACAGTAATTGTCATAGTTTAATGGCCCCCCTCTTCGTTTCCTGCTGCTCATGGGGAGAGGGAAGGATAATTACTACTGTGGAACATGGCAGTTGCCATAAAGATGCCTTTGTTTCCTATTCCATAAGCCTACTTGACCCATCTCTCAGAGGTCACTAAATTATGTTTCTTAGGAGCACAAAGATGGGTAATAAACCTCTATTTGCATATACAAGCTTTTTTTCTCCTGACTGCATCAATTTATTCTTGCTTTAAGTGGACTTCCTTCTCTCAGGAAGCATCATTTCTCTCTTCCTTCCTGTGTTTATGAAGTTGTTCTTTTTTGTGTGATTAGAGTAAAATTCTCATTTTGGGGGCAGCAAGATCCAATCCTTGTGCCTTTATGGGAGAATAATTTTTTGGCAATAATATCTGCATAAACTGCACATATGTATGTGTGTGTGAAATGACTGTAGTTATTTGGGCTTCTATTTTTACCGGGTCCTTAAGATGGTAGAAGCTGTATAAGCACAACTACTACATTGTGCCACCCTGAGGATCTCACAGGCTCAGCAAACACCACCAGGCTATTTTGAGTAATTAACTATGAGTTTGTGATGCAGTAGGTTCTCCTCATGCTGGAAGTCCAAAGATATTTGAAACTGTCTTCAAAATTTGCAGGAGGTTGTGCTCTGTATTTTCCTGAAATGCAAAATTTAATTTCTCACAATCAAAATACAGCTTTTGCCCCGACAAATGAACCTTTTTATTTACACATTTATCTTATTGACTCCAACATCTTATCTTAGAGCTCATCCCAGTTCTAAATGCTCCAGACTGGCTGCTCTATCTCAGGAAATCAAGCCTTGGCTTTGGTGATAATTTATCTTGCATGTGTGGTAGTAATTGCTGTGTCTTCTCAAGGTCGTTTAGGATGCAGCTCCTCCTGTAAAAAGTGTTATTTCAATAATGTCAACTTTGTTTTAAATGACTGTGCATCCATTAAAAGCCATATTGTAATCAGCCCACTCCACTGTTCCCAGGGCTGTCAATACCGAGCATTTAAATCACACAGTTATTTTTTTCTTGACTTTACTGAAGTGTGGGCTTTTGTTTGGTTTTTGATTTTTAATTTTTATTTTTTTTTAAGGCAGTCATTTAAAGCAATTTTCTTAAGAAATTTTAAATATTTTCTTTTTCTGCCTGTTTGGTGGTAGAGAAACAGATTCTAATAAAGGGATTTCTTAAGTGGATGGAAATAGACTCACGCCTAATTTTTTTATTTGTTCCTTATATTCTCAAGGGAGGTGGAATCTATTCTGAATGTCCCAAAGTACTGTTCTTGCACTGCTTTCAAATGTGTCTGAGAAGGGAAGGTCTTTTCTCCTCAGCATGCCCACGATCTTGAAAAAAAATTCCAGTGGGCTTTGTAGGCACAGAACTTCACTAACTACCCATTAAACTCCCTTTTCGTCAGGGATGCAGCATTTTGCAACTGTAAAAGATAAAATAAAGAATTCCTCCATCCTTGAGGGTGATAAAACCTGCACTGCAGACCTTGGGAAAACGCCAGTATTCCTGGTGCTGCTGGTGCACAGGTTTGATGGGACATCAGGAGTGCTCAGGGCTTCAGTGTTGCATGTAAGAAACACCTCAAATCCTCCTATATCTTTAAAGGACATAATTAGCAAAGGCTAGAGGTGTGAGCTTCCAAAAACATTCCAGTCTCCTCATTCTGCAAAATAAGAAAAGACCAAATCTATATAAAGGTTTGGGGGGAATTCCTAAATTGCCCAAACGACTTGAGCTTTGTGGATTTTCCTCAGCAATCCCCAGTCACGGGATCAGCCCACTTTTCTTACCTGTGTCTGCTGATGAAACCAGAAACTGCAGCTGCCTCTACCAGCACTCAAGCAAAGGACTCACTGTTCATTCCCTGGGTTTTGGGTTAGTTAAGTTGTTGGTTTTTTGGTTTTGTTTTTTTTTTTTTTTTAGTTTGGTTGTTTCCCTGTGTTTTTTTTTTTTTAATTGGTTTTTCCTTTCGTTTGAGTGAGAAAGGACAGAGGTTTTTGTGTGGGCAGAGGATGAAGGCAAGGGAAGGGTTTCTTTTGTCTGGAGCCTCCTCCACAGCAGCTCTGAAGCCTCTCTGCTCTACCACAGCTCTGAGTCACTGCCGGAGCCCTCGCACAGTCCAAAGGGTTGTTTTGTCTGGAATGAGACAGTCCGACCACCCAGCCCTGCCACCACTTGCTTTTGTACTCCCACATCCTGGGAGATGCTTCCTCTCCCCCTGAGGGGGTGTGTGTGTGTGGGAAATGGTGGCACTGGGGTCGTGTGGAGGCATTTGAGGCCAGGGGATCAAACAGTGCCCTGAACACTCTGTGCTAACAGGAGTGAGCACCGTCACAGAGAGCACATCCTGACTGTGCCCAGGGGCTGGGACAGACAGCTCAGCTGGTGCCCACATTGTTTTTCTTCCAGAGCTGGAGGCAGCAAATACTTTTCCCCACTGCTTGCAGTGTCTGCCTAGGTATTTGCTGTGCTCCTGTCTCGTGGAATCATAGGATGGTTTGCTTTGGAAGGGGCCTCAAAAGTCATCCAGTTCCAACCCCCTGCCATGGGCAGGGACACCTTCCACTAGACCAGGTTGCTTAGAGCCCCATCCAGCCTGGTCTTGGACGCTTCCAGGGATGGGGCATCCACAGCTTCTCTGTTTCACCACCCTCACAGGGAGAATTCTTTCCAAATATCTCACCTAAATCTACCCTCCTTCAGCTTAAAGCCATTCCCCCTTGTCCTATCCCTCCATGCCCTTGCAAAAATCAGCCTTCCTGTAGGCCCCCTTTAGGTACTACCAGTTGCTAAATTTAAAGGATATTGAAAATACACATGCCTTCATGCCAAATCAGGGTCATTCTTGGAGGGGATCTCTGCACCTGTAAGGATGGGAAATGGATTTTTCGCCTGTTGCATGAGACCCAGACTTTGTCTCAGTGAGTTCAGAATCCTCTTATCTCCTGAGTGCTGCTTTTTACACAGTGAGTGTGGGCAGTTCATGCTTCCAGTCAGCACTGCTGGCACAGATTTGTATGGCTATAAATGTATCTCTGTAGATATCTACAGCTCCATCAATATAAATAAATAAAAATAAACCCCAAAATTAAATATAAATACAGTGACAGTTGTGGCCAGTTGGATGGACACTCACCTTGCTGGGAGAGCTTTGTCCTTGGATGCAGCTTTTCTGGGCAGTGAGAGTCACCTCTGGCAGCACTGTCAGAGCTGTGCTGACAGCAGTGTAAGAGGAGAGGAAACACAGGCCAAGATCCCAGAGCTGATGAAATGTAGGCTGGGTCTGCAGGACGTGTGTGGCTGTGATGGCAGTACTGTAATTACAAAAAGTGAATAAAAAGCTTGAATTTTGTTCACTCTCTGGGCTTGTCTCCTCTGTATATTCCTTTTTTTTTCCAGAAGCATAATGATGTAGTGAGTGTTTCTACCCACTGCAAGTGGAAGTGGTTTGTGCTGATTGTGAGGGAGATGTTTATAGGATCCCTCCCACGTCCCCTCCTTCAACCCCACCTTCCAGGAGCTGCATTGCAAGAGTCCAAGTTGACTTTTACCCTGGCAAAGATCATGCAGCAACTGGAGTAACAAATGTGAAACCTTCCTGAGTGTGTCACCTTGCTCCAAAGTGAATGCAGTGTTATTTAATACATTTAAACCCCTCCTGTGGAGATGGATTATTGAAAGGAAGGAAATTCTATTCTTCTAAACCCACTTTGATGGCTGCATTTATCACATGATTAAATGGGGACAGCAGTGGTATTTTCCCATGAAAAAAATGTGTTTGGAAATATGTTAACCCTTCCTTCATCAGAGTGGAGACAAAAAGTAATATTTACTGAACTTTCTAAGGCCCATCTTATTTGTTTTCAGGGTTTAAATAACCAAGGTTATATTCACCATAAAATTTAAAGGCATTTAACCCCTTTCACTCCTGTGTGGAAGGGAGTGCTCTTACCTCCCCTACTCTGTATATCACCTGTGAAATCATCGAATCATAGAATCATGGAATGGTTTGAGTTGGAAGGGACCTTAAAAGTCATCTTGTTTCACCCCCCTGCCATGGGGTGGAACTATCCCACGTTGCTCCAAGCCCCGTCCAACCTGGCCTTGGACACTTCCAGGGATGGGTCAGCCACAGCTTCTCTGGGCAACCTGTGCCAGTCCCTCACCACCCTCACAGTAATGTTTTTTCCCCTAATTTAAGCCTACTCTCTTTCAGTCTGAAGCCATTCCTCCTTGTTCTGTCATTCCATGCTCTTTTAAAAAATTGTCTCTCTCTATCTTTCTTGTCGCCTCCCCTCAGGTACTGAAAGGCTTCAATCAGATCACCCCAAAGCTCTCTCTTTTCCAGGCTGAACAATCCCAATTCTCTCAGCCTTTCCTCATAGGAGAGGTGCTTCACCCCTCTAACCAACCTGGTGGCCTCCTCTGGAGGAGCATCAGTGCCATGTGATGCTCCAGGTATTGCACAGACCAGCCCCCAAATTGACCTGGCACAGTAAGGCAGACTTGCCATCTCAGACTCTTTCAATTGGTCACAATTATTCCTGATTTAATGAAAACACAAGGAAACAGAGCATCACACTTTGAATTTTGATTGTTTATTCTGTTACTTAGTTCTGGAGCCCAGCTGAAAACCGTAATTCGAGTTTGTGTTATTTTTGCCAAATTAAACTTCCACTGATGTTTTGGTTTGTTATAGAGTTTTACCTTCACTTTTAATGGTAACCCAGGATTCTGAAATACCTTTGGAGTCAAATCATAAAGCTGGACATATATCAGAGGGGTAATTTATATATATTTTCTTTATGAAGTACAGCAGGATCTGTAAGATAAGGCATGTGCTGCAGATAACGTTTCAAGTAGTTATTTTTGAGCTGATAGCAAGAGTCTGGGTGATAAATAAAATAAATGTGTTCACCTAAACACAAGCAGAGCTCTTCCATTGTAACTCTCACAAACTTGTCAATTTGAGAAGGTGCCTGTGTAGCAAGTAATTCCCTTAATTTTAAGAGACTTTTTCATCTGATTGTCCCCGGTCTGAAATGAGATGGTGGTTCACAGCATACACCATGGACAAACCCTGGTGAAAACTCCCAGGATATGCTTTCTTAGATGAGAATGGAATGGAGTTGGACTTGCTGATCCTTATGGATCCTCTCTAACTTGAGTTATTCTATGATTTCTATGAATGGAAACACTGAGCCACGAGTGTTGCTCATCACTGTTACTGTCAGGAGCAAATCCAAATTGTGGGGCTGGTACCTGCCTAGCATCCCTCTTGTCCCTGTTCATCCCTGTAAATGCTAATGAGTCCTGGGGGAAAGGATGCAGCCAAGCCTTCACAGATATTCTCCTCTTGTGGATGTTCACATGGGCAATTTGTCATTTCAGCAGTGAGATGACAGGATGCATCTCACTGTTTCCCCTCCAGCAAAGCACAGCAAAGCTTTGCACTGTTCCCTTCATTAATCCTCTTTAATTAGAGCTGTGTTACCATGTGATGCCCTGGGATCAGCGTTAGGCAGTTGGTCACTCCACTGAGCCTTGAATCAAATGAGTTTGGTGCAAGAGGACTTTGTCCCTGCTCCCTAAATCAGTTAAGGCCTCAATCTCATCTTTTGGTGCTCCACTTTGGTACTTTTCTTCTCCAGATGCTGGAAGGGAGCTGCGAATGGTAGAGCAAGGAAGTTTTTACCTCATGGGAAATGAAAGTTGATCTTCTGCCCCTGTTTATGCAACTTCCCAAAGCCAAACTCACACCACAGACAGGAGGTTCCCAAGGTCCTCCTTGGCACAGAGATCATGCCGTGGAAAAACCTATAAAGGACATATGGAGAAGCTGAATGAAAATGGGACAAAAATGTTTATTTCCATGAACCCAGTTTTCCATGGGGGAGAGCTGAAAATCCTGCTTCCAATCTGTGCAAACCCTGGATTTGTTGTGAGCTGTGGTTTGCACACCTCACCTGGATGAAATTAAAAGATTCAGTATTTTATTTTCTGCCTTCGCTCAGCCTGTGAAGCTCCTGAGTGGTGATAAAACTATTGAGATGCTTCCCAGAACCCTAACTCAATGTTACACTTGACACAACCGAGCCTCTTGAGCTGCAGTGTTTTTTACTTTAAGAAGGATTTTCCCCTTTCCTTTCCACTTCCTTTTCCCCTTTCCTTTCCCCTTCCCATTTCTGTATGGGGCTATATTTGCATGAAGAGCTCAGCAGTGACATGCTGAGAATCACAGATGATTGCTCTAAAAAAAAACCACCCAGTAAACAAAAATAAAAAAGATCAAAGCATCTGCTTGCAATCAGAACTGATTTCTGGTGAGTGAGGAAGGTGTTTTCTCCCTTTCTGTGCCCAGCAGTTTGTAATTGGTGAGATGATTTAGGGAAAGAGAATGGGAATGTGGCTTTTATGTGCGGCAGGACATAGTGACCTCTTCTGGAAGCTGAGCCCTGGGAAGTTTGATAGCCCTATGGTGGGAGCTACTTCGTTGACCCCTGTATTTAAACATGATTAAAAGCACTGCTGAAGAGCCAGGCACAGAAAAAAACCACCTTTTACAGCAGTGGCTGGGGGGTGGGGTGAGGGAAGCTGTGGATGCTGCACATTTTGGAGTGCCATCTGCTGGCATAGGATACAGGAGCCTTGTTTTATAGGGCTCAGATGAAAACAGTGTCAGAGAAGCCTTGATGAATCATGGAGATGAGGAGAAACTCTGTGGAGAGCCGGGGTGAAACAGGGTGTTTCATTCTGTGGAAGACTGAGTCCCTTAGTCTGTTGTGGAAACCTGCTCCATGTCCCCTCTCTGTACTGAGTAGAACATAGATATTAAATAGCGTTTAAATAAGTGTATTATTAATGATTTGTGTTTATATAAATATATATATATATGTAACTTCTCAGATTCCTAAGGAGGAGAAATTTGAGCTTTAGGTCACATCTCCTGGGAAGCATCAGGGAATTTACCACTTTTCAGTCTCATCTTTAGTGGAGTCCACAGAGCTGTGTGGATTCTCTGTCGACCAGCTTCACATAATTTTGGGACCCCAAAGGTAGATATAGGTCTTACCCATCAGTGCATCTTGCTTAGGTCTGACAGGGCCATGAGTGTGTATCTGACATGTGGCAGAGGGTGACATGGTGACACATCCCTGGTGCAGCCTGGGGTGCTGCTAATCTGCTATTTAGGAGTCTAAAGGGTTCAAAATTATTTAAATTAGCAGGAAACCTCAGACCATCTGTTTGAGAACAGGTACTGGTGATATCAAATGGTGTTCACCTGTTAGACACCTGCCTGCATGATCAGAGCTGCCAGTCTCAGACTGGAAAAAAATGGGGCACGAGGAAGTGTTTGGCAGAAAAGTAAAGGAGGGAAATGACTTTTTATTTTCAGATAACCATAATTTTTGTTTCAAAAACTTTGGTGTGTGATTTTTTTAATTTTGTTTTTATATGTTTTGTCCCTCACATCCCCCATTTTACAAAGATGTATCCTTTGCATGTGGGATGTCACTTGTGTTCTTGTCCTACACCAAGCCTGCTTATTTTGAGATGTGTTTTATTTTGAGCTTAACAATATCCAACATTATATAACCTTTTTCTCCTCCTAGTGCTGCTTGTTGCTTCCAAGGCTACAGGCATTGACCCCTTGTAGACACTTGTGTTCACTCAAAATCCCTTTAATCACCCTGTTGCCTTCTTGACTCTCCCTTTCTGCCCTCTTGAATCTCACAGCTCACCAGTGGTGCTTTTTCGCTTTCTAAGTAAGGTGTGAATGACCAGAAAACATTGCAGAATATACATTGGCCACCAAAACAAAAGGACAGGTTCTAAAAAGTGTGGTTTGGAGCTTTGTGGGCTATTTTTGGAACTGCTTTATTAGGCTTTTTTGTTTATGAACTGGTGATTATATGGAGGATTTGATATGAAATAGGAAATGAGTTGGGAAACCTCCCAGTGCTGAATGTTAGTAGATGTCCCTGCAGATCACCAACATTTTGCAAACGGAGGTATTTCAACTCTGTAAGGGAAAGAACCCATCTCCCTTTGTGCTGGGGTGACCCTGGTTGCCACTAAAGCTGCTCTGTCTCTCCCCTCAGCTGGACAGGGGAGAGAAAATTTAATGAAAGGCTCATGGGTCAAGACAAGGACAGGGAGAGATCACCCAGCAATTACTGTCACGGGCAAAACAGGCTCGACTTGGGGAAATTACTTTAATTTATTACTAATCAAATCAGAGTAGGATAACAAGAAATAAAACCAAATCTTAGAACATCTTTCTCCCACCTCTTCTTTCTTCCTAAGATCAACTTCACTCCTGAATTCTCTACCCACTCTCCCCCTGCTTTGCAGGGACATGAGAAATGGGGCCTGCAATTAGTTCATCACAAGTTATCTCTGATGTTCCTTCCTCCTCGCACTCTTCCCCTGCTCCGGTGTGGGTCCATCCCATGGGGTACCTTCCTTCAGGAACGGGCTGTTCCAGCACGGGTCCCCCTTAGGGTCACAAGTCCTACCAGAAAACCTGCTCCAGTCTGGGCTTCCCATGGGGTCACAGCCTGCTTTGGACATACCCCTGCTCTGTCATGGGCTCCTCCATGGGTTGCAGGTGGATCTCTGCTCCCCTTTCTTAAATACATTGTTCCAGAGGTGCTACCACTGTCGCTGGTGGGCTCAGCCTTGGCTGGGTGGGTCTGGGTGGTGCTGGGTCTGTCTGGGAGCCACTGTCAGACATGGGCTCTGTCAGGCATGGGGGAAAGTTCTGGCAGCTTCTCTCAGCAGCCACCCCTTGCTGCCAAAACTGCCATGCAAACCCAATACACCATTTTACAGCGAAGGCAGAGGCAGGATGGAGACTGTAGGTTGTGCAGCAAGTTGTACTGAGTTCAGCAGGTTTGCCTTTGTCGCTATTGTAAAGACAAAGTGTTTGTTCCCAGAGTAACCCATGCCATGGGTTATCTGCTTTGTTCTGTCTTGGGGAGTTTTTTTGTTTGTTCTGCTCTGTTCTGTTTTTCTTGATTTTCAAAAGGAAATGGAGATTGGTGGGTCTGGGTGTGTTTATAAAGTGAGTAGCTGTCAAATGCAAGGACTTTTTACATGAAAAGAGTCTACAGCATTGATGTGTTTCATGGGTTTGTTTATCCACTGTTTAGCATGGAGTATTAGGTATGGGATTCAGAGTAGAACTGACAAGTTAAGTCAAATACTTTTGGGTAGCCCCTCAGTGAGTCTGAAATCTCCTGTCTATGAGAGTAGAGGAACCAAGCCATGGTGTCTTCATGGCGTTGGGATTTGAAGAATATCCTGTTCCTTTCACCAGGGTTGTGTTGTCATTGGCCTTTCTTCCAGAGCACTAAAGATGGAAGGGAGAATGAAAATATTTCAGTGAGATTCCCGGCATATGACTTCCTCTTCGTGAAAGTCGTGTAGTCATTGCAGACTGACAGGAACTCATTTTGCAAAAGGAGTGATGTGCTGGATTTCTCTCTTCATTTCCCTGAGTTTCCACTGAAAAGCCAAGGAATGAGTGAGGTATTTCATATTTATCCACATCACTGCATTTAACACCTCAGAGCTTTCCTTTTGATATCCTCTGTTAATTCCCAGCATCACAGCAGGAAACAAATCAATCTCCTCGTTCCCTGCCGCAAATATTTGGGGATAAGGTTACAGATAAGCTCTAAATTAGCTTTCATAGTTTCAGAATGCAAAGTTATGGATGAACTTCCCCACATACCATGGCAACTGGTTCCTCTTGGCACGTTGCTCCACTGCGCGTGGTAAAGATGACTTTGGCTTCATTTCAGGACAAGTGATGTGAGAAGACATTTTACTTGTCTGCAAAATCCTTTCCATCAAGAAAATTCCTTGCACTATGATTCACTCCTGCCATATGTGGAGGAATTAAATTCTGGGTGAGATACATGAAGGAAACCCCACAGGAGGAGGAATGATTTGACAGCTGATCCATAGAGCTCTTTCAGCCACCTCTAAAGAAAATGCTGTGATGTTAGTAGCAGTTTCATTACACATCTGGGCTTGACTCATCTGCTACAGTAAAAGGAGAAAGAAACCCAAAGAAATAATTAAAGTTCATTATTGCATGTATATGAAATAGCATTATTAAAGTATCTACCTCACATTTATTTATAACCCTTCTTCCTGACAGAGCCTGACATGTTTCGCAAACACCACTGAATGATTTTACATTCTTTGCCCAAAATCTGAGGATGTTGCTCTGCATTCTATTCATCACTTGTTCAGTCAAAATTTATGTTCCTGCACAATCTGTACATTTCCTGAGATCTCTTTGTGTAGGTACGTTACTCATGAGACCTACCAGGCATATTTTAAATAAGTCAGGGTGGAAAGACTCAAATTTCTTTCTGACAAAGTCAACTTCTTCTGAGGAGTGTGAGATCGGGCACTGTCACTGCATGACAGGGTGAGGCTGGGGGAAAAAATACCCCCGTCCTCACTACAATCCAATAGACATGTTTTGGTTGGCAGGGTGGAGTTATCGGTGATGACACTTATCCAGGACAACTGAGCTAGTTCGACTTCTCTTGGAAAAATTCCTGGGACTTCAGGATATCTGCAATGCTCAAAACCTTTTGAAAACACAGCCAAGTGTAGGTTGTTTGGTTGTGGTTTTTGGGGTTTTTTTGACCAGGGAAGTGATTGCTCCTCTGTTCTGGGAACTGGTGAAGCCACACCTCAAATCCTGGGTTCAGTTTTGGGCCCTTCATGACAAGAAAGACACTGAGGGGCTGGAGCGTGTCCGGAGAAGGGCAACAGAGCTGGGGAAGGGTCTGGAGCACAGGTCTGATGAGGAGCAGCTGAAGGAGCTGGGGGGGCTCAACCTGGAGAAAAGGAGGCTCAAGGGAGACCTTCTCACATTCTACAACTCCCTGAAAGGAGGGTGTAGCCAGGTGGAGGTCAGTCCTTTCTCCCAGGACACCAGTGACAGGACAAGACGAAATGGCCTCAAGCTGTGCCAAGAGACGTTCAGGTTGGACATTGGGAAGAGTTTCTTCATGGAAGGAGTGGTTAAGCATTGGAATGAACTGCCCAATAGAGTCACCATCCCTGGAGGTGTCCAAGTGACTGAAAATGGTACTCAGTGCTCTGGTCTAGTTGACAAGGTGATGATTGGTCAAAGATTGGACTCGATGGTCTTGGAGGTCTTTTCCAACCAAAATGATTCCATGATTCTGACAAAACTAAGCCCATATCAGTGTCCTTGGAAGACTGGCCCAGGGCATCCCTCAAGGGCTTGTCTCTCAGTTATGCTCACGCTGGTCTCACCCCCCTCAGTTTGCCAAATGAGACCTGAAAATAGATAGCAGAAGTATGGATTAGCTGTGTGGCTTTGGTGTATTAGCACAGCTGTGTTTGAGCTGAGCAGCAGCAGGGGGAACAGCAAGGGCAGTGCAAGCAAACAGAAAGACTCCAGCGGAAAAGGTAATGTAAACTCATCAGGGACTTTAAAATGCTGAGCCTGATCAATGCTCCTCCGCTGATGGGAAGTGTCACCTCCCTCAGCAGGCAGTGTCAGTGGTTCATGGAGAGCTTCCCATGGAGAAAGTCGGTGTGCAGCCTAAAGATTATGATAAAATATGCAGTGCTGTCGTGGACTCAGTCACCTTCCACAGTTTGGGATGGAAAATTTCCTCACTCGGTTTAATCTCAGATAAGTACAGAGTTTCTTATTTATCTCAAAAAAAGAGTTTTTTCCCGATACCTTTTCTTTAACCATTTTAATCTCTATTATTAGAAGTTCCCCGTGGCAAGAAAGTTGCTTTTCCAGAATGTGGGCAGAATGTTGGTTTACTTTCAGAAATTAGTAGCAAACACTTTTCCAAGAGAAGAGAGAGATTTTTGTCTCTGAATGGGATTTTCTGCTCCCCAGTACTTGCTTTGTGTATGGCAACGAAGGAGCGACAACAGCAATGCACAGGCTTCCAGAATGGATTAATTTGGAAAGATTCTCTGCCTCCTTCTCCCATCCTTCCTTCTGAAATATATCAGCACTACTGAGGGCTTCAGTCCAGATGGGGAGGATCTTCAGAGGGCCCTATCTTGTCATACTTGAGTGGGAGATCTGTGCATTTTGGAAGCAACCTGGATCTGTCTTTGGCTTCCTTTCAGTTCACTTCCATACTTTTTTTACTCTTTGTCCTATTCTCCCCCTTTCTGAGCATCTTTTGTGTTCTCCATTCACTTCTGCTGGTCCCTGCTCTCATTGTTTGCTTGTCCCTCTTCCTCTGTTACTGAATCTCATTTCCCCCATATTTTCTTCGTGACATTCCCCTCTGTTGAGTTCTTGACAAAGAATTGAGAGCAAACAGCACTGAAGCCATTTCATTGTGACAGGTAGCCCTTTTATAGCTTGTGATATGATCACTTACATTTCTGCCCATAACCATAAGGATTAATATTTAAATTCTGCTTATTGACATAATGATACCTATTGTGAGACTAACAATATAAATATGCCTGAGGAGCAGCTAGGAAAACAAGATAAGAGTGTCTCAATGCCCTGGGGACGTACACAAGGTGGAGGGTAATAGGGAACATTATGTATTTTGCTCGTCAACAATTTTTCAATGAAAGAGGATTTAAAAACTGCAGCAGTTTTCAGCATATTAAGTGTGTGGTGCTGAGGCAAATTGGGATTTGCTGGTGTAGTGACCCCATGTTGTAGAAAACTACTTGTAACTCAAGCTTAGTTTGTGAAGTTCCTCACCTCAGTGGAAATGCAAAGTGTTCTCAGCAAATATTGCTCTTTGTATTTGAAACTTTTAAAATATGAACATTTGAAAATTTGGGAGTTTTAATGGTGAGAAAAAATCTGTTTCTGCCTGGTTTCCACATTGTCCTTTAGGAGAGAAGAGTAGCATCCTTCCTAACTCAAAAGTACAGTGTCATGCTGAAAAGTAGCCAGGTTAAATGAGACAAAGAGGTTCAGTACAGGAGCCACTGAATAATTAAATATCATAAAGCTAAATAAAGGTGGAAGTAACTTTTGAAGAGTCATCGTGGGAAGATAAAGGATCAAAAAACCTGTATTAATATTCATAAAAGTTTTGCCATAACCTTCACTAGGATCAAAATTCAACCACCAGCAACTAAATCCCAGGAATTATAACTGCTTTACTGCTGATGTTCTATTTCTTGGTCAGGGTCCCTCCTTGTGACATGAAAGCTCAGCCTGGAGCTCGGGAGAGAGGAAGGTGGGATTTGTGAGGAAGACAAGCTTTGCACAGTGGCTTCAGTACGTCTTTCTTGGTCCATATGGGGCCTCCCTTGACTGATTTAAATTGACCTTCAGGTTTCTTTTTGCTTCTTCCAAATCCTGCAGAAACAAAGACCTCTTGTCTGACCCGAGCACATTTCATGGATAATCTCCACGTCTATTCTGTAGACTCTGTAACATCCTCAAAAGGCACAGCACTGAGCATCTGCTTTCTCCTCTCCCCCCAGCACTGGTTTGTTTCTAATGAAATATTTATTAAGTGACTGATATTTGCAGTCAGAGAAGGAGATAATTCATGCAAGCAATCAGCTCTGGGTTAACTGGAGAATGAAAATGTCTTGGACCGTAGCAAAAACTCATAATCAAAGGGCTCCCCAGCTATCCATCAAACAATCAATTACTGTATCCATTAGTCCCCTTTCACCACACATTAGAACAATTTACTAGACATGCTAATGTTCAGGTCATTGCTCCTTAAGGATGAGCAAACAGCAGAGGCATCTATCAAAGTTTTGATGCAGTGTGATCTCATACAGTGTGGATATATAGCTTAGATCACTTCATATTCTCGTGCTCTTATTAAGTCTATTAAAGACCTGGTGTGTGAGGGAGTTGCTGGTTGCCTCCAGATCTCACCAGCTGAAGGAAGCTTGTCAAAAGAAATTCAGCATTTCACGTGCTTTTGCCTTCTGTGTGATGAGACAGAAGGTCATCCCGTGTGAAACATCAAAAAACAATCTGCACATCAGGAAAAAAGAGGTGGTTTTGTCACTTATTACACTGACCAGAGAACTGCAAACGTTTGCTAGTCTTGCATGTGCCATGTGGGGAGAAACAGAATTTCTCCATGAAGAAGGAATCCAGAAGTCAGGTTCTAGTCTTGCCTCATTGTCCTCATCCAGTGCCTGATAAAATTAAGTGGGAACTCAAACCATGCATGCCAAGGTAATTTCTGTTAATTATTCCAAGTGTAGATTTCTATGTCTGAAGGCAACAAGACTCTTTCTACAGGTAGTTAAGAGAAATAAACACATCTTAGTGTACTCAGCTGAGCTAAGTAGGAAAAATGTTCTCTGGGGGGAAAAAAAAAATAGTCTGTGGGGGATTTGGTGGGGGTTTTTGTATTATTTTTGTTGGTTGTATCTTTTTTTCCCATAGTCTCCCTTGGCCACACCTGGGCATAAGTAGTGTAGGTCTCTACTTCTGAGCCTGAGGTTCAAGGCTCTGTTTCTAGTCTACAACACAATCTCATGTTAAGTAGCTGTCAATCTTTTTAATCTGCAGAATAGGGCTCTTATCTCCATTGGCTTTATTGACCACAGCTCCATTGATTATAACGGGAGTCTTAATAAACAGCTTGGAGGTCAGTGCTTCCACTGTGGGTATGTAAAGCTTGGAGAGGTGGATTTCTGGCAGTTCAACTTGGCTGATCAATCCAAACGAAGATATCTACTGTGCAAACATCTCAAATGGGCGTTAAGAGAGATCCCACTTACGTGTCGATACCAGCAGTCCTGAGCCAGTATCTGCCTAATTTATCCCTCTTTCTCTGAACGACACTTGATATCTGCTGGGACAAACTGGCAGCTGACTTTGGGGAACTCTGTTAACAGGATAGAGCTCCTTGGCTCTACTGGCAGTTTAAAGCTCCTTAGAAATGCAATGGAGAAAAGGCAAAAAATAAATGAAGGGCATAACTTTATTGGGTTGAATTACCTGCTGGAGAAGCTCTCCTTGCTGTTTTGAGTAAAGAGGAAGCAGAAGGAGATAAATTCCCAGCAGTCACCCTTCCTGTGGTTTGCTGTGACCCCTTTCTCCCTGCAGAATTTGTGGCTCCTTGGGCAGAGAGGGGGTTATATCCTAGAAAATACTGTGCACCACTGCATGCACAGCTTGGGGTGCAAACCAACCTTCAAAGGAATAATGAAAAACTGTCATCTTTCCACAAAGAGAGTCCTCTTCCAATGTGTGTTTGGAAACAAAGTTCTATTTCGGGGAATGAAATATGATTTTAATTCAGTGAGTGTGTCCAAGCCTTTCAGAATAAGTTCATTACTTCTTTATTACTGTAGGAGTGGAAAATGATCCGATTTCAGTCCTTTGAGACTCAGTCAAATAGGAAAATTATCAGGATGCAACAAGTCAACCAATCAAAGCCCCACACAGCAGTTTTCAGAGTAGACCCTAACCCGTGACAAAATTTCTCCTGTGTTGGGTGAAAGTTTCCAACAGAAATATATTTTTATGGCACAAGCAATGAAGTCTTGGAGTTTATGGCTTGGGAAGGGTATTGGTATATGCAGAGAGAATAAAAAAGAACACGAACAGGGCAAGTAAAATAACATGAGGTATATAGTCTATAAACATCAGATGAGAAAATGAGGGAGCTAAATTAAATAGTCTTGAAGAAAGTATCAATAGAGACATGATTGCAGTCTATAAATACTTTCAAGGTGAAAATACAAATGAAGACCAGGTGAATTATTCACGAAGTTAAATGATAGAAGCCAGAATGGCCTGATGGTAGGAAAGGAACATGTAGGTTAAGTGCTAAAACTAACAAAGAACAGTTGCGTGGATGGTTAATGCCCCATCAGTTTGGAAAGTCAATAGTACAGTTAAAACAGAAGTAAAATAAATAATAATAATAGTGCTATAAAAATCCGTGGTAGGAATTATCTGAATGTTTATCTGTGTCCTCCCCTGCTTCTGACACAGTTAAGACATTGTCCTGATATTAACTGGAAAAATGCACAGATTATGGACAATTTTGTTACATGTCACGTTCTGGAGGCGCTGAGCTGAAAACCTTCCAGCGTTTTTTTTATCTTAATCTTTTCCCTGAATGTTTTACTCTGGAAACATTTTAGGGAGCTTTCCCACCCTCATGAAAGCCTTCACGGAGCCTGTATGTTAATGGGGGGGGGTGGGACCGAATGCCTAAGCTGAGAAGAGGTGAACATCCCTGTGAACGTATATCACAGAGATAGCACGGAGCACATGAGGCCAATAAAGCTGCTCTGCACTGCTTTCCTCCCTGGCAATTCCTATTTCTTGTCACCCTTCGGAAGGTTAGATTCACTTCATCTTGCCCTATAAAAAACTCATGCAGGATGAATTAGCAAACTGCCAAATTCTTCCTATTTCATTCTCCCCGGACAAATGAGCTCAGGAGCAAGATTTTGTTCCCTGTAGCAACGCTTACACTTTCTATTTTCATTATTTCACTTTGCAGGCAGTTTGGTATCAAATACACATCTGTGTCTAAATTTCCCTAATATCTTTAGTTTCTCTTCCTGGAGACATTGCCTAGATCTGTAATAACTGTATCACTATTCTTGGGGAAGAACATAATTTTCTTTCTGCTGTTTTTGTGTTTTTCTTTAAACCAGTAAATATCCTGACTTGATTTGACTTGAAATTCTAGTTGTCACTCTTCATTTTTCTTGAGATTGAAGCTCACAACCTCCAAATAAAGTTGACTAGTTGTTAAATATTTCCAATGTCCTCTTATCCATGTCAGTCCTTGCTGTCACAGCACACAGAAATCAGGGCAAGCATTTAATTCCCTTCAGTGAACTTATATTTTTAAGGTTGTTTACAGGTTGGGAGATTAGACTGAGTTAGGGGGGACTGTCACTTGTCAGGAGAAAGAACAATCACCTCCTTCTGCCTGGAGGGGACAGGGCATGTCTAGGACAGGTGGGAGGAACAGCCACTGGGCAGGACAAGCTTTTTGAATGCTTCTGGTCCTTGTGAATGGATTTCCCAGAGGTTACCACAGACCATTTCCCTGATCCATGACAGTTGTACAGCAGTGCTGATAGATAGCCCTAATAAGATTTTCAATACTTTCATTTTGATTGAATTGATGTCTCCTGTTTCACTGCAGGCATCTGTCATTTTGTATCCTTTTACCATTTTTATTACCTATGTTTGTTTTCTAATTAAAACCGAAAATGTCCTGATGAAAAACAATTAAGGGTTTGTGTAGAGTATTAGTGTAAAACCTAACAAGCTGCTGCCTGCAGTCAGGGATGGATCAATAGGCTTTATTGTAGTGAAATCACAGGTAAATTAGAAAAAAAAAAAGGAAAAAGGATTTAAATGGCATTAAAGATGCGTGAACTTTTCATAGAATCATTAAGGCTGGAAAAGGCATCTGAGATCATCAAGCTGGCTGTTAACCCAGCACTGCCAATTCCACCACTAAACCACATCTCCAAGCACCACATCTCCACAGTTTTTGAACATTTCCAGGGATGGTGATTCCAACACTTCCCTGGGCAGTCTGTTTCAATGCCTGACCACTGTTTCAGTGAAGAAATTTTTCTTGATATCCAATCTAAACCTCCCCTGGTGCAACTTGGGGCCATTTCATCTTGTCCTATCACTTGTTACCTGGGAGAAAAGACCGAACCACACCTGGCTACAACCTTCTTTCAGGTGGTTGTAGAGAGCAAGAAGGTCTCCCCTGATTCTCCTTTTCTCCAGGCCGAACCCCCCCAGCTCCCTCAGCTGCTCCTCATCCAACTTGTGCTCCAAACCCTTCCCCAGCTCTGTTGCCCTTCTTTGGACACGCACACATCCATCACATCGTATTACCAGCCTGTGGTAACCTGCTTTTTGTTCTGAGTTGGTGCTGAAAATGAAATTGCTGTGAACTGGACCAAAGGGCTGAACATCCCTTGTGACAGGATACAGATCATTTATGTCCCAGTGCCTTATGTTGAAATCTGGTGGATAACAGGAGTGTGCTGAGAACAGCCTGCGGATGAAAATAGGTTGTGTTTTCCTGCAGAGGGATTGCTGTTATCCCAGTGTAGATCTAATCAGACCTGTACTGCAACATCTTGGGGTTTTCTCTGTACAGTATTCCCAACTCTCCCTCAACTCTGCCCTTGTGAGACCCCACTTGCAGTGCTGCATCCATCTCTGGGGCTTCAACACAAGGACAGTGATATGTTGGAACAAGTCCAGGGGAGGCCACTAAGTTGATCACAGGGCTGGAAGACCTCTGCTCTGGAGACAGGCTGGGAGAGCTGGGGCTGTTCATCCTGGAGAAGAGAAGGCTCTGGTGAGACCTTCTAGCATCTTCCAGTGCCTAAAGGGGCTCCAAGAGAGCTGAAAAGGGACTTTGGACAAGGGCATGGAGTGACAGGACAAGGGGGAATGTCTTTAAGCTGAAGGAGGGGAGGTCTAGATTAGGTGTTAGGAATAAATTATTTAATATAGTTAAATGTATTTATTGGTGGTGAGGCCCTGGCACAGGTTGCCAAGAGAAACTGTGGCTGCCCCATCCCTGGAAGTGTTCAAGGCCATGCTGGATGGGGCTCTGAGCAACTGGTCTAGTGGAAAGTGTCCCTGCCCATGGCAGAGGGCTTGGAATGAGATGACTTTTAAGGTGCCTTCCAACCCAAACCATTCTGTGATTATATGATTATTCGTGATGAGGCTCTTTTGTGGATGGTGCCAAAAGTTGTAGTGGGATGACCGGGTGTTGTCCCATCCTGCCATTCAAAGCTCAGCTCCCACTTTTCTCCTCCTCTCCCATAAAGGTGGACCCCACTCTCACAAAGAAGCAGGAACCTTGTCTTGTCTCCTCATCCCTGTTGTCATCAACTGACCATCTACCACCATCTTCCAGATGGGTGGTGACAACATGCCTCTGATTTTTGTCTTAATTTGCGATCAGACTTTTGGGCAATAACTGAAACATTCTGAATGCAGACGGTGCTGGGGCTGTAATGGGCACATACTTTATAGAGAGTCACTAAATGAGAGTGTTCCTCAGTCTCAGGCTCTGAACATTTCCTTGCATGCTGAGCTGTCCACTGAAACCCCGCCAAAGGCCAGGAACAAAAAGAGATGATAAGATTGATATTGATGAAGTTTTGTGGGAGTCAACCATGTTTCTAAAAAAAATGATTGAGTACTTCAAAGGCAAAATACAAAATACAAAAGCAGTCTATTCCTTGAAAGAAAAAGACATACTTTTTATTTCCACCATCTTCCTACTTTTCCACTGCTCCAGAATGGCACTATGCCCGTGCTAGGGGTTGTCTCTGCTGCAGGAAATCAAGCTGAATTTGGCTCTTGACTCCATGTGAACAGAGAAAAAGGACATCTCACTTTTTTTTTTTTGGTACTAGGTGGGTGTTAAAGGGTGAACCAGTGACTCATTCTCCCTCTTGTTTGCCTTTCTAGCAGGAACCTGCTCAGCAGCTGTGCAGCACATATGTTGGGAGGCAGAGACAACAGGGGCATTTCTAGACAGCCTTGGTGTGTCTGTGAGCTCTGTCAAGCACGGTCCCTTGACACAAATGCTGGGGCTTCAGCTGTTCAGAGAGGGAGCTGAGCAGGGGAGGGTTCTGCCTCTCATCAGGATCCAGGGACAATGCACAGCACAGATCCCAGGCAGCACCACCAACCAAAATGTGATGCCAGCAGCAGAGCTGTGCAGAGACAGAGAATTATGAGAATATCACACAGACAGCCAGGAAAGGGCAGGAACAGCTTTAGGAATGCTGTAAAAACACCAGTGAACACTCTCCTTCCTGACAACCTTAAAGGAATGTTTATCCACTTGCTCTGCATGTGTGGAGATGTCACCTGAAGGGAGTGATAGCCCAGGCAGTTGGCTTTGGGAAGGGTGGGTGTAGCCATGTGGAATCAGGCTGAAGTCATTCAGTGAAACGGGTTTGAAAAGAAAAGGTTGTCAGATTACAGAGAGGGGAAATTTATACCTCACTTCACTGGTGCTCTTTTACTTCACTCACATCACCGTGGGATCATCTATTTGCGTGGTAGATAATGTTTCCAAACCAAGAGGAAAAGAAGGAGAAGGATGGAAATAGGAACAGGGAAAGCTCCATCTTCCTTCAGTAATTCAGGGTAAAAATACATGGCAAAATACAGCCCTCAGGATCAACTGAAGTTTGACCTAAAAGTTGATGATCTCCATGAACAAAATATGAGTGTCAGCCCCACCATCTAGGCCTGGTAGGGAGGGCATTCCTTCTAAATTTGGTCTTCACCGTGGGGTGGAAATATGCTGTGCTTCTTGAAAGCACATCTGTTATCAGAGAGCTAAACCTCAGGCCCCTGGCTTATTTTCTTTTTTCTTCATCTACCACAGACAGGTCATTTAATTCTCTCTCCCTGAGTACAGTAAGATCGACTCTGAACTCAAGCAGCCCTGGGTGATGAGGTCAGGATTGCTCAGAATGAATTTGGTGAAGTAATAAAGTCTTGAAGGAAAATTAAAGAAGAAGAAAACGGTAGGAGGTATGAACTGGGGACTCTGTAACTGAGTCTCTTCCAGTTCCAGGAAGCTGAATAGATTTTCTTAGTCCTCGTGACTGCAGAGACCTGAAGGATTAAATTTAAAAATGCTGCAAAGAGAACCAGCAAAATAGTTTCTGTCACTACATTTTCCCTCAAATTAGTAATTTCTTGCAGATCCTGTAGTAGGAAAATGGTAGAAATGGTGATTTTCTTGCTCAGTTTCACATTCATGTCATTCAAAAATAAACACCTTGATCAAGAGCAAAGACAGAAACACATGAGGGATTCTAGCTAATTTAAACAAAAATGCACTTCAACCCCTCCCTTCATGCTAATTTCCCCATCCTGGTTTTTCTCATGCTACATTGGAGCAGAGTAATCAAATTTGCATAAGTTGAAGAAAATGCTGAATGCATTTCCATGTTTGCCTGTGTCAGTGATGCAGGAAGGATCCAGCATATCCCACTTTAAAGTTGTCCTTCTTATGGTAGTTTTAAATTCAATCATTTTTGAGTGAAAGGGAAGAGCAGGCACTGGTTAATTTGTGATTCCCTGTGATGCATTTCTTTCCCAGTCGTTGTGGGAAGCTCCTCTCCTAAGACAACAGAACTCAGATTACCAATCACCGCTGTGATCTTCTGTGTGAAAGATAATGCAAAGTTGTAATATCACTATTTCACTCCTCTAAAAGATTTAGAAGTCCCAGGCTGCTTGTTCTGCGCCTGCCTGAGGCCTTTCTACCTGTAATTGCTTTGGGCTTTTGCTTGGCATGATGCAGCTCTAAATCTCATTGAGCCTGCAAGGTTAGTTGTTTTGAAAGGATGGTTTGGGAAAGATCATCTAATCCGATTTATCTGTCGTCTTAACCTGGCTGTATTTTGTGGGCAGTCAGGCCAAACTGGCTGCTCTGTGCCAACTTTGTCCCAGACAGCTTGGAGTGCCAACCCGAGATTAAAAATGTGTCAGGCAGAGTAACTCCAGCCGTGTTCTGCACCCTGCTCCTCCATGTACAGTGTTTTATTGATCTTTAATGCACACACTCCAGCCTCATTATTCTACAGGCAATAAAATGTGAATCTCCAAGCCTGGATGCTGGGGAGAATAGGATACCCTCATAAAGCATTGCCTGGCTGTTTATATGTCTATATGTACTATAAAGCAAGAGATAAACATCTCTGCATTTGCATTTTGTTTGAAAGCCAGAGCCAAAGTGTTACCCAAGGAGATGTGATGGTTTGCAGGAGCTGTGGGAGGTGTGTTGATTGCTGCTGGAGCTGCCCATATCCCTGCTAGAGGTGCAGAAAGCTTCTGGAGATTGAGAAGATAGAGTAACCTTCCCTGCTTTACTCCCTGACTCATAGAAGAGCTCTAAAATACCCTGTTTTCATGGTTGCAGAAGATTTCCTTGGAACAACCTGCAGGCTGGAGTGCAAAATTAGCTTAGTCAAGTGAGGCTACTTTTACCTGTGCTCTTATAAACTTGGAGGTAACAAGGAATTTGTGAACTGTGAATATCAAAGGCAGTCTCCAGGGTCTGAAAGCCAAGTGATGCTGCAACTGCTTGAAATGACCATGTGGATGGAGTAGGAGTCAGGAAAAAAAGAAACTTGTGTTCCTTCTTATTCTCTGGAATTAGTTTTTCAGTCCAGTTAGGAGACTGCTGACTCAAATTTACCTTGCCATCGACCAGGACCCCCAAGTCCCTTTTCCACAGAGCTCCTCTGCAGCCTCTTGCTCTCCTTTCCCACTTTGACAGTGCCAACAGCTCTGTCACATCCCTCCTAAGATACTGTGTTAGTGTCCTCTTCCCATGTTTTCACACACAGTCAGAGATTAAACCCTCCTCTCTGGGACAAAACTCCTGGTTGGATTTGGAGTGGAAGGAAATGGTGTAGAAATGGGATCATGTTGTCTGATTTCAGGCTTAATCAAGTCTCCTTCTCAACTGCCTTCATGCTGAGGTTGAAAGTAGAAGTTTGTGTCTTCCTCAGCCCTTCATTCTCCTCTCTCTGTGCTGTGTCATTCACTTGGTGAACAGAGTCTGTAATTCCAGTTTCAATAAATCTTGATTATTTCCATCAAATCTTACGGTTCTTTTTGGAGACACTGTGAGAGGCCCATCTTATTTCTCACTTTTATTACCTGTCTTGTACTAACCCGAGCTGGAGGGAGTGTGTTTGTCTCTCTATTTCTCTCTGTTGTATAATTTTTCTCTATATCTTCAGGTTTTCATGAGGATTGGAAAAGAAATTTTCCTTTGGAATCACTAAACATTTCACTGGCACTAAGAGCCATTTCTCATTTCTCATCCATCTCTAGTCAACATTTCATGCCCTGAATTCCTGATAAGGGAACAATCTTGTAGCAGGCAATCAGAAATGACATCATTATAGTTAGAGATGTAAATGGGAGCTATAGGGCTGAGGGGGCACCAGGACACTCATTCTGCAACAGGAGATCCTGTGACTCTCTGAAGATGACCTTTGAAGGCTGGTGGGTGTTGTATTAGTGGATTTCCCGTTGGATTTCTGCTTCTAGGTGGAATTAAGATCATATGGGAGCTAGAAGAGAGGTCATTGCAATCCCTTGCTTGGTAATTTTATGTGACAAGAGTTGGAAAACTTGTGATGTTCTGTCCCTCCTAAGATACAAATGGGGAGAAAGGCAGGAAGAGGGTTGGAAGGGAATTTTTGGAGGGGTCTCAGACAAGTAACTTTTGATGCAAACATTTACTGCTGGTAAAGTGCAGACCCTGGCAGAAGTTGTCACCTTCCAGATAAAACCTTTTTTTCTTTCTTATTTTTTTCTTTTTTCCTATCAGCAACTGCATACAGAATCTCCCCATTGGTAGAATAAATCTGATAAAAAATTGTAGTTGTAAGCAGCAACGATTTTATCCTCATGGAAAGATTTTATCCAGCAGGAAAAATGTTGTGCCTGGGCATAATTTTTCAGATATGATGAACAACAGCATAGTATGACCCTCAGTCCTGAGGATTTAATTTTAAAAGAACTACTGAGTGTATCAGATATACTCAACTTTTTTCTCCCCTATAATTTTTTTCACAGGCAGGGCTCGGTTTATAGATACATCTTGACAAAGATCCGCCACAGGCAAATTTCAACAAAAGAACAACTTCAAACACATCCAATTAACAATTTATGAAAGGAAATCCAACAGAAAATTGCACAGAGATTCACAGGGCATAAAATTTGACACTAAATCAAATTTAATGTGGAAATGCCTGTGCAGGGAGTTATGGCCCCTTCCAGTGCATTGTCAAAGGGAACTTTATCTGTGGAGGCTCAGTGAGTGCCCTCCATCAGATCTTTCCTTGCTATAAATAAAGTGTTTTGTCAGACATGGCAATGAACATAACTCAGAAGGGAATGAAGACCACTGATAAGCCAAGCTATGTGCAGCTTTTAGTCAGAAGTATTAGAAGTGATTAGATTTCTTCACACTTTCAAATCTAGGATTTGTTCACTTTATCACAGAAATGAGGGGCTCTGTACCACGGGCAACACAAAATCATTTTTAATTCGTTAACACAGCACACAGACCCTGAAAGCAGGTCATGGTGACTGTATTTAATATTATTATGGAGCCATTTTGATGTCTGGAAGGAAATATCAGCCCCCCCTTCATCCTGTTGTTTACTGCTTTACTTATTCAGCAGCCATTGTTGGATATTTTGGGAAGATGTTAAGGATACAAACTCATGTCATTGTCTTCAGCAGCTCTGAAATTAACTTAGGTCACTCCTTTGTTTAGAGGAAAAGATCTTTGTCTAGACCATTACCTATTTAAACACAGGGATAGTTGCTTTTTGTAGGAGATCACTGAGCAGCATCTCTTGCAACCTCTGAATAATTTGGAGGGGGGACATGTTATTTACAGATACCAGGACCAGCTAGTGAGGATGAGTAAGAGAACTGAAACAGGCCAAGATGAAGGACATTTGTGATACAACTGTGCTATTCCATGGACTAATATAATTAATTTGAAGAGTTCTTTGCCGTATTTCTGGCTCTCCTGTTATTCCTGTGCTCCCACACTTGTAAATTTTTTATCTTTCACTGAAATTCATTTTGCATAGCAAAACATGGTTTTAAATGTCCGTTCCTATGCATTTAGGTCCATGGTGCAGTGTCCTTGCTGCAACCAGAGGAGACAAATTTCATTAGAGCATTTTTTCTGCATTTTCAGAGGTCAGAAACTTGGGCTCTTCCAGCCTCCTTGGTGACGTGCTGCAGAACTGCCTCTGCTTGTCTTAGTTAACCCACTGGTGAAGATGAGAGGACACCTCTGTCACTATGAATGAAGCATTAGAATACCCCAGGGATTTTTTTTCTGGAGTCCATTAATACATGCTTTTGGCACTGAAACGCTCTACCAGAGAAGTTAGTGTCCAAGGCACGTAATAATTAGTGAATAAAACACCCCCAGAGTATCTTGATCCCATTAAAATATGTCTTTTAAAGTGTAAGTGAATTTTAACCTAATTTTAAATGATGATTATCTTCCTGTAACGCACCCTTTCTCAGTAGATAACAGATCCCTGGGAAGTAGAAGGTGAAAAAGTAAGACAATAATGTCAGAGATTTTCATCTGTTCATATTTTGAATGAGACTTGAGTGGTTGCTGCTGAGTTTTCTATTTCCCTCTGTTTCTTCCACCACCCCTCTCCCTTCACCACATTGTGTTATTATCCTTGTCTCCAACTAGGTATGGTGATAATAATAATAATTAACTTAATAAGACAAAGTCTAAGTTTAGGCAAATACAAAAATTCATTGATTTTCTAAATACAGAAATTGTACACTTTTGAAAGAATTAAAGAAGTTAGAGAATTAAATAAGAATTTACAGATGCCTGATATTCTTCAAAGTTTAGCCAGCCACAGAGTCTATATGTGTGAAATATTACTCATTCTCTCAATACCTCCTCCACAGTTCCTGCAAGGCAGATCTCTGAGCAAAAAAGCCAGAAGTAAAACACCTTATAAGTGACTTTTTTTCCCCTCATTTCTCTGCTTCCCTCATTTCCCTGCTTCCCTCATGCAGACTTGGTCGGGTTTATCATTCTTGCAGTGATGACTTTGCATTGTTTCCACTGCAATTTCCACTCTAGTCCTCCCAGTCCTTCCAGTTCTCCAGCCCTGTGTCCTTCCAACGAGCTGCCCTATGGGCTGTTCACTCTGTGGAAATTCAGGGCAATTCATATTTTTGAAGATTTATCCACAGCAAGACAGCAAAGGCCTTTATTTTTCAGGCACAATTTGTTGAAAAGCCCCAGTTTTTGTGCTTCACGTAGAAACTGAACATCCCCCTGAGTACTTGTGCTTGTTTTCTCCTATGGCTTTCAGAGATTTCAGGGACATTCAGGTCAAGGATGTGCTGTGGTCATTTCTTCTTTCAGCTTCAGAGCATCAGAAGCACTTGGTTTGCTTTTGTACTGTAACTTTTTGTTAGGAGTCAAAGCTCAGCTCAAGACCACGTGAGAGGATCATGGGCACTGTTAAAGTGGAATATTCATGAAGTTGGAGGGTTGGAGCCTTCAGTGCCATTAACTTAGAACTTGAGCTCAGCCTGCAAACCAACCTTGTGTCGGTTCATTGTCTTAGTCCAGTCTAAACTGAACCTAACATAGGCACAGAAGCTAAAGGCAGAGAGGAGAAGACCTTGTTAAACCTTTGCCCCCTCCTGAAGTGCAGATTCAACTGGATCTTGAGCATTTTAAAATCTGGATCTGACTATAAATGCAGCTTTCAAAGGTAGTATGAACATCTGTCTACCTAGAAAATTGGTATCTGAGGGCTTAGAAAATAAGTTGGGGACTTTTTAAAAAAGAGGGAGTGTGACGTATTACACGGGCAGATAGTGATAGGGACATGGGGGGATGATTTTAAAATAAAAGAGAAGAGATTTAGATGGCATATTAGAAAGAATTTAATTACTCAGAGGGTGGTGAGGTACTGGAACAGTTTTCCCAGTGAAGTTGATGGTGTCCCATCCCTGAAAGTGTTCAAGGCCAGGCTGGATGGGGCTTGGAGAAGCTGGTCTAGTGGAAGGTGTCCCTGCCCATGGCAGGGGTTGGAACTGGATGAGCTTTAAGGTGCCTTCCAACCCAATTCTTCCAATCAATTCTGTGATTCTATGTGGGCATTCTTGCTTGAGTGACTCTTAAAAGGTCTGGGGAGGAGCAAGGATGATCAGCTCAACAGGTGATGCCAGAAGGAATATGGGATTCCCAAACAGGAATGAGAAGAGTTGTTTTTCAGCACTTATTACTGAAGTTCTGAGATCCACATCTAGGATCTGGTGTGTCAGCAAAATCAGGTCTACTCTATAGAGTGAACACCAGAACCTGTGAGTTGCTCAAGCTGATGACTCTGAGAAATCATCCTGTGATGATTTCTCCTTTATGAGCTGTTTTGTTTATCTCATAAGTGGACAAGATGGGATCCTTTGTTATTTTGAACGTTGGAAGTTGGTTCATAAAGTCTTCAAGACAAATTTTTAGGCTTTCTGTGTGCCTGAGAAAGTGATTAATTCCAGAAGAATTTTCAGGAAAATACAACAAGGTAAATGTGTCCTTTTTTTAGACATATGTTAAGGTTTTGTTCTGTCACAAGTGCTGGAAAATTGAGGTTGGTTTCTGGGGCTCCAAAGTAGCTCAGGAGATTTGACTTCAGGTCCTAACATTTCTTCTGAGACTTGAAATGCTTTCTCTCATGGAACTTACTTTTCTCCTCTTCACCATCTATTATATATTAATATTTTAGTTTCCCACACTAAGGCTGGGTAAAACTGGTTCACATTTACACTTCCTTTTCTTTCTTTCCATTCTCCCATCTCAGCAGAGCCCCAAGACCCCCTTCTCTGACCTACCTGATGATGAGAAGATCTTTAATGGGGGAGATGCCACGTGGCAGAACCAGAGCCAGGACCAAGCCTTGCTCTCGGAAATCACGGAGGAGGATCTGGAGGCCATTCGGCAGCGGGAAGAGGCCATTCAGCAGATTGAGGTCAGTGACCTTCTCCCATCATGGGTTTGTGAGCAGGAATTGCAGATCCCTTGTGCTGTCCCAAAGGAAATGCTGATTTCCATTGCTGCCAGTGCAGCGTCACTAAAAATGGGAGAGATTATCAAGTGCTTCTAAAAATGGAAATGGGTGACAGAAGGAAGAGTTAGAAATCCATATGACTAGTGGTGGAAATTACAGGAATTAATTGATGTTCACGGGCTAATGACTGGGTTCTTTTCAGTGAGTTTCCCGTGGCAGAGTCTGTAGTGAGGGAGCTTAAGCTGGATTCTGCAGCAAATCAACTTTTCTTGGTGCACACGAACTTGAAACTGGAATTTGTCACAGACAGAAAATATTCAGCTTTACCATGGGAGAGAATAATAGGTAGAAAAAAGGAAATAACTTGTTAACCTTTTCAAATTATTTCAAATATTTTGCTGTATCAAAGTATTTGGACGTTCTTGGTCTATTAAAAGAAGACATACTATTTTTATTCCTTTTTTTTTTTTCCAAGGTACTGTAAAAATGTGAAATAAAAGGAACAAAAAGAGACCTGAATAAGTTAAACATCCCACATTTTTCTTTTTATACTTCTCTTTTTATGCTTTTGGGAAACTCTTGTTACTTAAATTTAAGCGATAAATGGGTAAAACAAGAACATGCTAAATCTTTCTAATTTGTATGCTTTTACAGGCCTAAACTCAAGATGAACCAAAAAAAAAAATAGAGAGCTTCAGAATGATCAGAACATTTAATTAAGGACTATACTTTGTCCTTTAATTGGATTGTGCTAATTTTATCAGAATAGATTTTGGTTGCGGTACAGCAGGAATTGTGATTGAGTTAACAGAGCAAAAAGGGGACAAACATTCCTAGTGTAGAGTGGAGCTCTGAGGCTGTGACCTCTGTTTGCAAACAGTGATGGATAAATCTGATTCAACTCCCTAAGTAAGAAATTTTGACAGTTTTACAGGAGGGGGTTGAGGTTAGTGTGTGTCTAATTTCTGTTATGGTTCTCTGAACAGAGATGAATGAGCTTTGTGGGCTTGTGTCCATTACTAGGAATGAAATTGTTAAAGAATGTGTTCATGTGGAGTATCTCTGGGTGTGATTTGTCTCTTCATACTTGAGGGATCTCGTTGCACCCACCAGGACAAACTGGAGGGAACTTTGTGGCAAGAAAATGCATGTTTCGGGCTGTTCCTGCACTTTGATGTTCAAGAAGGTTGGTAGCAAATGTACTTCTGAAATGATGTTGTGGACCACAACTCCAGCTCACTGTAGATATTCCAGAACAGTCTGGACACACCCCTGTGCCATGTGCTCTGGGATGACCCTGCTTGAGCAGGGAGGTTGGACCAGATGACCCACTGTGGTCCCTTCAAACCTCACCCATTCTGTGATTCTGTGATTTTGTGACCCTTTTGTTTGAAATATAGTCAGTGCCTTTTTCTTCCTGCCTTTGTGTCATCCCTGTCCTCCTCAGAAAACAAAAAAAAACACATTTAGTGTTTGTCCATTAGGCATTGGGGATTGAGCAACCCCAAACCAGCCTCAACCTCAGCAGCTTTGGAAAACCAGGAGGTGTCTCCTCAGAGAGATCTTTATTTTCTGGTTAAATCCCACTTCTGTCCACAAACTGATGTCTCTACAATAGGCTATACTGGACCACATGGCCATGGTGGGGTAATTGAGGGGGGTTAAGTGAATCCAGTCATCGTCCAAAATAACTTGTAAAAAATAACTCTTAAAAAAATACAACACTTGTGTACTGTGCAAATTTCGTATGTATTGATTTGATCCTGGATACCTTTTCAATATGAATTTACCTCTGAATAACTTATTCAGTATATGCAATTAATGATTTAGTCAATTTAGGCAGTTAATGTTGTTTAGGCTTTTGCTTCCTAAGAATGTGTGCACTTTCCTTTTACCTGTTTATTTCCCAATATCCTGTATCCATTTTGCTTTGCTCTCCAAGATCCATGTTCATCCTGTAAGGAGGGCTGCATTCCACAAGCATTATTTCAAATGTAGCTTAAACATTTTTCTTCAGGAGGAAAACATTTAGGACTGATGGTATTTTATTTAACATCACTTTTGAAAGAAATGTAATGAAAATGAGGATTTTTGGACTGCATTGTACCTCTCCCCAGCTGCATTTGAATAAGCAGATGGTGCTTTTTAAATAATTTTCACTGTGTTTTGTTTTTCTGTTTGTTGACCCACATGAACATATTTCTTGTGAAAGGACTCATCTAGCACATTAAAGCTTCCCTGTTTTCAGCAGAAGTTGTGGGTACACAGAGAAGGGATTCACTGAGCTCATAGTCACCATAACAACTTTTCCCCAACATGTTTTCAAAACCACTGAGTAACCAAGAAGGTTAAAATGAAACATTATTCTCAACTGTCAAACACAACTAATAAACTAAATTTATTGCCAAATTGATGTATAGCATTTGTTCTCCGTTGTTCTTTGGGGACCAGAATGAAGAATAGAGCTGGGCAGAACTTGTCTTATGCAAGTAGATTGCTCTCACTGGGATTTTTGTGTTGCTGCATATCCAACACCAGGAACATATAGATCTCAAGCAGCACAGAGGAGATCACAGATCACTGATGGAACATCATAAATTCTGGGCTACACTGATTACACACAACTCTGGGGGAGCTCATGGTGCAGCTCATTTGGCTTTTTTTTTTTCTTAAGAGACATTGAATTTGCCCTTTTTGCAAGAACAGGTATAAAACCTTTTTGATTGCTAAAGACACGAGCGAATAAATTCTCTTCCTGTCTTGTGTCCTGAAAACCAGATATAAAATCATGCCCATAACAGAAATTTTCTTAATGTTCCAATTACTTTTTCCCACTTGTGTGTTTTCCACATCTCCAGTGTCTCTTCAGAGGTTCAGGTTAATGGGACATTGTTCTCTGTCATGGACATCCCTCGAGGCACTTTGCAGTGTTCACAGTTTCCACCTAGACAGATAACAGCCATGTCAAAAGTTCAGCTGGCTGTTCATTTTATTTAAATGTGCTAGTTTTGCTATTGCTTGCAGATTAAAACCAGAGAAGTCTGCTAGGGAGATGTCTCGCCAAAACCTTACATTTTGGATAAAGATCTTTATTGCTTGGAAATGTCAAAATCTGGTAGGACACAGCAGCCTTGACACAAGTGTTATTTCTTAAAATATTGCTTTGAACTGTTATATAAAACCTATTTTAACTTGAACTGTATTGGCAGTGAATAATAGATGCCATAACAACTTTATATATAGCACTGTAAAATGTGCCATCAGAAATACATGAGCTGAACTGTAATGTGCATTGTCAGTGCTCAGTGCTGGCACAGGCTCTGTCACAGCAAATATATATAATTTAGCATCCCATGTTTTTCATTTCCACCTGTGGTCATGTGAAAAATGGGAGGTGATAAAAGTTTGAGAAGAAATGGTAAGTATTGAATGGAGAACTTCACAGAAGTTCAGCTGGTGTTTGGAAGACCTATAGGAAAGATGCTAAATGCTGTATTGATGCAGAAAGCCTCCAGTGATCCTCCCAGTGCAGATGGCTTCTCTAGAGGTGATGAGGAAGGAAGATAAGAAAAACCCCTTCCAGACCACACCGTCATTCCCTTGGAGTCACCAGCAGGTCATCCCATCTCCCGCACAATCCTCTTTCCCTTCTCATAGAAGTTTCCCATCCCTGTGCTTCCCACACAGCAGTGGGAATTCTCCTACCATGAAGAGTGGGAAGCAACCTGGTCTAGTGGAAAGTGTCCCTGTCCATGACAGGGGGTTGTAACTGGATGATCTTTACGGTCCCTTCCAACCCAAATCATTCTACAATTCTATGATACCCTGAAAAAAGCAAAGCACATCCACAGAGCTGCATTTTAGTCGATGCTTCTCTTGGCAAAAGAGAAGAGGAGATGGATAGGCTGTGGCAACAGGTATGAGGAAAATGCTTTTATTTTTAGGAGAGGTTGTTCCCACTGGGTCATTGTTGAGGAATGTTGATGTTTGTTCCCTCTCTGTTTTGAAGAGCAGTGATAGATGGCAGCCTCCATGCCTGTCACTCAAGCATTTGTAAGTAGACAGAAAATGAAATACAATAAAAATAAAACAACAACAACAAAAACAATAAAAAGCCCCACAGAGTCTGCCAGAGTGTGTTTGTTAGTTCAGACTTGTTCCTTGTTCACTCATTACCACGTAGCATTTCTTGCTGAGGGGTATTTTTGGTAAAATCTTGCAGTTTAGAAGGTTTAGTGCAAGCCGTTTTATACCTTTTATCAACTTCAGTAGTGCAGGGCTTTGACTTATGAGGGCTCTGCCTGCCTCTTCACAGAGACTTTTTGACTCAGAGTAATGTATAAATAACACAATATCATGACAAGCAGCGTCAGTGAACGAGTGTCAAAAGCAGCATCTTCTCCTGGCAGCGTGGTGGAGCCCAATTATCATGAGCAGCAGAGCTGCCTGAGCGGTTGACACGGCCATCCCTGGGACTTGGTATTGAGTTGTTCCCTGAAGAATCCGCTCCAGTATCCTGCCCACTCTAATTTAAAATGACCTGAGCTGCAGGACTACCACCATTTATTTCGGGAGACTATTTCACGGTCCAGCAGGCTGCGGTGTTGATGAAATGCTTCCCTCTGCTCCTGCTAAAGATCCCTTTCTCATTCTCAGCTTTTTACACCCAGTGAAACTCTACTGGACCCTGCAAATAATTCTTCTTCCCCTTTGGCTTTTAAACTCCTCAGATGCTCACAGTTATCCTCCTCTTCACAAGTCACTCTCTCTTGCTTTTCAGTCACTTCAGTGCTTTCTTCTCAGTTATTTCCCATTTGTTATTTCCTTGCTCCTCCAGCAGCAGACCATATATAGGATTTTGTTGTACCACAGCTGAACAGAAGGAATGTGTAACAAAACCCCAATTCAGGGTTTACAAGTGCTGATGGAAAATTTCTAGATAATTTCTCCACTAGTAAATTAAATATACCAAGGACACAGGAACTGGCTCTATATACTTCTAAATTGTTAAAGCATATCCTGGCATACTTTTGACCCAGATTTGCCAGTTCTTGCCCAGTTATTGGCAGAGTTTGAGAGTTCACATGTTTTCTAAAAGCAGTTTTGATGCAGCCACCCAGTTCAGAAGGTGAGGAGACTTAATGATGTGGATGCAATGAAGTGCATACCTGCGGTTTCAGTGGCTGAGAACAGGCATCTCCCATGTCCTTGTACAGCTGCAGCCCTATTGATTTATGATTTGATCACAAAAATCTCCTTTAGTAGTCACTGACATTTAGAGAAGAGGAGGAGCAAGGTGAATTAAGGGTAAATTTTGTGGGGAAACTGTGCAAGCCTGAGGGCAAAATAAGGTATGTGTGAAAATAACAGCTGGGCTCTTTGAAAATGCAGAGAAACCTTGGCAATTCTTGAGAACAAAATGCAGCCTGTCCCAGCAGACTCAGGCAGGGGCCCTTTCCATTGCATATTGATTTGGCTGTGCCTGCCTCTCCATCCCCTTGTGGCCTCCAACACTTGTGCATTGCTAAAAACCACGATTTCTTGCCTTCATGTCAAAGCCACTCACAGTCAGTCTCCACATCTTTAACATGTTGCTTTCAAGCTGCCAGTATTGTTCCAGCCAGCACTGAAAAGTTTTGGTAATTGCAGTTTCAGAGGCTCAGTGGGAATAGTAGAATATCTGAGTTGGAAGGGACCCGCAAGAACCATCGAGTCCAACTCCTGGCCCTCCACAGGACAACCCCAAAATCACACCATGTACCTGAGAGTGTTGTCCAAATGATCCTTGAACTCTGGCAGGTTTGGTGCTGTGACCACTTCCATGGAGACCCTGTTCCAGGACCCAACCATCCTCTGGGAGAAGAACCTTTTCCTAATATCCAACCTAAACCTCTCCTGACACAACTTCAGGCCGTCCCCTCGGGTTCTGTCACTAAAAGAGCAAACACAAAAATCCCATGCACCCACAGAGAGCTCTTGCTGCATTTCCTTCTCTTTCCATTCCCACTGTTTATTAAATGTTATAAATATATCAATACATATCCATCTGTCCCATAACCCCAATATAGCCAAACAGAGAGGCCAGAGGTGAAATACCACTGGGTCATACAATGTGAAATTTCTCTCATGATCTCCTTTCTTCTCACACATCATTTTTGCTACAGCTGCTTGCAAAAGTCCAAACTTTTTCCTACTGGCTGGTTAAAACTCTATTTCTTCCTCTCCTGATGGAAATTATTAGAACTTGTGTATTTTTACAATCAGTATTTCATCAGGGATATGTGTTCAACCTCAGATATCACTTTGTAAGACAAAGAGGTTTCAGGAATATATAACAAATCTTTTTAACCCTGGGAATTTCTTCTGTCTCAGGTGTAACCTTGTGAGGGTACTGTGGGTAGTGAAGTGTTTTTAACTAAATTGGAGAGGTTTCCACTGTATGCTAGAGATAATTTTCCTTTTCTCACTTACATTCCCAGTGCCTTACCCAAAGACTGTTAGTGTCAGAGTGTCTTGCCCTAAACCCTTTTCTTCATGCACTATTCCTTGCTTGAAGAAGGTAGTAATGAAAGCTTGGATTCGGCAAATCCCTTATGTTTGTCTTAGCAGCTTTATTGAATAAGGATGGACTTTAGAACCTACTAAAAGTGAAGTATTTCCTCTACAGATGGAGAAAATAGTGCTGAGACACACATAATTTGCTAATAATCTGAGTTTTAGGGAGACACGTCTGCATATTTGTATCTACAGAAACTGAGCTGAGTTAAAGTCTCCTCTATGGTCTGTCAATGTACATTGATAAGGTGGAGAGCTGGAAACAGAGAGATCTCTGGTGCTTGGGGTGAAATACTGTTTAGCTTCTGCAAATCCTTTTGCTTAAGTGTTAATATTTCTTTTGTTAAAAGAATGTGTTACTTTCCTCCTGTATTTACTGCACTTTTGCCTATGTTTTTTTCTTGCCAGATGATGACTGTCTCAATAAAGGCAATATCTTGCTCCTGTTTCTGTTAGCACAGACAGCACAAACATCATATGCCTCATCAATACAGCTATTCTTGTGTCTGTGATTTGCTGCCCCAAAGGGGAATTGCAACTCTCACCTATTACTTAGGTTAGAGCAGTTCACTCTCTGGTTCTCTGATGCTAATTAATATCAGTGGAGATCAATAGCCCATCAACCAGCTGAGATCTCCCAGCAGTGCTCAAAAGAGCTGTTCCTGCAGATTTGACTCCTTTTGCCTTCCTGGATTGGATGCTGTGCTTTCTTTTATAATTCTTTTGGACAGGGAAATCAACGTTTTGCCCAATCCAGTTGGGGAAATAACAATAAGTGAGTCATGAATAGATAAAAGATCCTGTTGGCAAAGCCCTGGAGCATCTCCAGACCCTGCTGGTTGGAGAGGGAGCCTGCCATCCATCCCTGAGCAGCTCAGGAGAGAGAGGAAAGTGAACCAAGTGTATTGAAAAGACCCTACAGAGGAAAAAAGGGGAAGAGATCACTGAGAAGGAGATTGAAATCCACATTTCACAGCAAGACCAGTTCACATTCCCTCCTATTTACCAAAAGGTGCCTGGTTCTTTATAAATTATCCCTGACAGGAATAGTCTCCCACATCCTCACGGAAATTAGACTGAAAATCACATTCTTAACAGTATGAACAATGAATGTCAAATTTTAGAGGCTGATGCCAAATACAGTATAAGTTTATGCCCTCTACACTGGCAGGCTCATTTTGTTCAGGCATTCTTTAGTACTTTCAATTGCTCCTTTATGAAAGAGGATGTTTCAGAAGTGTCTTTCCCCACCACCCTGTTCACCCATGTGTCTCCTCTGGTTGTCATTTCCTTGTCTGCATTGAAGACATGTACTGAGGTACATGTCTTCATGTACTGAAGGTACTTGGTACTGAGGCCACCAGACAGCTCACTTGAGGCAGAAAGACTGTTAAGAGGGGCTGTGGAGGAACGCAAATTTTAAAGTTAATATTTTAATGTCTTTTATTCCGTGCAAATTTTTATCCAGAGCCCTGAGCAATCTGGTCTGACCTCACAGTTGGTCCTACTGTGAGTGAGAGGCTGGGCTAGAGCTCTCCTGTGGCTCCTTCGAACCTGAATTATCCTGTGATCCCATTATCTCTCCATCTCCTCTGGCTGCACCACTGAGGGCTACCACAAGTTCATGTGTTAATCTTGCTTCAGTCTAGAGCCAAGACATCTCTATTTCCCTGCCTGTGTGAGCTCCCAGGTCATTCCCATTCTTCTTCCTCTTCCATCTATTGCCCCTGCAGGTAGGGGTTTCTGCTTTGCTGCCCCATTCACACCACATTTGTGTCTTATTTGGAGAATATTTAGGATTTTAGGATGTCAGCATCCTTTTCTCTATGAGGTAGAGGCTGGTGTGCAGGATGGTATCCGTGTCTGTGTCTGCACCTCCCTGGAGGAGAAGCCCTCTGAGGTGACCCTGTGCCCCGAGGGTCCGTATCCCGCCAATGGGGTTGCCCAGAGAAGTTGTGGATGCCCCATCCCTGAAAGTGTTGAAGGCTGGGTTGGATGGAGTTCTGAGCAATCCGGTCTAGAGAAGGATGTCCCTGCCACAGCAGGGATTTGGAACAAGATGATCTTTAAATTCCCTTCCAACCCAGGCCATTCTATGATTCAATGGTTTTGATGTAGAGAGTTGAAGCACTCACCACCAGAGTGGTGAAGAAGAGTTCATTTTCAGAAGAGTTCAGATCTGTCTTGTCCAGGAGCAAGTGGAATGCAGATGTGGTGGGGGTAACTTTGCTCATGTGGCCATCAAGACCCACATTTTTTGAATATGTGGACTTCTGTTGATATAGAGAACAAAGTTGAATTCTGTAAGGCTCAGGTATTGCTGTTGAAAGATGGGTGATGGAAGGATTTTAGGTCAAAAATCAAACTGTCTATCCAGACAGTTTTGTAATTTTACTCTCCTTCTACTGAGCTGTCAAGCACTAAAAGGACTTTTCTGGATCACCATAATCATTCTTGTGTGTGTCTGAGACTTCCTTCTTTCCATGTTTTAAACTGTTCCATTGCTTTAAACTGAAAGAGGACAGGTTTAGATTAGATGTTAGGAAGAAATTCTTTGCTGTGAGGGTGGGGAGGCCCTGGCACAGGTTACCCAGAGAATCTGTGGCTGCCCCATCCCTGGAAGAGTTCAAGGCCGGGTTGGATGGGATTTGGAGCAACCTGGGCTAGTGGAAGGTGTCCCTGCCCATGGTGGGGGATTGGACCGAGATGAGCTTTAAGGTGTTTTACAATCCAAACCATTCTATGATTCTCTGATTCTCAGTACCAGGCAATGCTGCTACAGCAATAAATATCTGCTTATTTTTAACTCTCCCTTTGGTGCTGGTGGTTTTTGGCACAACAGTTCCCTAGTCCCATCTTTCCTTGTCAGTTCTCACAGGCCGGATAAAAGCTGCAACAGATTTCTTACCGTGCTCCTATTCCCATTTCACAGCTGGAGAAGCTGAGCCATTATGGATTGTTTCTTTGCCAGTGGAGCTCCATAGAAATGTAAATTCCTTGCCTAAGACCTGGGAAAGAGTCAGGATTGGTGCCAGGTTTAAAATGCTGCTTGTTCTGTACTTCCGCACCGAATTCTCTTCAGACTGTGCTGCGATGAGAGATCCAAATACAAGATTTGGCTTATTTAGCTTGTCATTTGTCTCCCCTTATTTGAATTTCTAGGCAGGTGGAACACGCTCCTGTTCAAAAAAAAACACACTGTCATCTATTCAGCTTGGATGAAGCTCCAGGAAAATCCTGATCCTCATTTGTAACTGAAGGCAGATCTTCCCTACAGGGGGAGCTTGCTGTGATCTGAAGTTTCGCCCGTGATATCACAACTTTATCAAGAGATGCTAAATAGCAGCCTGTGTCTCTGAAAGCACAGAGCAGATTGCTCTGTCAGAGAGACAGATAACTTCTTGCCTTCTGAAAAAATCTCCAGATATGAAGATGAAGCTCTAGGAGAAAGGGCGGGGGGGGGGGAGGGGGAAGAGCTGCTCTGTACCTGTGAGCACAGAACACACCTGGGGGAGAACTTACAGGTGGATGTCAGTTGTGTCAGAAAATGTGCTGTTGAGGTATTAAAAGATGAGTGGCCTCCTGGGTGCTGTTGGACTGAGACAAATGTCCCCGAGGGATTCAGGTACAGTGCTCCGAGCTCAGTGCTGGAGACTTCCATTGGCATATGCTGATTTTATGAATGATGGTTTTATGTCTGCAGAAGGAATCTGTGCTCAAAGCCCTTGTACATACAAGGGCATTTTGCTCCTCTCAAGCTTCTTGGCAGACCCTTTTCTCTCCTGGGAATGATGAAAGCCCAGATATTTGTCAGTGATGAGCAGGAACAACTTTAAATTTCATTTAGTGCTGAGAGATCTTGAAGTCTCTTTAAGAAGGCTGAGATTTCCTCATGTAAGGAAAAACTCAACATAATGTGCAAGACCAGTGTTTAAGGGAAGCAGTTACTGTTTCTTTTCCTGACTGGTTTTAGGAATTGGCCGTAAATTCAGGGAGTGTGAGGAATGACAGAATTATAGAATAGTTTAGGTTGGAAAAGACCTTTAAGATTGTCAGGTGGAACCATTCACCTAACACTGCCAAACCCACCACTAAACCCTGTCCCCAGGTGCCAAATCTACACATCTTTTAAATCCCTCCAGGGATGATGACTCCCTGGGCAGCCTGTGCCAGGGCTTGATAACCCTTTAGGGGAAGAAACATTTCCTAATATCCAACTTAAACCACCCCTGGTGCAACTTGAGGCCATTTCCTCTTGTCCTGTTGTTACTTGGGAGACCAAGCCCCACCTCACTGCAACCTCCTGGAAGGTAAAGGAGAACACTGTCTGTGCTCCTGATCCCTTAATCAGGCATCCCAAGCCCTTGAAGTCTTTTGATGGTCCTCAGACTTTTTATCGACACTTCATTGCTCCCTATCAGAAAAAAAAAAAAAATGGATAATAATCTGAGGGTTGTACAAGAGTAGCAAGTTTTCCCTTCACATCTTTAACCCAGACCCCAGGGAGGCAGCAGACTGCCCTAAGTGGGTCTGGTCTACATACTGGGCCTTCTTCTCCCTTCAGAACAGAGTTTTTTCAGCTTCTCTGTCATCTGTGACAACCAGGTTTCTGGTGGAGCAAAGTGCCTTCAGAAGACTTCAATTTATCAGGGATTAAATTAATTTGATGGTTCAGACTCAACCAAGAAATTGGCTGTACCTGATCATTGCAGCAGAAGGGGTTTTGCACCAAGTAACCCATGTGCTCTCCTCATTGCCTAAAACATACACAGCAACTACTCCTGGAGAGTCTCCCTCCCTGAGGTTTTTGGGGATTTGTGTATTTCTCAGCAAAATTCGGATGAGAGCAGAAGTGTCTCCTTGGTTTTGGTACTTTTAGCACGGGGTGGGGGCAGTGGGGAGTGATATTGAAAGGGGGGTGGGAGACTAGTAAAGAGGCACAGTGAAGGATGTATGGATCTGCAGTGATTCAGCAGAATGTCATATTTAGTCTAATTTTGAGAGTCCCTGTAAACACATTGCTGCAAATTTCAGCCCTTCAAACTGATCAGATTAGCAGGTGCTACCAGCAGCCAGGGCCCAGAAGTCACTCTGTGAGCATCAGCCCCTGTATTTGGCATTATCCTCTAAAACAGCCCTCAAAGATGAACTTTCTAGAGCATTTCAGTTGTCACACAAGGCATTTCTCTCCCTTCTCTTTCTCCTTGTTAAGTACGTCTGAAAAATCTAAAGGCAGAAAAAATTAGGAGCAAACTCCATGACTTCTCTGCCTCTCTGATTTCAGCTCATGTTTAAAAATATGAGTCTCAGCATTGGGATGCAAGGACTTTTGGGATTAGGTCCTTTCACCCTGAGTGTATCTGGAGGAAATGAAAGGAAATCCTACACCTTTGCACCTTGGTGCCGGTTGCTGAAGAGGGAGTCACCTCCTACTGAGGTCTGACAGGGATAAGCCGTGTTCCCTGGGTCGTTTCCCCCGGTATTCTTTCCAATTTATATCACTGGGAAGGGTTAAGGAAGGTGACTTCAGGTGTTGCCATTAGAAAGTCAAATTGCAAAAATAAAGCATTAAAAATAAATGCAGCAGCGGAATTGCTGAGCCAGGGAATAAAGAGCTTTAAATGCAAACAGGGAACTGGCTGTGAATTCATCTACCAGTCACCTGTCTCCCTGTCTGAGGATTAAGGACTCTGCGTCTTTTGTGTCTTCACATTCAACTCCAGGTGCTGCTGAATGTCACAACTTTTTACAGCTTGCCTGTTAAGATTTAGAGGAACTTCCTTCCTTTTATTTGGACAGCAGTAGGAAGATTATTACTTCTCATGAGTCACCTCATAAGAGAGACCCAAGGAGAGTCTCTCATAAAACAGTGGATTTTAAATATAGGTAGTCTTCCCCAAATACACCTCAAGACTTCAGTGAGTTAATTTGTTTTTAGGGTAGATCCCCAGCTATTGGAAATTGGTATAGATCCACTGCCTTCAATGCTGTAAATGAACTGGTGTCTCATCTTGAATGACTTTCAAACTCCTCCAAAGAAGGGCATGAACAGCATTTCTGTCATGCACAGCCCTCCTCTCCCCTGGGTGTTTTTGCAGCAGCACAAGGTATTTTACAGCCACACTCAAACAGATCCTGCCACACTTGATCATCTTTCAACTTTTTCCTGTCCTTGTCCCTCCCTCCATGTACTCTGTTATCCCTTATATCTCAGGGTGCAGTGGTCCATCCTTGTTGTCCCCATTCTGTGTTTGTGACACGGGTACTTTACCCTGGACCTTTGCTGGGAGGTGGGAAGCAGTCAGATGGAACATTTTTCTGTGTGTTGCTGGGATTGGGATGGTCTCATGGGATCACAATCCTTGCTGTGGGCAGAGGACAGCTCAGAAGGATTTAAGGGCTGGAAGCTGTACAACACAGAGGAGGTGTGGGCCAGGCTGAGTGAGCAGGTGAATATCTTTAGTATCACAGTAGCACCATCACCTCCTAGTTGGGGACAGTGACATATCATGCATTTTTACAGCTCTAATGTTCCCAGGGCACCTCCGCATCCCCACAGGATGTGTGTAGTTATTATACCATGGTGAACAGTCTTGGCTTCAAATCTACCTCAGCCTGAGCTTTCTTTTCTTTTCTCCCCCTGAAGCTGGTGTTTAATTTTCCAGCCCTCTGTGTGGGAGTGGTGAGGTTTGGGTTAAAGACTATTATATAAATACCTCTTGCTATTGTTTTTCCCGAATGCCTGTGGAGTTAGAGCATCTATTGTTGTGTGCCATCAAAAAGACTGCCACAATAGCTTTGGAAGAGCCGTGGGAAACCAGTGCTTTGTTTCCCAGGTGGATTTTCTCCGTAGGTGTGTTGAGTCAGCTGGGTGGCTGAGCCGATGGCTTTGTTCTTCAGGCTCTCTGATGCTTGGTGACCTTCAAAGAAGGTGAGGCTGGACCTTGTCCTCTGAGATCTGGGGTCAGGAGAGCCACTGAAATGCCACCTGCCTCCACCACATTGTCCCTGTCTGTGACAAAGGTGCTGGTACTCACTGTCCATGTTGCATTAGCACAGAGATATAAATTAGTCCTTCCCTTCTAAGTGAGGCTGGAGCTGGTGAGTGGTGCCAGACTGGCAACCTTGTGTTATTTATTGCCAGTTCACTGTGCTCCCTGATCTCTTGTTTGCTGTTTTGGAAGGCATCAGTGCATTAGGAGAGGTTTTCTTTGGGCTGCTGGAGTTTCTCTGCTGAACTCATGTGCCAAATGCAGGAGCCATTTTAATTTCCCCCTCTTTCACTTGCATTCATGAGTGTTGAACATCATTCATTGTCGTATTATTGAAAGTGCTGAGGACTTTCTGATGTTTGTAACAGCCTTTTCTTGTCTTGGCTACAGAAATACAGTCTGGTTTTGTCCTGTGCATTGGTCCCAGTGCTTGGCTTCTACATCTTCCATGTACCAAGTCTGTGTTATTCATTATTCCAATCCATTCCAGACAACTGTCCCCTCACTGCCCTGGGCATTGCACTCTGGGTACAACCTGCCTTTACCATCCAGTTGGTGTATCCCACAGTCCATGCTGAGCTGCCTATGTTCTGTCTTCTTGAACCTGGCCACATTTTGGGGTATTTTAAGGCCTGGTTATGATAATCCATGTCCTCCTCAGAGTCTGGAGCCACCCTGTTCTCACTGGACAGCCAGTTCTGACTCAGCTCCATGTTCCACTTTTTCCTGGCAGGTTTTTCCATCCTCCAGTCTCAAGGCCTGCCTTGATTCTGGCTCAGGGTAACCTGTGACCTGTGTGTCCTTGGGTAGCTGTGCCTACTCCACCCATGTACCTCCAGATGAGACAGCACAAGTGCTCCTGGGTTTGTTGATTGTTCTGTATCAGATTTCTACCCCAAGGGAGTGACCAAAGGTTACAGTTTTCTGCACCTGAAAAGGCCTTTCATGTTAACATGGCATTTGCAGGATTATCATGATGACAGATTGAGATTTTTTTGTGACTTGTTTTTTAGGATTTCTTTTTTCCCCCCCCCTCTCCACCACTGATTTGCCTTCCTGGATCACTTATAAATACATTAAAAAACGTGGCATCCAGCAAAATGCCTGGAGGAAGCTGGCTGTTAACCTTTTGTCATGAGGAAAACTGCCCTACTTTTAGTTTTGGGTTGTTTTTTTTTTCCTTTCTTTCCTCTTTCTCCTGACCTGCTTTTGCATTTGACATTGCTTTGTACCTCACTCCACGGTAGTTACCTTCTGTAGTCACCTGAGGAGTGACAACATCACAGACCTTTATAATGTGAAAAAGAATTAAAGCAACTGGTTTACAGTTTCTTTTTCATTTCCACTGAGTTATTGACTTGTTTAAAGAATTGCCAGGGCTAAGTGAGCTGTGATTTTCCTTACAAGGACCAGGGCTATCGCGTCCTTGCATGTGCTTTGTTCTTTTGTTCTGTTTTAGCCATTTTACCATGATGTGTAAGGTTTTATTACTCTATTCATCATTCAAACAACCAGGACTTTTTGTAAAGCTCAGTTATTTGTAACTGGCAATCTGCAACTGGAGCTGTTCTTAAACAGAGTTTAAACAGAGTTTAGATGTTCCCATGAGCAAGTCAGCTGGGGGATAATGCAGGTCATAAGGACTTCTTCTCACCTATAGGTTTCCAGGTGTTCCTGTCTGACTTTAAGGCCTCATAATATTCTATGAAAACACACTTACCAGAAAATAGTTCATCCAATCTGATTTTAAACATTTGTTCTATTATGAGCTGACCCATGATCAGCTTCTTTCTCTTAATTTACTGTATAACTACTCTTATTTATCTCAAAAGCTCAAACATAAGTCCATGATCACTAGTAGCTCTGCTTTGTTTCTTCACCAGACTGTTTGGTTAAAATACTGGTTTTGTGTGGTTTTGTTTTTTTTTTTCTTTTTCTTAGAGTGGCAGTGCTGCATCCCTGCTTCTGTCATCCCCAGCTCTTGGAGCACTTTCTTTCTTTGTGTCTAAATTGAGAAGACTTTTGTCACCTGAAGCTTTTGTAATTTGAACTTTCTTCTGTAGAATCATAAAAATCATAAAATCATAGAGTCAATAGAAAGGTTTGGGTTGGAAAAGACCTTAAATGTCATCTAATTCTAACACCTCTGCCCTTGGCAGGAATGCCACCTGCTAGACCAGGTTACTCAGAGCCACATCCAACCTGGCCTTGAACACTTCCAAGGATGGGGAATTCCTGGAAGTATTCAAGGGAATAACAAATATTTGTTTTTTAGAGACCAATCTTTACCTTTCTGTTTTCTACTTACTCTTAAAATTGTGGCATAACCAGATGGTTTTTAGGGTCACTTCCAACCCAAACCATTCTATCATTCTGTGATTCTATGATTCTGTGATTCTATCATTCTGTGATTCTATGATTCTGTGATTCTATGATTCTATGATTCTATGATTCTATTCTCTTGATAACCATAGACTGATGATCTATGGTTATCTATGAGTAAATGCATTTATAACTCATCAGTCTGGATACCAAAAATAAAGAAAAACAATGTCCTGATTTTGATGCACACTTTTAATTGAACAAATGAAAAGCCTTCCATTTAACCATGCCAGTGTTATCTAAGTAGTGTTCTGGCACGTTGCCCTTTCACCAACATGACTGTGCATTCCAGCAACAAAATAGGGGGAAAAATCAATTATATTGGAAAAACAAAATCCAAACCCACAATAATTGAATCTCGTGATAATCGCAGATCAGAAGAAGAAAATTATTTTTACAATTTGGGGAAACTAAGTGAAAATGTGGGGAGCAGAATGGTTGGCCCAAGTCAGGATGAAATTCTTATCTTGGTCTTTGTTGGAGAATGATGCAACATGTCCTTTGATGTGACCTTGCAAACCAGTGACAGTATCTCAAATCAGGCCAGAATTTCTAGTGCTGGCAAAACATTATTTTTTAGTGAAGAGTCTTGAGGGGAAGCCATACAAGGAACAGCTGAGATCACTTGGCTTGTTCAGCCTGGAGAAGAGGAGACTGAAGGGAGACCTCACTGCAGTTACAACTTCCTCAGGAGGGGCAGAGGAGGGGCAGGCACTGAGCTCTGCTCTGTGGGGACCAGGGACAGGAGCCCAGGAAATGTCTTGGAGTTGTGTCAGGGGAGGTTTAGGTTGGATATTAGGAAAAGGTTCTTCCACCAGAGGATGATTGGGCACTGAACAGGCTCCCCAGGGCAGTGGGCACAGCACTGAGTCTGACAGAACTCAAGGAGCATTTGGACAATGCCCTCAGACACATGATGGGATTCTTGGGGTGTCCTGTGGAGGGCCAGGAGTTGGACTTTGATGATCCTTGTGAGTCCCTTGCAATTCAGGATATTTTGTGATTCTACAATTTTCCTACTGTGACTTTGACTTCTAAAAGACTTACAGCTTAAAAGATTTGCAGGGTTCACTTCAGCAAATAAAAGATCAGTGTGTCCTCTCGCCCACTTGAAGAATGGATGTGTATCCAAAGTCTGGGAGATGCACAGGACAGACCTGTATAACTTTTCCAGGTAGAATGTCAAGATAAGATGGGAAACTTCATATGCATGTTCTGGTCCCACCTCCCCAGTGGACTGAGTTTTAATAATCTTTAAGTCTCACAAAAGCTCCTGGTGATGAAGCTGCTCTGCTACTTAAAAGAGTCTTTGCTGGGACACTGAACAGACTGGAATTACCATTAAGGAATCAGTAAACTCAGTCTGAGACAGCAGTAAAGAATTTCCTTTGATAGTCATGGATGGACCGATGTGGGGGTTGGTCTTTTCTCCCAGGTAAGAAGATGACAAGAAGAAATGACCTCAAGCTGTGCCAGGGGAGGTTTAGATTGGATATTTGGAAAAAATCCTTCACAGATAGGGTTGTCAAGCACTGGAACAGGCTGTCCGGGGCAGTTGTTGAGTCACCATCCCTGGGGGGATTTAAAAGATGTGGAGATGTGGCGTCTGGGGACATGGTTTAGTGCTGGGCTTGGCAGTGCTGGGTTAATGGTTGGACTCGATGCTCTTAGAGGTCTTTTCCATCCTAAATGATCTTATGGTTTTATGAACTACAAGTGTTGGGGCAAAAAGAGAACTTTCTCAAGGTGGTCAAATATGCATTCCTTGGGTAAAAATTCTGTTCTCCTGTTATTTGAGGTGGATTGTAGCCTATTTTGCATTGATTTAGGTAATTCTGGGTGGCGGGAAGATCACAGCAAGCAAGAATGCAAAGTACCTTCCCTGGGAGATGAACAATCCAATTTCTGCACAGCAAGGGAGCAGGGAAATTTAAACCCAGCAGCATTAATGGAGAATTTGTCAGGAAAAAAATGAAAAGTCTAATAGCCAACTGAAATGCAGCTACATTTCCCTGAAGTTTAACTCTTCCTTGCTAATGCGCCTTCACATTATGGGATTATAATGTCTCTGTGTTAAAGGGGAGGGAAACCCTTCTTGGTTGCACTCATCTAACTCCCCTTTCTTCTGGAGATAAAGGAGGAGATGATGGTGGGGGTGAAGAAAAGGAAAAGAAGAGAATTAAGATTGGAAAGAAGCCTTGAAATTGGCAGCTGTCAGCAGCCCTCAGGACAAGTGATAAAATGCTGCATTAAAGTAGCTGCAGTGTGAAATGCCATTGACAGAATAACGAGGATGGGAAATCACTTTATAAATGTGCTTACCAGGATAAACAGATGTGGCTGAGGGCAACTCCACTCTGTCACTAAACACTTGAAAGGGCAAAATTTATGGCAGTCTATTTCCTGTTAAAAAAACAAAAACAAAAACAAAACAAAACAAAACAAAAAAAAACAAACAAACAAAAACCCAAACAAACAAACAAACAAACAAAAAAACAAAAAAACAAAAACAAAAACAACAAAACAATGAAAAGATACGAAACTAAACCCAGAGAGGCTTCAGACAGAGGTGAGGGTTCAGTGCACATGGAAGGGTGGGAAGCAGGGCAGAAGGACTCTCCTGTAATAAACCATTTGGAGAGAGCAATAATCCAATAAATTGAAATGTGGCCAGGTGATGATGCTGAGGAGGGAGGGGGCTGGTTCCTGATGGTTCCAAGGGCTGGTTCCACTTTGCAGAGGCAGGAGCCACTTCCAGGCACAGCTTGAGGGATTTCACAGGCAAAATGGGCAAAAGGACATTATTTTTGTTTTCTGCTGAGCTGGGAGTGGCTGGGCAGCAGCTGCTCATGAAGGGAGCCTAAATGTAAAGGATTCTTTAGGCTCTGGTGAGGAGATAAAGGACTGTATAGGCCATGGGGGATGTGCACCCACGAATAAAAGATTTCTGAGCTCTTTCATGGCCTCTGGCACCTGGGGAGGATGAGATCACAGAATCATAAAATTGTTAAGGTCAAAAAAGACCCCTAAAGATCATAAAATCCAACCATCAGCCAAGTGCCATCACCATGTTCACCACTGAACCATGTCCTCAGGTGCCATATCCACATGTTTTTTGAACACTTCCAGGGATGGTGACTCCACCACTTCCTTGAGCAGTCTGTCCAACCAAAGCAAACAAGTACAATTTATGTTTTGGGGGGTTGCTTATGGAAACTAAAAGTTTATTCTCTTTCTGTTCTGAATTGCCTCCTCATATTATCAACTAAAGAAATGCTGCAGTTGTGAATGAGTGGCAGTAATACCCCACCAGTCCTGCTCCAAGAGGTGAGCAGTGGTTGGTAAGGGTGGTCAGAGAGGTCAATCCATCAGTTTATGCCAAAGAGCCATCAGACAGTGAGATCTTCTTGTCACAAAAACAGTTTGAAGTGTTGGAACTACTTCAGTGGCATCTCAACGTTGTTCACCAAGGCCTGATATGAGTATATTGATATTACTTAGTATTAGTAAAAAGTTAAATATATGTTGCCTCAAGTTGCACCAGGGGAGGTTCAGGTTGGATATTAGGAAAAAAATTCTTCGGTGAAAGAGTGGTCACCAACTGGAACAGGCTCCCAGGGAAGTGGTAGAGTCACCATCCCTGGAAGTGTTCAAAAAATGAATAGATGTGGCACTTCATGATAGGGCTTAGTGGAAATGGTGGTGTTTGATCAAAAGGTTGGACTTGATGATCTTGGAGGTATTTTCCAGCCTTAATGATTCTAGGATTCTGTGTCATACTCTATGACATACCATAATATGAGGTTTGATACCTATAGTACCTAAAATCCTCTGTGATGGAAAGTTATTTATTTCACCAATCTGCCTTGAATAGAAAAAGAAATAAATTAGCTGCAACCTTAGCACTAACCTTCCAAAGTTACATACAGTCTGAAAACACCCAGTTCCTCCACTTCTCATCCCACACCCTTAACTCCATCCAGCTTTCCCAGTGCTTCCCTCCTTGATCCAGAGGCACCTGTGTGTTGCTGGGAATTAGCTGAGCCACCCCCCATTCGAGTCTAGACTCTCACCTGCCTCATTTGCAAATTGAACCAAAATTAAAACAGTCCATTGAAAGCTGATCTGAACTCGGGGAGCACAAGCTGAGCGTGATTGAATATAAATGCTTAGAACCTTGTGATAAACTGGAGAGATGAATCCAAGTTCCTCTAAATTAGCATTTCCTTGGGGAGAGGACGATGCAGGTGGAGCCAAAGCAGGAGAACACATCTCTGCTGGGTGGCTGGTGGGTTTATAAGCACAGGAGTATCTGCTCTGCCAGTGTGGATGTGCTTGATGGTTTCTAAATGCAGCCTTTGGGACAGGGCCTGGTTTTGCTTGGCTGTTGCACACTGCTGTCAGGATTCCCTGCTGCAGATGCTGCTGAAGGGGAGATGCTGCTCTCTGCTTGTTATCTGTTACCATTTAATGACAGAAAGTGTCTTTGTTGCTATTGATACTTTGGTTAAAGCTTATTGAGTTTTACCCTTCCTTTTTGTGGGCAGGGATGTTTAACAGAGCAGGGTTTGCTGAGTTTGTCTTAACACGTGAAGGCTGAGGAAGAGGTGCATGATTTAATCAGTTTAGTGACTGCAATTGATGGGAAGTTTGTGGCTGAAATAGTCTGTCTCTCTCTGATTTCAAGGTGCTGCATTGATTGCATTGAATATTAGACAAGTAGAGTTAAGAGCAATCTTTAAACATCACCAAATCCTTCTCTCTCTCAGCTCTAAGACAGGATCAACAACCCAAATCATTAACTTCTGATATGAGTGTCTTCTGTTGCAGTTTCAGTCCCTGAATTTCTGTCAGATGGGTGGTGAATATGGAGAACAGGTTATTCCCTTCCTATTTGCAACAGTTCCACGTATTAGAAAGGCATTATCATGTGTGTTGTTACCCCCAATCACACCTTTTCTTCATTGAAAAACACACTACATTCTGATTTTCTTATCAGCTTTTTTTTCCTGACACCTTTGATCATTCTCATGGCTTTTCTCTGAACTGTCTCCAGGTGGTCAATCTGGGAATTATTGCTCAAAATTAGGCACAATAATTCATCTCACAAGTGTCCCCGGCATCCCTCAACACTTTCGCTTGTTTGTTTGTTTGCTTTTTGAGGATTTCTGCCCAGGAAGTTGCCTCCTATTCTTTCTGTCTGACTGTAGAACTTTGTATTTTCCTTGTTTGACTTTAGCCGTTTTTTCTTATAGTGTTCCCCCAATTAACAAGATCACTTTGAATTCTAATTTTATCTTCTTACAGGTTCAAGATATTTCTGAGCTTCACTGCAACTTCATATTTATTAATTGTCCTTTCTATTCCATCCCCTGAACCATTACTGAAAAACATTGGTTAATCCTGGATCCAGGAAAAACACAAGAACTTGGGGAATCATAAAATCATGGAATGGTTTGGATTGGAAGGAATCTTCAAGGACCATCTCATTCCAACCCCCCTGCCATGGGCAGGGACACCTTCCACTATCCCAGGTTGTTCAGAGTTCCATCCAAGCTGGCCTTGGACACTTCCAGGGATGGGGAATCCACAGCTTCTCTGGGCAACCTGTGCCAGTCTCTCACTTTTGACAAATGCATAATTTGTTCTGCTTATTCTCCTGCTCTTTTTTGTACAACAGCAAATCATGCATTTGATTATTTTTCCCATCATATTCCCTATGAATTTTCAGTTTACAGTTGTCTCTCCTATTTCTCTAAAACTCTAAAGTTAGTGTTTATGAATCCCAGACAGTTTGAAAATATCTAAACCTTAATCTAAACTCCTCAAGCCCATTCTTGGTTCTCCATTGGCTCTGAAGGAGCAAATTACTGAGCAGAAAAAGTAGGTGTAGCAGACATCAACAGCATTCACCAACTGTGCACTATAAATAACACCTCTTTCCTTTAGAGATTAAAATGACCCAGACTTTGTTCTATCAGAGCATCTTCCCCCTCTGCCAATGACACATAAGCAAAAGGGATGAAGTAAAATGAATCATTAATTGTTTTAATGATATCTTTTGATCAGAGAGTGGGCTGCTTGTTCTTCCCAACTGGTGAAGGAGCCAACTAGGGAAGCTGTGCCGCTGGACCTGCTGGGTAGTTTTAACCAGAAACTGGAAATTTTCAACTGGATAGTAAGTACAGATACTTGGGCAATAAAGTGAACTGTCATCTGGCCTTTAGTGTCTGCCTTAGACGTTGGCACCTTTTATGTGATAGGAAGGTGTGTGAGAAATGAGGGCATTTTGTCCTGCTTTTTCTATTAGAAATTTGGAGGTGATCCAGAAGGGAATAAATGAGGAAGAAGTATTAAGTATAATTTATGAAGAGAGATTACAGGAATTTACCAATTGCAGGCTCAGAAAGTGCAGCAGTGATTAGTTGAGCCATGATGACTGTGTAGAAATACTTGATGTGTAATAGCATTGAAAAAAAAGGGGGAGAATAATTTAAAATATTAAGGGTGAAGGTAGTAACAAATTACCAAGCAGAAACTAAGGACAGATAGAAATAAATTAAATATTAAGACAAAAAAATCCTTGAAGACTGAAATTAATCATTTTGGATATAATGGATATTTTTAAAATAGAAGGTCTCTTGTGTACAGAACGGAGAATAAAACCATTTGAGGGTGTTTTGGAGAGTCAGCTTGCAGGAAGGAGGTGCCAACAATCAACCTTTCTTTTCTAAGCCTTTTAGCTGCAGTTGTAAATAATTGGCCCTCAGATACCTTTACTTAGCATTTGTGCCTTTCAGGTAACCTGCATTATTGACTGAAAATACGTAAGAAAAGTGTCAACAGAATATTCTGCATCCCACAGAGCCAAAATCTGGAAGAGTGTGCAAAGACCATGGCATTTAGTTTTGAAATGAACAGGGAAATAGGGGGCAGAGAGGTTTTTTGACTCATATGGAGCAAGTATCTTCTCCTTGCCCAGTTTGCACCCTTGAGGAGACCATGAACCTTGGGTAGACCTTGGATGTGTAGTTCCTCATGGAGCTGCTGGTATCTGGAGTCCCTGATGTCCTGGACAGCCACATCTTATGTTTTGGCTGTGCCACTTCAGTGAGGAAAGAGGACAAGATCCCTGCTCTTGTGAGGTCCCACCTGGAGCATCCAGCTCTGGGACCCCCAACACGAGAGAGATCTTGACCTGTTGAAATGAGTCCAGAGGAGGCCAATAAGTTGATCAGAGGGCTGGAGCACCTCTGCTATGGAGACAGGCTGGGAGAGCTGGGACTATTCAGCCTGGAGAAGAAAAGGCTTCAGGGAGAATTTTTAGCACCTTCCAGTACCTAAAAGACAGCTGGAGAGGGACTTTTCACAAGGGCATGGAGTGATAGGACAAAGGGGAATGGCCTTAAGGTGCATGAGGGTAGGTTTAGTTTGGATATTAAGAGGCAATCCTTACTATAAGGATGGTGAGGCACTGGAACAGGTTGTCCAGAGAAGTTGTGGGTGCTCCATCCCTGGAGGTGTTCAAGAGCAGGCTGGACTGGGCTCTGATTAATCTGGTCTAGTGGAGGGTATTCCTTCCCATGGCAAGAGGTTGGAACTAGCTGGTCTTTTAAGGTCCCTTCCAACCCAAACCATTCCGTGATTTCATGATTCCAACTTTCAGTGACCTCTTTAAGAGGTTACAACTTCCTCTCTGCGCCAAATCCATGGACTCCATTTGTAGTAAGGACTGATTTCTCTCCAAACTCTGGACAGGACACAGTAGTTTCAGCTATTTCCAAACAGAGAATTGGCAGCACAGCAGAGAATTGTGAAAAGATGCTGCATATTCCCCTTGTCCCTTTGTCTTTCTCCTTTCAGTTGGAGTTAGATGTTCTTTTTTAATTTGTCAAGAATAAATAGTGCACCTAAATGAATCACTCAGCTGATAGCTGCAGATCAGACTCTGCAATCAGTATTTTATTTAAGTAAAATAATTGAGTGGCAATGGATAATACATGACAGCTTAAGATTGCTCTAATTGCTTGGTTTCCCAGAACACTCCTAAAAAAGAAAATTAATTCCTCCATTGTATTTTTTTTCTGGCTGCATGACCCTCATGGAAATAAATCCAGAGTGAAGAATTAGTAGTGCTGCAAACAAAGTGCGAAAAGTGTTGAAGTTTTTGTCATAATCTTTGCCCGGTTTCTATTTTGGAAGATAACACACCACCTGCAATAAACTGCCTTTCCTGGGGCTGGTATCAGTCAGGGTGATAGATTATAACTACTTCCCTCACTTCTCCTATTAGTTCATACATTGCAGCCTGGGGCAGGAAGCAGGAGATGTTAAAGGAAAAGTCAGGGTGTAAGATACTGAGTTTGGAGTTTGCTTATGGATTTTCATATCTTTGCTGACTTAACACTCAGGAGATCTTTTTCTCCTGAGCATCTACAAAAAGAGTGTAGCTGTAAATATTAAATGCATTTTATTTTCTTATTTCAAAAAGACTAAGTGTCCCCAACAAGCATTTCTATTGCATATAAAAAATAATAACTTTTTTTTTCATAGTTTGCTGTAAGAACTTGTATATCTTACTTTTTGCTGCTGTAGAGACCAATGGCTCATTGGAGCTGTTGGAGAGGAAGATAAATGTGCAGTACAGACTAATAGTTCCTGTTGGACAGGTACCTAGCACGTGAAACACTCCATGACAATTGCACCTTATCAGTGGGTTTGTTGCCCAGCTCTTGCAGAAAGAATTGAGGGACCTGTTGCTTATAAAAGTTTTATCTTGGACAATTCTCTGTTTGCTATGGCTGTTACTTTTAACTTTTGTGTTTTATTTAATTTTTGTTGTCAGGGTGTCAGGCCAGCAAGTTTCACAAACACTAAGCTACAACCTATATTATAGATACAAATGGATATTCTCTGATGGGAGAATCTTCATCTTCACTGAGTATTTTTATTTCTGGTCTATAAAGGCCACAATGTCAGGCATTTCATTATCTCTATATTTATTCACTTTGGGTTTTTCATGCAATTATTTTTGTGCCATTTGATTTCCCTATAAACATAGGTGAGTTAACTCAGAATGGACTCCTTAATTCAACTTCAGAAAGCTGGGATAGGTGAGTTGGCAAAAAAGTCCCACAAAAATCTTTCCAGCGTAACAGAAAACAGAAGCAATATTTCTGGTCCGTGAGTCTCTTTCATATCCAGCCCAAGGGTTTGTTGGAAGCACAAGGATATTAATCTTCCTTTAGTGATGAAGTAAAAACTTGGTTGTAGGAGAGCAAAAGGTTGGATCTGTAGTGTGAGTTCAGATACTTTCTTTTGCAACCTTGAAAAAATAAATCATAGAGTCACAGAATGTTTTTGCTTGGAAGAGACCTTAAAGATCACCTGGTTCCAAAATCCCTGCCATGGATCAGGTTGCTCAGGGTTATTTCTTACAAATATGCATTAGAACATCCCAGAGACTGTGAGCAAAGTACAGGAACGTCAGACATTGAGTGAAGAGAAATAAAATTGGGGCATGTCCCATTTTGGAGAGCAGAGCTGATGTTCACTGGGCTGAGTAATGAAATCACTTCCCTCTTTATTAACTTAGATTAAATGTTAGGAATAATCCACTTAGTTGTGGATGATCCACTTAGTTTGTGGATCTTCATCTTTTGCTCTTTGTGGACTTTATGAGTGTCTGTTGGAAGAGGAGAGAGGTGGGGATGTAGGAAGGGCAGTGCACTGCAAAATACATGAATGAACGTGCTCTCCTCCCTCGTGGATGATTTCTGAAACATATCTTTGTCTGCTATGTCCCTTGGCTTTGTAGCACAGTTCCTTTGTTCCTCATACCCCTCTGACTCTTCCTCACTCGTGTGAAACCCCACCTGCAGTGCTGCTTCCAGCTCTGGGGTCCTCAGCACAGGAAGGACATAAAAAATTTCAGAGGAGGATCACAAAGATGATTAGAAGGATAGAGCACCTCTCCTGTGAAGAAAGACTGAGACAATTGGGATTGTTCAGCCTGGAGAAAAGAAGGCTCTGGAGTGACCTTATTGCAAATTTTCAGTACCTGATGGAAGTTGCAAGAAAGATGGAGAGGGATTTTTTACATGGACATGAAGTGATAAGACACAGTGAAGTGGCTTCAAATTGAAAGAATGTAGGTTTAGATGGGATATTAGGAAGAAATTCTTCCCTGTGAGGGTGGGGAGGCCCTGGCACAGGTTGCCCAGAGAAACTGTGGCTGCCCCATCCCTGGAAGTGTCCAAGACCAGGTTGGACAGGGCTTGGAGCAACCTGGGCTAGTGGAAGGTGTCCCTGCCCATGGCAAGTTGGTTGGAAAAAGATGTTTTTAAGGGTTCTTCCCATCCCAAACCATTCTTATGACTATGATACAAGTGTTTCCTCTCAGATTTCTCAGAGCCATTCCTGCTCTTGCTCTTCCTGTTATCAAACTCTCACAGCATTAACTTGAAGGCAAAATGCAATCAATGTATCTTTTTTTTTTTCTTGTTAAAGCTAATCAAGGCAAACAAATTTTTATTTTATTTTATTTTTTGTTTCCTTGCCTGTTATCAGAACATATCAGTGTTTGTGCTTATCTTACACCAGGGTGTTTAACCAGGAGAAAGAAGCCTGAGATTTAAGGTCTGTTTTCTCCTGCTGTAGACAGAAATAGGCTGTGTTTATATCTCTGCAATCTGCTAAGCCTCCAATACTCATTTAACACCTGGTGTATATTGGGGGCAAGCGAGATCTTAAATTATTATTAATATATCTATAGATACAATTACCATTTATACAGGTGGGTGTGTTTGTGATACACTGGAATACATGGATATATGTGCCTGTATAAATACTCACATGTACATACAAACTGCTAAATTTAAATGAAATTTCGGGTGTTAATTAATTTGAAGATCAAAATCAAAGTTTGTAACAGGAATGTTTTCTGTGATCTTTGATACTTTATCACATTTCCCAAATGTAAAGTGAGGATACCTACTTAAAAGCAGAACTACTGATGACCTTCTTCATTAACACATCTCCTATTTCCAGATCCAAAGGGTTTTAAAAAAGGGCAAGCTACCTCTTCCTATCATTTACATTATTATATTTCCCTTAGACCACAAGTCAGTTCTGACCTTCAGCACAGGCTTGGGGGTGATAATGCTCTCCTGAAAGAAAATACCTGCCTTGAACAATCTTCAATCAGTATAAAATCAAACTGAGAGATGTGAAGCACATGAGAGACAGGGGTAGCAATGCCAGTGTGATCCAGGTGTATGGCTGTGAAGCTTCAGGGAATGAGTGTAGATCAAAAGGGGGCTAAAAGACACTAACACAGCTCACAGTAACCTGCTCCCCATGTGTCACACACATTTTAGGAAGTATTGGAGATAATGACGCCTATCACTGAAATTTGCTGTCCAGACAGGATTTAAAATGAGGTTTGATGACTAAGAGGAGAAGAGCTTTCCAAGGGAACTGCCCATCATGCTCAGATTGCTGCTGGTGGGAAGACACACTGGGGGTGGCAGAGAAGGTGGGTTGGAAGGTGGTAGAGAAGGCGAATCTTGTCTCCAGCTCTTTCAGGTGAGATCGTTAAAACAAATAGTAACCACAGCAGGTGGGTGCCAGGAAGGAGCTGTGACCCCGTGGAGAACCTGAGCTGGAGCGGGCTCCTGGCAGGACCTGTGGCCCCATGGAAAGAGGAGCCCACACTGGAGCAGGTTTACTTCCAGGACTTCTGACCCCATGGGGGACCAAGGCTGGAGCAACCTGTTCCTGAAGGAATGCACCCTGTGGGAGGGACCCACATTGGAGCAGTTCATGAAGAACTGCAGCCCATGGGAAGAACCCAGGTTAGAGAAGTCTGGGGAGGACTGTCTGCTGTGAGAGGGACCCCACAATGGAGCTGGGGAAGAGTGTGAGGAGCCCTAGCCCTGAGAAGGAAGGAGCAGGAGACACAACATGTGATGAACTGGCTGCAGCCCCCATTCCCTGTCCCCCCTGCACCATGCTGGGGGAGGAAACTGGGAGTAAAGTCAAGTCCTGGAAGAAGGGAGGAGTGGATGAAAGGTGGTTTTAAGATTTTGGTTTATTTCTCATTACTCTGCTCTTATTTGCTTGGTAATAAATTAATCTAATTTCCCCAAGTGCAGTCTGTTCTGCCTGTGATGGTAATTGATGAGTGATCTCTCTGTGTCCTTATATCAACCCACAAACCTTTCATTATATTTTCTTTCCTTTCCATGTCTAGCTGGGGAGGGGGGTGACAGAGCAGCTTTGGTAGGCACCTGACATTCAGCCAAGGTCAACCCAGCACAGACAGAATGAATATTACTGACTGGCTGGTTGCAAGATCTCTCTTTGTTCATCCCACCCTCTGCAGTGGCCTCAGCTCTCTCTGATGACCTCGGGGCATCTCACCTTCCACAACCTCTCCATTTGGCTTTTGGGGGACAGGAACACCCTTCATGAGCTGGTGTCCCCAGGTAGATGCTGGACTGGCATTCCAAAGCTTGGCATAACTATTTTAATTATACAGAGCAGTGCTGCACTCCCTGAGATGACACAGACCTCTAAGACAGCAAAACAGAGAGGAGGCTCACACAAGCGAGCAAGAGGGAGAGAGAAACTCCACATACTGGCTGTTGTTGAGTCCCAGAGGAGACCTAACTCAGTCTGTAATTGCTGTTCTGGATAGCTTCTGCCCTCAGAACAATTTTCTGCTGGTCTGTTGTTGCTTAGGCTGAATCAGGTTGATTTATAGAATGTCATTTTTTTCTCCCCAGCCATAGACAAGAGAAAAATATTTGTTGAAAGGCTGTTGCAGCAAGATTTAGTTTCTGCCCATCTCGCATCAGAAGCTTGCTCAGGTTTTATATTATTTTTTTTTTCCCTTTCCGTTCTCTCAGAAAAGAACGAGGACAGAAAAACACCGTGGTTTGATTATTATTTCCGTGTCCACACATGGTGGACCACAGGGTAGGAGACACCTCAAGGGGATTGCAGATGGGACAACACACAAGGAGCATCTCAGCATCTCTTTGGTAAAACATGACAGACACTACAAAGGGTTGTTGGTTTGCTTTTCTTGTTTCTTTTTTTTTTTTCTCCCCAAAGATAACAAGCACCAGGGTTTTGTTTTGCTTTATTTTGTTTTGAAGTGCACCCTTATGGAGAAATGCACACATGGATGTTATATTACATCTTTCAGAATCCCCTCCAGGTTGATTTTACAACTCTCCTGGATGCTTGTTGCAGAGCAGAAGATGGGGCAGAACAAAACCTCATTGTAGAATTCAGCATCTCCTGAATATGGAGTCAGCAATTAATTTACATGCTGCTTTACAGTCCTTTAAAAAAAAAAAAAAAAAGGATGGCTGGTTTGTGAGTAAACACAAAAGCACACGTGCTAAATAGGATAGACCACTGATACTTTTGATCCCATTTTTATACAAACCTAAGGCAAACATTCCTGGAAATAAATGTGACTCTTCCCTTGAGGACCTGAGCTGACACTGATAAAGGAGTCTGGGATGTGGCTACATGTGAGAGAGGAATTATTGACAACACAGGCTTACTCTGTCCCCTTTTTGAGGAGAACAAGTTCCCCTCTCTGGTTTATTTAATACCATTCCCATGGCTGGAATACAGAAGTGTCCTTAGGACATCATTAAGGTCAGGGTTATGTTAAAAGTTTTCAGTGTGCATAAATCTTCACCCCACAAAGCAGGAGAGTAGAAGAGAGAGGAGGTTTACTTATTTGCTGTCTTGGTAAATGCTCAAGTAATGTTCATTCCATGGGGAAATGGGCTGCTGGGATTTATTATATGGTTGTTCCCTCATTGGTGATAGTTTTATAACCCAACTTGCTCACAGATTATTTTCAAAAATATAGAAATTATGGTCTTGTTAAAGTAAAAAATGGGAAATTGAAATTCTAGTTTGTCTGCAAAATCATATTTCCAACCCTTTTTCTGCCTGAGTTGGAAATTCAGAACTTTTTCCAAAATATCTGTATTTTGCAGTGACATTATTCACTTACTGAGTCAGGTTAAATGACTCAAATACTCCTGCCATTTTAACAGTATTTTCTGCTAAGAAGTTTTCAAACTAACTTTGCATAGTGAGAGTTGATCCCCCAGATCTTTAGGGCCCCAAACTCTTTCATTTCTCTGGTTTTCTCACCTGGCACTTCAGCTACTGCCATTTCATTTTACTGTTGACTAGTTTAATTCTTTTTGTTCCAGCATGGATGTCATTTAATCCTGTCTAATCCGAACAATGGATTTCTCCTTTTGAAAAAAAAAATAATTAAAAAAAACAAAAATCGTTTAAAAAAAAAAAAGGAGAAGAAAAGAGGATTTAGATGAAAGAGTTTAAATCTGTCTCCCTCTTGCTGCAGAATTTAGTGAATGACTTGGTGCCAGGTTGGTGTTAATTAAAACCCAAGAAGCCCCAGCATGGTGAGCTGGCAGCATTTTTGGGATGGTCCTGGCTGTTGTACTCCTGGTTTCTGTGGAGTGAAAGAGATTTATGAGGAGCTGTATTTCCCTGTGGATTCTGCAGAGTGTGTGCAAACATGGGAAACCAAAGGGAATCTGATTTTACTAAACAAACTCTCATGCCTGGCAAGTTCAGAGCTACTTGGGGATGGAGCCAACCTGGCACGAAGGAGCAGGAGTGTAGCTCCAAGGGATATTCCGTTCTGGAAGGTCTTTATGTCTGGGTATTTTTCTTTCTTCTATTTGTCCTTTTGTTTTGCTTACACGTATCAGGGACTCTGAAACTTCGCCTTGCCAGGTTAAATTATTCAGCAGATTCTTTGCTTCAGGTCAGGTTGCTTTGTGCTCTGTGCCTTATAACTCACTCCTGTTTGGTTTTCCTTAAGTACAGGAGTCACAGTTTTTCCTTCCTAAGCACTCAGCGCTGGCTCTAACTAATATATATTTGCTAAACAATAATTTTAAGTGTTGTTACAATGTTATGAGAAGGATCTGTCCGAGCAGCAGCAGATGGCTGGTTCATTCCAAGCACCTGAATATAAATGGCAAAGCTGAACCAGCACTGAATTTCCTTTCTCATTCTTCCCTTCTTCCCATAATATCTGGGCATCAGAACACAAGCAGCCCAACTCCTTATGGTTAAATTAGTTGAGAAGAACCTTATAGGAAATCAATGTATCATCTGATCTGTCTTAGACTGAATTTCCCTCTTGTTTTATTCCAGTGGAGATACTTGAGGTGGGTGGGGGGTGTATATAATTCAATATATTGCAATAAAATCTATATAACCAAATTTATGTGCTAAAACATGTTCAGGAGTTTTAAGCCACATTCACTTAAAGTGCTCGAAAAAAAAGCAGAACAAAATAAAACAGGCTGAAGTGTAGAGAGAATTGTGTTTATATTGCAAGGAACAGAAACCAAAATCTGATGTCAGTGGCAATTTAACCAAAAGAGACAAATGAGGCTTTTTTAGTATTGTTATTTGTTTGTTTAATTTTTCCTTAATCATCTTTTGCTAAGTGGTTAAATGAGAGCAGAACAACACATTAAAGTTAATTCTCAGCTCTTAACATTTTGCTAAACTTCAGCTTTCTCCTTTGAAAGATTTTTGCAAAAAGCTCAGAAAACTTCCCCACCCCAAAAAAATCACAACTAATTTCTCCTCGTTTCCTGGCAGTGATTTACTACCACAGCGCTCAAGTACAATCTCAAGTTACTTAAACTTCATTGTTTTTCAAAATATTCTGCAGTATTTACAAGTTAGGAATAACACCATCCATAATTAGAGCTTCATTGTGCTTGACAAGTGAAGGAATGAAGTGCATTTTGTGATGCATTACTCAGTCTTTGATTGTTGGTTTGTTTTTTTCTTTCTTTCTTGTGATTTCCCAGCTTTTTAAACCTTTTGGGTTTTTTTTTCTATCTCTTCAGTTATTCAACAGTTTGGTATATTTTAGAATTCACAGTATGGCTCCCAGGCTTCATTGCAAATTGATGCAATTCTGTGATTAAATGTTATGCCAATTATATTCTCACAGCAAACTTCAGTAGAAGGACTTGGGTTCATTTTGCACCATTTTCTAGATTTGCCAGTAAGCAAAATGAGTTTTTTGAAAGTGGGGTGGAAGCAACCAGGCCCTTTGGCATGATCGTGGAATCACAGGACGGGTGAGGTTGGAAGGGACCACAGTGAGTCATCTGGTCCAACCTCCTTGCTCAAGAAAGGAGCACATGGCACAGGATTGTGTCCAGCTGGTTCTGAGATATCTTCAATGAAGGACACTCCACACATTCTCTGGGCAACCTGCACAGTAAAGAAATTCTTCCTCATGTTCGGGTAGAACTTCCTGGGCATCAGATCCTGCCCATTCCTCGTGTCCCATTGCTGGACCCCTCCGAGCAGAACCTGGTCCATCCTCTGCCCCCTCCCTGCACACATGGACAGACATGGGTGAGGTCCCCTCTCAGTGTCTCCTCTTGAGGCTGAACAGCCCCAACTCCCTCAGCCTTTCCTCATAAGAGAGATGTTCCATCCCTTCATCATCTTTGTAGCCTCTACTGGACCTGTTCCAGGAGCTCCATGTCTCTCTTGTCCTTAGGAGCCCAGAGCTGGACACAGCTCTCCAGATGTGACTCACCAGGGCTGAGTGGAGTGGCAGAATCACCTCCCTGACCTGCTGGTGATGCTCTTCTGAATGCATCCCAGGATACCATTGGCCTTCTTGTCCTCCAGGACACACTGCTGGTCATGGACAGCTTGTTGTCCACCAGAACCAACAGGTCCTTCTCCACGGAGCTGCTCCAACATCTCCAGCCGGGTGGACTTGAGTTGCAACAGGACCCAAACAGATAAATGAATTACTGTGCAATTGGTGTCAGGAGAAGCAGATTCTTAGGAAATGTCTTCAATGCTTCAGAAAGGATCCAGGGCTGGATTGCCCACTACAAGGGTGACATGGACACACTGTTTGCCAGGCAGTGGAGTCTCCATCCTTGGAAACAGCCAAAACCAAGTGAACATGGTCCTGAGCAACCTGCTTTAATTGTCTGCTCTGAGAAGGAGTGTTGGACTAAATGATTTCCAGAGGTTCCTGCCAATTTTAATGTTTCTGTGATTCTCTAATTTGTACAGCTTAAAAAAAAAAAATACATCCTCTTTGAGTGTCTGTTTTTCTGCTCTGGTAATGTTGCCGTGCTGCTAGTGCATTTAGCAGTGTCTTTATTATTATGTCTGTTATTGCTAAATTAATTCTTTTTATAAGAGACAGTGTCGTATGAAGTCAACATATGCTCACATTTGCTCTTTTATATGATAAGTGTTCGGAAATGAAGGAAACAAACTCATGGGCAATTTGCTGTGTTTTCACTGAGAAAATGTCAGTGCTGAACCCAGTTACTCCCTTTTTTTTTTTTTTTTGCTACTTGAAAACATATAAATGAATCTGTTCATCAAACAGCTCTTTCTTTGTTGCCTCACCAATGAGATTTCAAACTCAGTGAGTTTTTGATGGTATCTCCATCAGTTTATGAATAGCATCTTATCAGATGGATGCTGTGCTGAAACGTGGCCTTTTCCTGTGTAAGAATCCACACTCTGGGATGAGTGGCTCTTTTTTAGAAAGGGAAGTGTTTGCTGCTGTTGTTTTTATTGTTGTTTTTCCTTAGTCCTCCACAATTCTGAAAAACAGCCATAAAATCTGATCATTCTACTTGTTTCCTTCACAAAGCTGGAGTCAGCTGGTTGACTTGGATCCAGCAAACCATGGCTCTAAGGGACTCTTTTATTGACTGTGGGAGCATTATAACTTTCTCTTTTACTTCCACACGGATAAAGATTTCTGGGTTTGTGTTTTTCTTTGCAGAACTGGACTGTGGAATGTGCCTGTTATGCTTGGATATTCCCCATTCCTTGTTAATACTGGACTTTCTGTCTTTTCAGAGTGACATGTTGGATGTGAACCAGATCATTAAAGACCTGGCCTCCATGGTGCATGAGCAAGGAGATGCAATAGGTAGGTGTCACATTTAAATTATGGGCTTTATTACCCTCTTCCACCACTCCAGTGTGATATTGTCCCTCATGAACAGCTCTTTGTTGATGCTGTGATTATTTTCCCTGGGGTTTGGGGCATTTTGTACATCCAGAGATGTTTTGATGTGACAAACTGCCCTGTGCAATAGGGTTCTTGTGTTAAGGATAATTTGCTGGTATATTTAGTATAAAATACAATTCACAGGGAGATGAATCTGTTCCTTTTTTTGACTGTAAAAAGGAAGCTGAAGAATATATGACATTAACTGGAAAGGGATCCAATTCTTCCTTTCTACCTGGAACTGTAATTAAAAAGCAATAGTAGTAGCAATTATTGTTATGATTATTGATGATGGTAGAGAAAATTAAGCAGCTTGATTTTCCCAAATAGAATTTTCATTCCACGTTGCAGGGTGTGTCTAATTAAATCTACAGAAACCTGGCACCATGATGTGCTCATATGCATAGTCTGAAGTGGCTGCCCATTAGTTGCCCTCCTCAAGGAGAAAACTGGGAAAAGAAAAGAGAGGAACCCCTGGTATTATCTTTAAGAGCAGACCATCACTGACAGCCACCAGTTTTTGTGAATAGAGAGATAAGAAACAGTGGATCAACTCCCTCTGACCTTTGTCACTGCTCTCTTCTGATTAACTTAACAAAAATCAGACTTTATTTCTTTTTTTGTGTATGTGCTTCTGAAGCAACTGCCTCCTTCTAAATTTGAGAGCTAATAGTCCTAAAGGCTGGTTGAGGGACCTAAAGTCCAGAGCAGCAAGATTTGTGGGGATATTTCTAACCTGCAGCGTTCAGCTGAAGTTCTCTCTGACGCTCCTGGGAGCAGGATCAAGTCCTTAGACAGCCATATGTAGATCATAAAAGAAACTCTTCTCTGCTGTTTATTAATCACTCTGGATTTTTTTGCCAAACCCATACCTTTGCAAGTCTACATTAGCATAAGATATTTTCTTTCACACTGAAATGAGGTAGTTACACCCTTCTGAGAAATTCAGTTTACAGGGACAGGGAAAAAAAAATCAAAATTATATTTAAAACTCTTTTTATTTTTTTTTTTTTATTTTAATGCTACTTTGAAAGCTTATTTTTGTACATGGATAACTTTGGAGCCTGATTCATCTCTAAAAGCACATCAGATGCTAATGCCCTGAGGGACATGACAACATACATCAGCTAGCTTCAAGATCCTCATAACTCCTTTTCTTGAGGCAATATTTATTATTTTAAGATGTTACCCATGCATAGAAGCCACCCCAGTACTAACTTTCCTGTGAGAAGTCGTTAGACTAAGTAGGACATTTTGTCTTTGAGACAGCATAAGGTTTTTGTTGCTCTTCTCTTGTTGTTCTTCTCCTTCTTACACTGCAGCAGATTTTTAATGGTTTCTTTAGGACTATCTTTTAATCCTGACAGCCAGTCAGGGCATCTTCCCAACCAGTTGCTGAAGGGTCCCACTGTTTATCTTTTGACATTCAAATTACACAAAAGTGAGATTAAGAATCAGGAGGCAAAGGGAGTTGAAACCCCCCCAGTGAAAATTCAGTGATGACAAGAGACAATTATTTTGTCACTTGGTTCATTTTTTAATGCATCCATCTTACATGCATGCAATGAAAGCTCTTTGTGCTTGTTTAGAAAACACGGGGAAGATACAGAACCAGGGAATATGGGACGTGCATCTCAGCAAAATGCTCCCAGGGCTGTGGAGCAAACCCTGCCTGGGTTCACCTGAGCAGGGGAGAGTTGTGGGAAGAGCTTGTCTAGTCTGTGCATGGCACAGGCAGAGCAATCCATGCTTCTCACAGAAACATAAAAGGAGTTTTTCCAGCATATGGACCATTTCCTTAATGAACACATTGATGAAACTCCCTTGGGGAGAGAGCAATTTCTGCCATGCAAGGAAGAAATAGAATGCAGACTCGGGGAACCACATCTCTGTTATTTTATGTCTTCAGCAAATAAACTCTGTCCCTGTGTTCCTGGTCATGGCATCTCTTTGCTACACATATTTAGTTAAGCTTTACCATATCAGTGAGTCCAAACCCTCAAAGCCAAAACAAGTTGGTGGATTGGGTTACCTATGAGAAAACAGAGTCCTTCCAACACAATCTGACAGGAGTTCTTGGCAAAAACATCCCTGTGCAGCTTCATCACACAAGATGCTGATGAGGGGAAAGGGTGCAAGGAGGAGGACAATAATGGGTGAAATCAATAATTGGCTGTAAATTGGTGTTGGTTACATGGGTTTTGTTTCCATGGGACCCTGTTTAGGGATTAGCAGCTGCTTGGGAGAGATGGGATCCACCTCATAATGAGGACATTAAACTAGTAATGATGGGGGAGGGAGGGGTGACCAGCAGACAGGATTGCTGGAAAAAGGACATGGGGTGGTGTGGCAGGAAGGGTTCACAAAGTCATCAAAATGGGATTGTGGGCATGGTTACCTCTAGCACTTCATGTGAGCATGGAAATGCCTGCAAGGCACCTCTGTCATAGACAAATATCCCAAATCCTCTCCAGGAACTGAACATGCTGGGACTCACCTCTAAAGTACCTGGATGCTAGTTCACACAGTGTGGGGAATAAACTTGAGGAGTTAGAGATCTGTGGGAAGTTACAGAGCTGCAATTTTGTTGGGATCATGGAGGTGGAGCAGGTTGGCTCCTGGGATGAAGTGTTGAATTGGAGGGATATGGGCTCTTCAGGAAGGACAGGAAAGGAAGATGAAGAGGAAGAGTTGCCCTTTATGTGAGGGAGCAGCTGGAGTGCATGGGATGCTGCCTGGGAATGGATGAGGAGCTGATGGAGAGCTTATGGTCAGGATTAAAAAGAGAACAGGCAAAGTGTCCTCTGTAGACACATAGGAACAGCCTCACATTTACAGAGTCTGGTCCTCATGGGGGATTTCAGCCACCCCAGTATCTGGTGGAAGGACATCAGGGCATAAATGTTGCAGGAGGTTCTGGAGTGCACTGATGACAACTTTGGGAACCTGATGTACAAATGTCAAGATCTCCAGATGGCCGGAAGAGGACACGTCCACTAAACTTTACTGTCATGGCAGCACAAGGGTCCTTCAGCCAAGGTATCCAAGGATTAAGGACTTGGGACTGTGAGAAGTAAATTATGTTGGAGGGGGTTGTTACAGCAGCAATCACTGCTTTCCATACTCATATGGCCACTCAACTGAACTGTAAGTTCAACAGAAGTCTGAAACATTCCCAGTATTTTAATACTGAACATGACTGTTTTACATGTGCAAGCTTTGACTTTCATTGTCTGTGCTGGGATATGTAGACAAAGTTCTATGGAACCAGTTTTGTAACTTGTTTTAGGGAGAAGAGAATCCTTAAATCCTCTGAAGAAAGTCTCAACAACACAGCTGCCAATACTTATATTGGTACCTGATGAAGTGGATATTTGTCCTTTTTTTGTAGGCTCCTGTTTGTCTTGTAACAGAGAATAAAGAGGACCCGAATAACACAGTTATTGATTTATCTGTGCCCATAGCAAAAGGAAATGCTGTTCTGTGTTTTAGAAGGGCTATTTTTCCATCCTACCTGTGTATTAACCGTAATAGTTATGCCAGAATAACCAGCTAGACCTACATCCCTTATCTAAACTACTCTGATTCAATCTTCACCACTTATATCACTGTTTATAGCTCCATCACATTTCTCAAAGCCACAAGGAAAGACCCATATTGTGCTGAAAACATTTCAAACTTTTGACAGAGTCATGTTTCTTCCTCTTTTGAACAGTTTTGGAACCAAACTTTTGCTGGTGTATCTATAACCTCCTCAACTCCTTACAATGGGAAGAGATCCCAAGATCACATACCAGGCACTTATTTTAAAAGTACAACAGCACAGACACAGGAAGTATTTTACCAATCCTCCCCTTCTTTGTCCAGACCAAATGCAGACAAATCTATCTTTACACAACAAAACCTGCTGGCTGAAAGAATCATAGAATCACAGACTGAGTTGGAAAGGACCCTCAAGACCATCCAGTTCCAAACCCCCTGACGTGGACACCTTCCACCAGACCAGATTACTTCAAGCCCTGTCCAACCTGACCTTGAACACTTCCAGGGATGGGGCAGCCACAGCTTCTGTGGGCAGCCTCTTCCAGGGCCTCACCACCCTCACAGTCAAGAATTTTTCCTAATACCTAATCTGAATCTACTCTCTTTTAGTTTGAAGCCATTCCCCCTTGTCCTGTCACTCCAGGCCCTCGTAAAAAGTCCCTCTCCATGTTTCTTGCAGCTCCCTTCAGGTACTTGAAGGCCACAATTAAGTCACCCCAAAGCCTTCTCTTCTCCAGGCTGAACAATCCCAATTCTCTCAGCCTTTCCTCATAGCAGAGTTGCTCCATCCCTCTAATTAACTTGGTGGCCTCCTCTGGACTTGCTGGAACAGACCAATATCCTGCTGTGTGAAGCTAAAGACTTCCTCGGACTCTTTTCCCACCGATACTTATCCAGACTTAGGTCTTGCTGCTACTAAGGTTTCATTTCACTCTTGAAGTTGGGGTATTTTATATCTGAAAATAACAGGGTGGAGAAACTTCTTAACATGATCTAAAGTCAATGCTCCCTCACTTAAATATCTTCACATGACCTCTGTCAGGCAGGGGCCCACAGACCCGACAGGAGAAGTATAGACATGGCAGCTGGTGCTTTCCTTCAGTCTCAGAGGAACCTCTTGATGGGCTCAATATATTCAGTCCTTGAGCAGTGTTCATATTCACTGATGCACCCCATTGTCACTTGTTGCCTAATGATGACAATAATAACAATGCATTTCCTTCAGAGTAAAAGATATTTGCATGAATGCAAATGAGTTGCTTATTTTGGAAGCTTTGGAATACAGGGAGGGTTTTTCAGTTTTGGATTGTTTTTTTGGTTGGTTAGCTGGTTGGTTGATTTTTTCCCCCTTGAAATCAAGTCCACTTTGCTGCCTGTTTTATCCTTGTTGCCATTCTGACCTGAAGGTTGGTTTAACACATAAACACTGTCAGGAGGGCCCATCAGCACATCCTCCTCCAGTCTGGCTGCCTGGATGGCACAGCCAAGAGTCTGTTTTCAGACACACAAACTAAAAACCAGGCTGGGAAATCTCTCAGCTGGGTCCTTAACTAAACCCTCATGAGTTACATGTCTCAACTGGGACATCTGCAGAAAATTAACACTTCCTGAGAATAGTCCCTAAATACCTGAGTGGAACAGCTTTAATATCAACGTTCAGTTGAACGGGGTCTGCAAAGTCTCTCAACTGGTGAAGTTTCCTAAGTGATCTCAGAGGAGGCTGTTATGGGATTGGCTACATTTATGTTTTATTGGTTCCTGAGGAATTTGGAAATCTTGGCTGCCTTCCTTTCAGCCACTTGTGAAGACATGGAGTTCCATGTGGGTACAGAGCACAACCCATGAAGAAAGGGTGCACTGGGGTGTTTCAGGGATGACCTATTCCACTTCCCAAGAAACTTCCAATTTCTTTGTTCATCTTTGGTATATTCCCTGTCATCACTTTGTTGTTCTGCCATCTAAGTCTAACAAAGCTTTATCGCAAACTACCTGAGCTGCTGCAATTGGACAGTGTTACTACCCTTAACTGCCTTGAAGGTCATGGTCACTGCGTCACTGGCACAGGTTTCCCAGAGAAGCTGTGGCTGCCCCATCCCTGGAAGTGTTCAAGACCAGGTTGGACAGGTCTCTGAGCACCTTGGTTTAGTGGAAGGTGTCCCTGCCCATGGCAAGGGGTTGGTACAAGATGATCTTTAAGGTCCCTTCCAACCCAAACCATTCTGTGGTTTTCTGATTCTGTGGTGGTTTTTATACCACTGGCCTTGCTCTCCCCGTTTGTCTGGACTGCAGCAGTCGTGGCCTCCACAACTTTTCACATATCCTTGGTTTTGGACGGTTCTAAATGGCCTGTAAGGGGCTCGGTTTTGTGTAAGGCCCATTTGGTGACCACTGCTGTGACTGAGTTGCTGGAGTCAGGTTTGGACTGCTGTGATCTCTGACCGACTCATTTTACCCTAAATAACAGGCAACACAAAAAAAATATGAATGAGCTTTTGTGTTTTTCTCCTGTTCCTGCTCTCTGTGAGTGTGATTTTTTGTGTCATCCCTTGTGTGAGAACTTTTACATTTGGCAGTGCATTTGGTACATCAGCACGTGCTGCTTTATCAGGCGAAGAATAATGGGTGACTCTACACTTGCAAATTCACTTTTGCCTAAAGATTTGTCTGCTGTGTTTGTTTCTGTTTTTGACCCTCATAATGGGATTGGGCTGGGATAATTACAGTTAATGAGCCAGCTAATTTTGTACAAGAAACAAAGCTCTTCCTTTTGCGAGGTTTATTGCCACCAGTGGGATTCTTCTCGCACCAATTTATCCAAAGTAATTTTTGGGAAGTTCGAACTGTTGTGCTCACAGTTCCTAATAATGCTGCAGTTGAACAGTAAATGTCATAAATGTAGAAGCTGCCCAGGTGGTTGGTTTATTTCTGCTGGGAGGTGAATACTTTGCCACAACCAGACTGTTTGGGAAGCAGGACTTGAGCAGGTTTAGTAAATCAAATGAGCCATGGAAAGCAGAAGAGGTCAAGCAAGTTGGAAATATCAGTGACCTTTCTTTCTAGGTAAAAGAGATGATCTTTCCAAGACAGTAAGCAGAAATAATATATATTTATTTCTGTCAAATTTATTCCCGTGACAAACTCAGATTGAGACTTCATCAGTTGACTGAGCTGTAGGACTTGATAACTTATGCCCTCAGCAATGTGATGGGAAGTGAGTTTTGTGTTAATTGCAGACAGAACTGGACTTTGAAAAAATACTGCATGAAAATTAAATTAAGGGATTTGTCTAAACTGTGCCAATTCATGAGCTGGATTTGAAAAGAAAATAAAATTTTGATCTTTACTTCCTTTTTTATTTGTAAGTTTAAAGAAACATATTCTATTGCAGTTTGAAATAATGTTTTCTTTAATTTGGATGTCTTACAGAATTAAAAAAAAAATGTGTTGAGTGTAAATCACAAGGGAAAAGTTGTCCAGAGAGGTTGTGGATTCCCCATCCCAAGGCCAGGTTGGATGGGGCTTGGAGCAACCTGGGATAGTGGAAGGTGACCCTGCCCATGGCAGGGGGGTGGAATGAGATGATCTTTAAGGTCCTTTCCAACCCAAACCATTCCATGATTCCATGCTTCTATGAAAAGAAAGGGTATGATACAGGCAAGTATCTGGAATTTCCAAATCAAAGCTATTTGAGCTCTTTTGCTCTGTACTTTGAGAGATTATTTTGGGGAAAAAATAAATCTGACACACCCATAAATTTCTTTGCCAAAAAAATCTCTTATTGAAATACCTTTTTTGAAGCAGAAGTGGAAGGAAATGGAAAAAATAAATGTGAATTATGTCTGTTGCCATGATACAATATCCTCACGTGCAAATTTTGTGGGTTTAAAACTAGAGCCTGGGATTAGCAAAAACCATATGAGAACTATAAAAACCTTGGGTAGGTATCTGCAAGTGTGCACTGGTCAGTGAGGGCAGGGTCCATACCCACAGCCCCAGGACAGTCTTCCCACACCCTCAGGATACTCTTCTCCTGTGGTAAATATCAGGAATTTGAGGCCACTTGTCTCTGTAAGAAAGAACAGTAAATTGTTTCTGTAAGAAAGAACAGTAAATTGTTTTACATCTGCTAAACCCCTGATATTTCTGCACTGTACCGTTCAGCACAGAGCAGATGATGTGAGGTGCCTTATTTCCTGACAGGACGTGCTATTTTCCAACAGATCCACACAGGGCAATGTTTGAATTTTAAATCCCTGGGAGACACATCCTGGCAGTCATGGCAAACCCCTGGCAGAGCAGTACCATTTTTCAGTGCATACATATGTAGCAGATACTTGACATTTCCAAGCTGGGTCTCAAGGACAGTATAAATCATTCAGAAGAGAAAAAGTGTTGTAAATTTATGCTGGTGTTCGGCCACTGCCTTGGAGCCACTTTTTATTCATACAGGCCGGGGGCTTTGGGCTTTTGGCTGAAGAAAACCAACAGGAAGAGTTGGTTATGACATTTTATGGTGGTTTAAACAGCCTTTCCAAGCCTGCTTGGGAAATGATGGTGAGAGGTTGTTCAGTGCCTCAGTCCTTCCCTCTGAGGGTCGTGATGTGTGGCTGGGTGGCAGAATTAGAGCTCTGCTGAAATAAAAAAGGAACTTGGGTTCTCTCTGCCTTCTGTTGGAAGCAATAACCACAGCTCCTGATGACTCACAGAGCTGAAAATTGTATTTCATTGCACCAGTCTAAGCCAGTGTGACCCATTTAGCCTGAGTTTAACATAGGAGCACGATTATTTTATAAATCCTCTCGTGTGCAGAATTTCTAACTCGATGTTTACATTGAAGTTTGCAAATGACTAACCCTAAGCCATTTTTAACTTCACTCTGGAAGAATTGTCATAGTTTTCCCTCCCCTTAACATCTAAAGTTCTGCCTGTGCTCAGCCTGAGGGTCTTTTGTTCGTGGAATGAAACTCACTTAAAACTTTCCAAGTGCACGGCAATTCGAATGGGCAAAATTCATTTTCACACTGAAAGCAATTCCCCTCCAAACTTGGCTTTTAATTAGGAAAGAAACCTTTATGCATTACCAAAATACTCCTTTTTTCCTCTTCTTCTTTTTATTGTGCTTCTCAGTGTGTTATATTGATTATTTTTAGCCAGAAGTTGTAGCGATAAAAGAGGGTTAAGCTTATTAAAGTGCTAAAAATAAAAGCATACTATGAAACCTGAAGGGGCCCATTTTGGTTTCTGCCAAGTGGGAGCATTTTAAAATTCTCATTCATGAGCTCACTTGCCTGTCTTTCAAGTGGTTTTACTGAAGCTCTGCCTTGTGGAACCAATCCACCGTTGCTGCTGTAAAGACTCAGGTGATGGGGGTGATTCCCTGGTAAATCAGGGCAGAACCCCCACTCCAGCCAAGGTCACTCCAGTAATTTCATATATAAGACTCCAACTGTTGGTCATTAGAAGGGTTGATCTCAGGAGACAGGTAAATAGCTCCTGGGGATTGAAAGATACTTCTTGGAGTCATCATTATTTCTGTCTCTGTGTGACATAAAATCATATCAAATTGCATCTAAAAGCTGGATGGCTCTGTTGCCTTCACTGCTCCTATTGCAAGACTGTGGTTTAGATGAAAAATTATAAATATTTTCCTAATTCCTTGGTGTATTTGTTTGCAACCACCATCTGCTTTGGTGCAGCCCTGTCCTTCAGTTTACTCAAATGGTGATCACAACTCCTTAAGGTTTCTGCTTTCAAACTGTACCATAATTTTGCCATCACAGTCTGAGGACAGAAAATTGTCATGGGATCCCAGCCCCAGGGCTGGATTATCATATTTATTTGGGAACAAAGTCACTGTCACTTCATACCAAAGCCAAAGAGAAAGGAAAAGGCAGATCCTTCCAACAGGTTTTTCAGTCTACCAAGGATCCTCCCACCCTTGACTCTGCATCCCCAAGCAAAGTTCCTTGGAAGGACCCTCAAAGTGGCCAAGGTGAAACTGTGAAGCATCACCAGTTCAGCAAAAATTCACTGAAATAGCTGCCAGTGCCACATTCATCATTGACTTATTAACATCATTGATTTACTGCTTATTTCTTTGTGATTTGGCCCAAATTCTCTTTCCCTCCCTTCCCTGCCTGTGTTAATCAGCAGATATATCTCATTAAATTGCTTTACATATTTATATCTCATTTTTATGGCGTTTTAGAGCTGTTTTGGTGGGGGTTTTGTTTGTTTGAATTTTTCCCCTGTGCCTCAGGATTACAACTTGCTTCAAAAATAGCATTTAAATGGGAGGTTTGCTTATTCCAAGGCTGGTATTCCCCCACTGGGAGAACAAGTGAGCAGAGGCAGGGCCACCAGGGTCCAACTTCTCCCTGTAACATCCCATCAGCTCATAAACGACATGGAACACATGACCATCCTACTTGGAAAAACCTGTGTTGGGAAAACATCAGTGATATTTGCAAAACACAGTGCACAAGATCTGATTATCCCATTCCAGGCAGCACTAAGGGGGCGTTCACAGTGTTTAATTTTATCTAAGGAAGGCAAATCTCCTCAGGCCTCCCTGCAGGCAGCAGAAAGCATTGGGTTCCTCTGGAGGGCCTTTTAAGGAAGCTAAATTAAGCTGCTTCTGTGATTTCCTCCTGCCCCAAGAGAAGCACAGACAGATTACTCTTGTTTTAGAAGGATATATATCACAAATTTCTCCTCTGTAGCTCCTCTATGCCTGAATGATTAATTTTCTGAGGCCAATCAGGTTTTAAGAGGCATTGAGCAGCGAAGGGTGTCTGCACTTAGATCCTGGGAAATATTATACACTTGTAAGTTCTGTACTTTGTGATTAGGTAGTCATTAAGATGTTCAGCACATTTCCCACACCCCTTCCAAATTTCCCAAATCCATCTCTTCCAAACCCCATTAAAAATTATGTTAAAACATGTAGGTGCTGTCCTACATAAAGTTCTATTTTGTAGCCCAAACCCATGGTTAGACTTTGTGCTTTTGACACTAACAAGTGCTCCATCGGGATATATTCTTAATTTTGGATGAAGAGGGACTTTTTACAAGAGCGTGCAGTGATGGGACAGGTTGAAATCTGTCTGCCACATTTCAAAAAGGACCTAGTTTTTCATGCACACCTCTTTGTGGTAGACCTTGGGGCAATTCCAAGCACAAGGACAGGTTGGGCAGAGAATGGATCAAGACTAGCCCTGGGGAGAAAGACTTGGAGGTGTTTGTGGACAAAAAGCTCCACATGACCCAGCAATGTGCACTCACAGCCCAGAAAGCCAGTTGTGTCCTGGGCTGCATCAAAGGCAGAGTGGGCAGCAGGTCGAGGGAGGGGATTCTCCCCCTCTGCTCTGTTCTTGTGAGACCCCACCTGCAGTGCTGCTATACAGGAAAGACGTGGAGCTGTCGGAATGAGGCCAGAGGAGGCCACCAAGATGATCCCAGGGCTGGAGCACCTCTCCTGTGAAGACAGGCTGAGAGAGTTGGGGATGTTCAACCTGGAGAAGAGAAGCTTCCAGTGCGTAAAGGGGACTTACAAGAAGGCTGGAGAGGGACTATTGCAAGGTCAGGTCGTGATAAGACAAGGGGGAATGGCCTTAAGTCAAAGGAGGGTAATTGTACATTAGATATCAGGAAGAAATTCTTCCCTGTGAGGGTGGAGAGGCCCTGGCACAGGTTGCCCAGAGAAGCTGTGGCTGCCCCATCCCTGGAAGTGTCCAAGGCCAGGTGGGATGTGGCTTGGAGCAACCTGGTCTCGTGGAAGGTGTCCCTGCCTATGGCAGGGAGTTGGAACTGGATGATCTTTAAGGTCCCTTCCAACCCAAACCATTCCATGATTCCATGACCCTGTGCCATTTGTGATTTTGTTCATCATTTTAATAGTTCAGAACATCTTTTTGGAGTTTTTTGTTTGTTTGTTTGAGTGTTTGTTTTAGTTTTTTGTTTGGTTTTGCTGGCATTGGAATGAAAAATCAGACACTTTCCTAGAAATGCCTTCAGCTCAGTGCAGTACTGGAAGCTCTTCAAGGTTGTCACACCGATATGTGCACGTGTGTGGATGTAGCTCTTCCAAGGCTCTGTAGAAGAGGATTTTAATATCTTCATAGACAGAGGATGAATTCCTAAGAGGCCTTTTGATCCCTTCCTGCTGAATCCTGACTGTAAGGAAAGCATTTGAGCAGAGGTCAGTGATGCTAACCAAAGACCATGGTGTTAAAGTCTTAATAAAAGTGTTTTTAGAAGCATTGGATATAGCAAATAAAATGATGTTAAATCGATCTGTAAAAGGGTATGACCGCATAGATTTTTTTCTTCTGCACTACAGTGTACGTAATTTAAAATAAAAGGATCGGGAAACCATCTCTCCCAGGCGTTATGAAAGACTTTTACCAGGTTTCCAAGTGTTAGGATTAAAGTTGTTTATTCCATGTTTCTGTTGATTTGATGGGGTTTTGCTGCTTTTCTTCTTTTTTTTTTTCTTTTCTTTGTTTGTTTGAGGGTTTTTTTATTTTATTTTGAGTTATCACAAATGCATAATTACATTAACAGACTTTAACACTGTTTGAGTCAAAATTGTCAAAGTCTGAATGGAACCATTTTCCACAGTTTATCTGCAAACTCTCATTTCTTTGTCCCTCACAAAAGTGGTCACATTAATTCATGTTCTTTCCTTTGAAACCAAAGAATAAATTACTTGAATCTTTTGTAGCATGTCTTAATTCAACTCCTAATACCATTAATTGAATAATTTTTTGTTAGTTTTATTAAGGATTAGAGTTTATTTTCAAATTTCTACCTGTGGTTGAGTTCCTTCCGGTCATGTTCATGTACTCCATGGTGTATTTTCTGCTCAAAACCACTCAGAATCAGACTAAGGACACATATTCTTCCATTGTGGCCAGAAATTATTGGCTGAACTTCTCTTAGGGGACAAGCTTGTCAAGATTTTTGCTGGAAACACAAGCCCTTTTTTGCAGGTTTTATACCGCAGATGTCTTGCTTTCTAAGCACAGTTGGGAGTCAAAGTTACTATTTGGGTTTGATAGCAGTGGGGAGCTGTGGGCTACAATGTTCAAGGATAATTGTTCTTTTCCAGTCTCATTTTGATTCCTCGTGGCTCCTCCAGCTTCCCCAATGCCAGACCTAGCAACATAGGATGAAATTTTTCTGCCTTACTTTTAGGCAATGAGTCTCAGTCTGAGCCATCCATACTGACCTCCCTTGCAGTTTGGGAATGTGGTCCGGGAGTTTGGGTTGTGGTTTGTTTAATCTGATCAACTGTTGTAGTTTGGAATGAACTGCACACCAGAGACTTGCTCTCCATGGACTGGGATATTGTGCAAAGTGATTTGATCAAGTCCAGACACCTGGGGATGGTCAACACCCTCTGTGTGCCCAGAGACATCTTACCCTGAGTTATAATATCAATATAATTCCAGGTACAATCTGCCATGGGCCTTTTATAATTTAATATAGTAGATTTATCAAGCTTGAGCTGCTTTCCTTTGAATACCCTGTCGTTCTTCCCATGGATTTCAGTGGGAATGACAGCTCTCTGTTGTCCCCCCTCCATCCTGCCAAGGGACAACGGAGAGCTGTCAGTCCTCCTGCCCAGCTGATGGGTTGGGTGCTCACCAAAATGGGTGTTGTCGCCACTTCCCTGCAGTGCTGCAGTTCCCAAACAAGAGGCTGCTTCTCCTTTTATGCCCAGGAGTAAATTGCTGAATTGCTGTTGGTATAAAGTCTTTGTTTTAGGTTTGTACCCTGTGATTATCTTCTATTGTCTTAATTTCCAGATAGTATTGAAGCCAACATTGAGACGGCGTCTTCTAACGTAGACTCAGCCAATGAGCAGTTGGCAAAAGCCAGTCAGCACCAAGTAAGTGGGTCTAAAAAAAACCCTGTGGATTTCAGTAATGATATTTAAATTAATATTTAATATATATATGTAATATTATATTTTATATAGATATATATTTTTCAGCAATAATATTTAAAATAAAGAGAACACTTGGCAGCTGTGAACCACATGGCACATTGGCTGTGTTGCATTTGTGCTACCTGGAAAGATGATAAACCATATTCTAAGTAAGAGCTGAACTTTTTATATATATATAAATATATATGATTAAATTACAGTAGCACAGACAATTAGCTTTAGAGTAGTCATTAGGAGATCTGCATATTAAACAGACATTTCCCAGTAGGAAAGTCAACAATTAGCTGCTGTTGTTCTTGGAAAGATGTCATAAAAAGCACATCATTTCAGTGTAGATGTGCTTCTGTTTGGAGTGTTTCCCTATAATCAGGCAACAGTCCTTTACAAAAACAACTGAGCTGTCAAACAACATGATGTGGTTGGAGAATAATGGCTGTGGGGATGGTGTTCAGCACTTTTTAAAGGCAATTTGAGGGTCTTTTTTGTGAATTGGGTTTTTTTTCTTCATTGGAGCAAGAATAAAACACACTCACAAACATTAATCTTTTTGAAAATGGCTTGACCAGAAAGAACTCTTGGATGGTTACAGTTAGTGCTTCCTAGGGATAAAAAGGGATTGGGGCTTGAACAAAGAAAAAATTGTTATTGCCTGGATTGGACTGATGGAACAAAAACTCTTGAGTTTCCTTTTTTCCTCAACCATCAACTGGTGATTTTCATGTATCTGGAGTCTTGTTTTGGCAAAATATAGCTGAGGTCCATGAAAGTACATAATGCCTCCTTGTTGGCCTTTGGACACAATGAATTCTGAAGATCTGGGGCAAACCTCTAGACCAAAGGAGTGAGAGCCAAAGGCATTTTACTCTGATGTAAAGTGATTTTAAAATTATCTACAGCTCATTTACTAGTGAAATGTATTTTGCAAATTGTGAGTGATAAGAGCAACTTTGTAGAACTTTGATATTGCAGAAAATAAGTGTGGTCTTCAGCTCCGTTTTGGTTTTAAATGTATATATATGTATTCAAGATAATGCGTGTCACCCTGAATGTAATCCTGCATTTGCTTTGAAAATAACTTGTTATGTACCACATGAAGTCTAAAATGAGACCAGAATGAATTTAATACTTGACCTGACTGTAGAGCTGATCGCAGAGCTGCAAATGACTTAATGATGACTTTGGCTCAGAAGGTCAGAGTAGTCAGGCAGAAAATGAAAGCAACACAGTCTGAAGGAGCTGCTTTCTTCAGCCAGCAGGAGATGCTGAAATAGTCTGCCCAGTTAGGAGGCCCTTTATTCCTCAGATATGTTGATCAAAGTGAAGATAGAGCCAGTTTTAGTGAGTCAACCCCCGCTAAGGACATAAATATGTACTGGCTGGTATGTGCAGGAAAACACTTCAGTGTCTCTCTTGCCCTTGAAAGAAACCCATATAGACAAATATCACTTAGGAAAATTCAGCTGCTAAAGAAAACGTGCAATCCAGACCTCCTGCAGAGCACAGGTAAGTTCTCTGTACACTGCTGGGTGAGAATCAGGAGTCGAACATGTGTAAACTCAGCTCTTTCATGAGGCCCCCTGAGATGTGAACAGAAAAGGAAGTGAAACTTTTGTGACTTCAGGCCCTGGCCTGCTGCCTGGGGTTGGTCAAACTGCCTATGATGCCTCATCTTTTATGTGCCATGCTATCTGCTCATCTTGCATCCAAAAGGACACTGTCTCCGTAGGGCCCTGATCTCACAGCCCTCAAAGGCTTCTGTGGGAATTAATGTTGATGCCACCTACATCCCTGTGGATAACGCAGTGTGAGTACAGGTCACCCTTCTGGGTGGTGTGTCTGGTTTTGGCTGCTTTAGAAATATCTGGGATGGGTTTGGGAGAACGATCAGCCAGGTGGCCCTGTGGGTGAACTGCTTTTAAGGGACCTGCCATGGCTTTATACACTGGAAATTCCCCCTGCACTTGTCAAGGATCAAAAGCACAGGCTGTTTTTCAAATCTTACTGAGTTTTTCTTCTTTTGTTAAACTACTACTTCACTAGTATATTTAGCTGTTACTCATGCTACAGTGTGATTACCCTGTAAATGCAGCCTGGCTGACATACATTTGTTATTTATTCCTATTTATATGTACATAAATATGTGTGTGTGTGTAAGTAGTATTTTTACGAGTCTATCAACAAATGTGTACATAAATTGAGAAATCAGAAATGTCAACATTGCTGAAGCATTCAAGCTTAAGGCCTGCTGTAGACCTTAATGAAGGGATCTCTGTCAGGAGTAAAGATTAAGTGGCTGGTTATTTAACACAATTTTTGCATATAATTCCTGCAGTCACTTCAACAATACAGCTTGGAGCACCACTCCCAACCTGCACATTATTGTAACAAAGCATCAGTTAACAGTTTTCCCTTAACTAGTACAAAATCAGGCATTTAGGTTCTCTGAAATGATAGAAACGTTTAAATAAATGTCAAGATCTTCTTGCTGAGTACCTTTCTGCTGTGTGCTAGCAGTAGTGATTTATTACTTTATTATTTTTTGGTTTAAACTCCAAAAGGTTTAGTGGGAGCTGTCAGAGCTGTGGAATATTTTTTTTTTAATTATTATTAGCAGATTTTTTTTCCTTCATTTTAAATTATCATCACAGAATAGTTGTTTGTAATTAAACTTGTTTTTACTACAGTAACAGTTAAACTGGGCCACTGCATTATCTGTAGGAACACAGAGTCAAAATGAAGATTAAAGAGTAAGTGTTGGATATTGATGTAGGAGCAGAGGAACAAAGTCCTTATTCCATATGAAAACCCTTTTGGTCACAGAAACTTGACAGTTAGTGTTTGCTGTCCTACTTCCACTGGAAAATTTGAGTTTGAGAAATCACTGAGAAGCAAACAAATCTGGCAGGGAGAAACCGGGAGAAATAATGTCCTGCACTAGACTTGCTTCAGTGCCTTTCTTTCCAGTGAGGGTCTCATATCCCCTGGGCCCTGAGCAGAAATTATGACCCTTTCTATTAAATCCCAACGGCCCAGATTTGTCTCATGAAATTTCCCTGTCCATGCCCCAGAGAAAATGATTCATCCCACCCATCTTAAAACACTAATTTTGACATGGGTCAAATTGCTCTCTGGCAGATAGGGATTTATGGGAGCAAATATGAGTGTGTTTGGTAGAGAAATGTGTGTCCAAGTGTCTGAACTCCCTTTACCAGGAGGAGGAATTGCTTTCAGAATATGACTTATCTCACGGGAGATGTCTGACATAGATAGGTCTCATGGCTGATTCTCTGGGCACTCTGCTCTCTCTTTTGTCTAAAAAGTGCAAGAATATTAATTACACCACAAATATTTCAAGGGAAAATGAATCCTGAGCCTATCACCTACTGCTTTATTGGAAAAAAGGGAATATCTAGGCACCCAACAGCCTCAGTAGCTGCCTTTGAGGTTAGATTAGGTGGGCTGAACATCACACTAAAGGAGATGAGCAGTTTCACTTTGCTCTGGTGTCTCAAAACTTCTGCAGATGGATTGAGAGGAAGAAAAAAAAAAAAAACAACTCAGACTCCACAGATAATTATTAAACCAGTTACTCTATTTTATGCAAAGTCTGGCCTAAATTCAGCTTGGCCACACTGACTGAAGGATTCTGTGCTGACTGTTGAAGCTAATTTGTTTTGGAAGAGCTGCTTGTGTTGCTTTGGTTGATGCTGGTTGCTTTCCTTCCCTACATCTGTGGAAGTCAAGCTGATTTGTATTCCCTGGCATGGCAAAGGCAAACAGCAGTTCAGTGACCCAGCTGTGTGGTCCAAGAACAATTAGGGTTTTCCCTGTAAAGAAGCAGTTCCTGGGTCTGGCTTTCATGGATGCAGAGAGGGGCCCTTTGAAGGCTGGAGCTTTAAGGAAAAAAGCCTTATAAATCTGTGACATTTGCAGGCATCTTATCTCTTGGGGACCACCAAAAAAAGAACTGGCTTCAATTTTTGCACAAATAACTCGTTGGTGTTTTAAAAAACAAAAGAAAATTTGAGTTCCAAAAATCACCTTCTCATAGTCTTTGAAATTTTCTGACGTGGTAGCCTCTAAAAGCACTTGTTATAAATATTGTGATAATGAAATTTTTTTTTCTCCTTTTTGCTGTGGATATGCCCTAAGACCATGTCTTTCAATGCCATTAAATTGTTTTAAAGCCTAGTTTTAAAATTAACAGCCAATTAGCACCACAACATTATGGAGTTGCACCCTGACATGTGCAGGAGTCACCCAACATGCTGCAAAGTCATGGTGGACCAACGTGATTGGAATATCTTGATGCAAATACAGCTACTTAATCTGGGCTCCTGACTTCAAGAAAGACATTGAGGTGCTGGAGCGTGTCCAGAGAAGGGCATTGGAGCTGGGGAAGGGTCTGGAGAGTAAATCATATGAGAAGAGGCTGAGGGAAAACCTCTTCACAGAAAGGGGTGTCAAACATTGGAACAGGCTGCCCAGTGAGGTGGTGGAGTCACCAGACCCGGAGATGTTAAAGAAGTGACTGAACGTGGCACTTGGTGTTATGGTCTGGGTGACAAGGTGGTGATCAGTCAAAGTTTGGATTCGGTGATCTCAGAGGTCTTTTCCAAAATAAATATTTCTGTGATTCTGTAATCCTGTGATCTCCAAGGACAAGAAAAGGCTGGATGCTCATATGGCACATTCATGACGGAGGTGAAATGACAGTCTAAGGTGCAGCTCATACAACCAACCTCATGTTGCTGTTGCTTGTCTGTGTCTGTCACCACTGACAGCGTGGCTGAGTTTGCTTCTTCTTTAGATAATTAGCACTTGGAAGTTTTATTTGGGGGATCATGAAACTATTCTTTCCTCTGGCAGTTTCTGCCTGTGAAAGTGATGGGAGCTGATTTAAAGCTGCAACAGGAACCCGGAGCTCTGTAAGGACTCCAAGCAAAAGCCATCACTGAAGTGACTGTTTAATTCCACAACTGAGCCTTAATCCCCCCCTTCAGCAGCAGAAGGAAACTTTGCTGCCATCCAGAGTCCTCCTGATTCTGTATCATGAACTCCAGTTGGGAAAAGAAGACCCTCCCAAATTGCTTGAATCTCTCAAAACCCAACCAATTTGCAGACCCTTGCTTTGTATTTCTCAGCAACACACCAGCTCAGCTCAGGGGCATCTCTGTGGTTTCCCCCCTCAGATGGAATTTCTTCAATTTCAAAGCATTTTCTCCTCCACAGCACTTATTTTTATTCCCCCCCTTCCCTCTCCCATTAAGCCATACTTTTTTTCATTTCTGCTCTCTATTGCAACCTCCCACTCCTCTCTTTTTGAAGAATGGTTTCCAGCATCACTGCTGCCTCAAACAGTCCATTCCCTTATAATGATCTCACTAATTTCCATGCCCAGGTTGCTCAAAACCTACCACATAAGGATGTTTCCCTGTATTTCCTGTCAGATGTGTCCCCACACTGTCTGTATTGCTACAGAGCCTTGAAACAGCTTTTTGCTACGTATCTGCCCCTTCTTTCAGGCTCCATTTATCTTAGCAGCATGGTCTGGGCAGCAAACAAGGCTGTTTGGGGCAGTGCTTTCAACAGTGCAATTGAATCATTGAATCATTTAGGCTGGACAAGACCTCTAAGATTATCCAGTCCAACCATTAACCCGGCACCACCAGGTCCACCACTAAACCATGTCACTAAGCACCACATCTTGATGTTTTTTAAATGCCTCCACAGATGGTGACTCTACCAATTTCCTGGGCAGCCTGTTCCAGTGCTAAACAACCCTGTCAGTGAAGAATCTTTTTCTATATATCCAATCCAAACCTCCACTGGCACAACTTGAGGCCATTTCCTCTGAACCTGTCACTTGTTGCCTGGGAGAAGAGACTGATCCCCACCTGGCTACACCCTCCTGTCAGGGAGTTGTAGAGAGCAACAAGGTCCCCCCGAGCCTCCTTTTTCCAAGGCTGAGCCCCCCCAGCTCCCTCAGATACTCCTCATCAGACCTGTGCTCCAGACCCTTCCCCAACAGCAGGTGGTTGGAATAAAACTAATTTCTTTTTCCCTTGCTCCCTGGCTCCCTGTGAAAAGCAGGCTGAGTTTTCAGATTTAAGAGTGCTCTATTTTGAAGCAAATTCTGTTTGTGCATGGTTTTTTACTGTATTTTAATGCAACCCATTTACAAAACAGCTGCTTACTGTGGGAAGCGATGTTCAAGTCAGTGCCAGTCCAAGTGATAAATGAACTGTGTGAATGCAGCAACTTAACCTCACCAAGGTCTGAGCCACAACATTTATTTAAACCTCTCTTTGTTTTCTGTAAATAATGGATCTGTGTGATCAAATATTTATTAAGAAAGGGTTTGTTTAGAGCTTCTGGATGTCATGCAGCTGGGTGTTCTCATGTGTAAAGGTAAAAATCTCTCAGGCCGTTTTTAATCACGACTGAACATCTCTTCATTTTTACCATCCAAAAGGGAGAGATGCCTCATCCAGGTGGTGGATTAGTCTTTTTTTTTTTTTACTTTGTTCTAAACCATGCCCTGTAGGATTTTTGGGAGACGAAAAATAAAATTAAAAATGATCTATTGTGAGCTCACTTTTTGTTTAAGGACAAACCACTCAAGGAGGAAGTAGAAGGGGGATAAGTGGAGGAAAAGGGAAGGACTTCCAGGGGAAGCCATGGACATGATTTCAGGGATGGAGAACCTCTCCCATGAGGAAAGGCTGAGAGAATTGGGACTGTTCAGCCTGGAGAAGAGAAGGTTCTGGAGTGACCTTATTGCAGCCTTTCAGTACCTGAAGGGGGCACAAGAAATCTGGAGAGGGACTTTTACAAGGGCCTGGAGTGACAGGACAAGGGGGAATGGCTTCAAACTGACAGAGGTCAGGTTTAGATCAGATATTAGGGATAAATTCTTCATTATGAGAGTAGTGTGGCAATTGAAGAGTTTGCCCAGAGAAGCTGGGGATAACCCAACCCTGGAAGTGTTCGAGGCCAGGCTGGATGGGGCTTGGAGCAACCTGGTCCAGTGGAAGGTGTCCCTGCCCATAAGGATTGGAAGTAGATGAGCTTTAAGGTCCCTTGCAACCCAAACCATTCCATGATTCTGTGATTCTGTGATACAATGAAGGGGTTGGGAGCACATTTGGTGCTGAGCTGTTGCCCATCAATCTGCTTTCTCTGGTGAGAACTGGTCAGACTTCACTGACTGTTCACTTTTGTGGACTGCAGCACTGGCACTGTTTCAAGGGAGGATTTAAGAATATCAGTTACATTAATTATGGTGGTCTGCATTTAGCATTTCAAAGGCAAGGATTTTGTATTTGAAAGCTGAACAAGTGTCTGATCTGTGACAATTCAGAGATGGCAGAAGGAAATCACAGACTGTCTTTTGTTTTTCTAATTCATTTGTTTAACAAAATCTCTTCCCAGGGTACAATTTCATTTTGAGGGGTCAGAGATTAAAAAGCAATTTTCCCTTGCTAGCAGCAGCATAAACTAGTGAGTTACATTTCTCTTAATGGCCTCATTTAACAGAGGAGTGAATGGAAATCCTTGGTTACTGAGTGGAAAACCACACTTAGAGTCATCTTTGTGCCCAGTGGCAGCACATATAATAAATTGCACTGCCCAAAGGTCAAAACTTTGAGAAATTGTATTAAACTTACCTCTTAATAGGCTAGGAATACCAAGAAATTAGGAATATTGGCACTGGAGATGTATACCTAACTAGAATCCATGAAAATGAGGGACAGAAGTTAAGTATCCTGGTTTGAGTCCCAGCTGTGTAGCCTGAAGTGGAATTGCACTGGGCTGTGAGCTTGTCACATCTCATCAAGTTGCAAAATGGTCGAGCTTGGTCAGGTCAGACTGGAAAACCTCTGCTGAAAATCTGCACACGAGGCAGCAGAGCTTTGCTGTTTAATTTTCCTTCCTGGCACAGGGACACTGTCCAAGCAGCGCCACCATTCCTCAAGTATTCCATGTAAAGTCACTGAAATGTCAGTGAGTCCAGAGGAGACCACGAAGGTGCTCAGGGGGCTGGAGCAGCACTGCTCTGGAGCCAGGCTGAGAGTGCTGGGGGTGTTCAGCCTGGAGAAGAGAAGGCTCCAGGGAGACCTGAGAGCCCCTTCCAGTGCCTGAAGGGGATCAATAGGAAAGCTGGAAAGAGAATTTTAGCAAGACCATGGAGTGACAGAACTAGGGACAGTGGCTTTAATCTGACAAATTATACAATTTAGACTAGATATAAGGAAGGAATTCTTCTCTAGGAGGGTGGGGAGGCCCTGGCACAGGTTGACCTGAGAAGCTGTGGATGCTCCATCCCTGGGAGTGTCCAAGGCCAGGCTGGATGGGGCTCTGAGCAACCTGGGCTAGTGGAAGGTGTCCCTTCCCATGGCAGGGGGTTAGACTGAGATGATCTTGAAGTTCCCTTCCAACTCAAACTGTTCTGTGATTCTAAAGGTATCACATGGGTTTTTAAAGCCACACTGACACAAATGGTTGACCTGAATTCTAATATGAGGTATTATATTCTAGTTTCCCTGTCTTGAATTTTTACTTGATTTCCTTTAAAAGCATCAGTTTATCAGATGATCTTTTCATAGGGACAGTGTAGGGACCCCCATTCTGTATCGTGTCACCTCATGTGACTTGGTACTTAAAATTTAGGCAGCTAGAACAAGACAAGCTAATCTTCCTTTCACATGCCTCTGGAAGACAGCTCATCCTGCTTCTCTTGGATGTTGTACCTCAGTCTGTGATGTGCCCAGGAGGGGAATATCTTGCTTTCACACTGATAGACAAGTCCCTTCAAAAAAGCACTTAACTACTAGGCAGCTTGGGTTTGATTTCTTTGCCTAAAAACTAATATTTGGTATCTTTTTGTGCTGAGTAGAGAATCCTGCTGTGTTTCTGGCTTCTGCTGTGGAAGATTGTTGTTCGTCCCAAAATCACGTCACCTGTGCCAGCTGTGTTTAAATGCTACAGAGACCCTGGGGCACCTCCAGTGGTCACAAGTAGCTGAAAAGTAAATGCTTATTCCCCTGTTGTGCTTTAATAACTATATTGATCATGAAGGGGAAATGAGATGTAAGGAGAAATGAGTTACAGAAAATTAAATTGCTTTTATTTCCATTTTGATAAAGGCTGGAAGCACTTTAATCAAAGGTCTTTTCCATATTTCTGAAAGAAAACCCAGACCTGGTAGGACACCTTTGTAGCACAGCTCTCGGGTCACAGCCTGGCACCATCAGAAGTGGAGAATGGGAATTGTTAAGTCTAACTTACGCTCAAGAGGAGAAAAGAGAGTCAATTATAGTCTTGCTAAATCTGACATCAGCAGCATGCAAAGTGCTTGAAAACATTTTGAAATGTGGAATTGAAAGCAAGGAGATCTGTGCAGGGTGGGGCAATGTGGGATTTCATTTTACTTTGATAGAGTATTTGCATATCTTTCTTTGTGAGGGGAAAGGATTTCCTTAGACAAAGGTGATGAGAAAGACTTGACTTCCTGGTCTTCAGAGAAATATTTTCTGCAATTCTACCACATAAGGGTTGTCCTTATTTAGAAGATTCATGGTTGAAGAGGTGCTGCTGGGCCATAGCTTGTTCTTGTGTGGCCAACTCTGAGGTCTCTTCATTTTGTTCTCCATCACACACTGTTCCGAGTTCAGGATCAACAGCTCAACCCTTTGACAATATTCAGTCATTCCTGTATTCCCTACTGGAGGATTAGGGATTAAGGTCTTCTGTGGGATGATCTCAGAAGAGTAGGAAACATTTAAAGGGACCAGGTCCTCTTCATAAAGATCAACTTCCTCATTACTTTTTTTTTTTTTAAGATGACTCTGGGAAAAAGCAATTTGCATAGTGGGTCAAAAATTCATTATTCTTTTTATGTCACAATAAATACTGAATTAGATCCATTTTTAGTGGATTTGTGTGTATTCCTCGTAACTTGTTTTTTTTTTTTTTTTATCCAGTGAGCCATAACATATCATTCTTTTTGTTATTTATTTATAGACAACAGTTCTGTCCATTTATGAGAAACAATTCTTGCATCAGTTCTTTTTACTGTAGAAGACATTTTTCTTACATAGACTTGAAACGTATAAAAGCTAAAATAAACTCTGTTTGTATTTATCTTTCTTCTTTAGAGTCTGTCCCAGTGGATATTACCCTTTTCTTAGAGCGTTTTTTTTTTTGGTTAAGAGTTTAAAGAAAAGGAAATAATCTGTAACTTCAGGCTTTCACTGATGTCAAAGGCACATTCCTCCTTGTCATTAATGGAAGGAGAATAGAGCTTTATCCACTATACAGGTTGTATTTGCTGATTTAATAGGACTGGGGAGAATTCATGAGCATGCAGGTAAGTTTATTTTTTTCTAAGCAGAGAAATCTTAAATTCTACTCACAGTCTCCAAGCTTTCCCTGACTGTCTTCCCAGTTGTGTCTTTAAAAGGGGATATTATTATTGAGGAGTATAAGGAGGCAATAATAACTGATTTCAGCCATCACCAATAAAAAATGCCATGATTTTTCCCTAAGTTTCGGTTTCTTTGACCCAAAAGGAATATGAATGCCATGTATTCATACAACTGAATAAACCTTGCTGTCTTCTTTCACCCTTTTTACTGGGAAGCACTCAATGCATGTACACCAAAGGCTCAGAAGCCACAAATGAGACCCTCCTGTCTTTACTTCTAATTCCCACATTTCCAAGTCATTCTGTCACCTTCATCTGCAGGCTGAACCATTGTCTGGAGGTTCCTGTTTCACTCTGCTGCTTTTAGAGGGAGTGTAGGACATCTGGGTTCCATTTCTGAGCTCCTGAATTACACATTTGAAGTTTATAGATTCATAGAATATCCTGACTTGGGAGGGACCCACAGGGATCATCCAAGTCCATCTCCTGGCCCTGCACAGGAACACCCCAAGAATCCCATCATGGGCCTGAGAGCATTTTCCAAGTTCAATGGGATAAGTGTGAACACTAATATTTCAGAGAAAGGTGTCAAAAACCTTCAGGCAGACAGAAGTATAGTACCATGAAGTTCCTTCCAGTTACTTTTATTTCAGATTCAAAAACTCAGGTTTCTCTTTCAGCTCTTCCTCAGTAAGATCCATGGATGTGCAACCAGGGACATAAAACAAAGGCTGTCCACTTCTTACAAATCAACTCAACTTTATCCTTATGTCAAATAATATGTTGCATAAATATATTTTAGCTATTTTTTTTCTCTTAATGAATCAAATTTCTGCTTCAGAATACCCTGTTCTTCTGTGTTACAGCTTCCTTCATGTCCCTATTTTATTCTGTTATCTGCACCATCTGATTTGAGGGATTGAGGTCTTGATGATACCAAGCAATGTTTCTCCCTGTCCATTCAAGACTTACATGGATCTGAAACTAGTGGAGAAACAATTAAATTTATTTTTCTGGTGACTACTGGCATGGCTTCCTTACATCTTAAGCAAAAGAAACTTTAAGAACTGTTTCTCATTGCCACAGGCAAAGAACATGAACATAAAGTTCATTAAAGCTCAGCTGATGAATGAGATGGGAGCCATATCAAACTGATTTTGGGTGTATCCAAATTAGGAATTCATCCCTGGGTATGTGGTGTAGGCACCCTACATGTTCTCCAGGGATCTAGGAAGCACTGGGATTCCTGTCTGTGGCTACTCAAAGATGCCACTGACTGTGGGGTCTGTTATGGCCTCAAACACGACCTGTGCTGTATCACTCAGGTCCATGTGGATTTATGGGATGTCACAGGGCATCTCATATCCAGGTGTTTGTGTTTGGGTACCTGGATTAGGAGAGATCCCATTGCAGGGCTGTTTATTTTGCTACATTATTGTTTGAGTCTGAGTTCTTAACTCAGTGAAAGGTGGGGCCTGGGTTGAGACTACATCCTTTAGTTTCCTTAAAAAACAATTCTTTAATTAATTTGACTTTGATGTGGCTTTAATTAATTTAATTCTTTAATGTGGCTTCAGTGGGAGTCTTCACCACATTGGACCAGGCCCATTTAATCTGCTGTCTGGTGTTGGGCACTGATTTTGAAACATGGGGAAGTTCTGAGAGTTTCTGGGAAAGGAGAAGGAGTGATCCAGGCCTGACTGCAGAGGAGAGATTACAAAATGAGTTGGTTAAGCTAAAGAAAAAAAAAAAAAAAGAAGATGGATTTGAAGATAGCAGTCTCTTGGTACATAGAAGTCTGCTGCAAAGAGGAAAGGAATAATCACTTGTTTGTTTATTACAGTTGGGAAGAACAAGAAGTGATGGGCTTAAACCTTAAAATGCAGCAAGAAAGAACTAGGGTGGATATTAAGAAAAGCTGTTCAATGATAAGGAGATTGAAACACTTTCTGGGGAGATTCGAGAGTCTTCAGCACTGGATATCTTGTAACAGTATCTAGTGAAACATATTTTAGGAAGGTTGTTTGTATAATTGCTTTTCCTGTTGCCTGTCAGATCAGGCTGCAAGGTGCAATGTAAACAGGACATGTTCATATTGTATCACCAACCATCATTATCTAATCAGAAAATGTTGCAGCCATGAATCATCCTTTGATTTTCATTCCCATCCTCTCCTCCTCCCCTGCCCCCCTCCCCTCAAAAGAAACGTTCCTGTTAGAAAACTCCTTCAGAGACCAAAATCACTGATTTAATTTGACAAAGGTGATGAGGCTCAGTGTTTTCTGTCAGCTTTGGTTGGACTGGCTGTTGGGTACAAATCACAGAATCATAGAGTGGTTTGAGTTGGATGGGACCTTAAAGATTGTCTTGTTCCAACCCCCTGCCATGGGCAGGGACACCTTCCACTAGACCGAGTTGCTCCAAGCCCCATCCAACCTGGCCTTGGACACTTCCAGGAATGGGGCAACCGCAACTTCTCTGGGCAACCTCTGCCAGTGTCTCACCACTCTCACAGAGACAAATTTCTTCCTAATATTCAATCTAAATCTGTCCTCCTTCATCTTAAGCCATTAAAATCCCATTACTTTATCCAAATGCTTTCTACCTGACTTTCAGGTGACCCAGACTTGGTTTGCAATTGCCATTTGTTCTCCAAATTACTTCCACAAAAGAGGACTCACTAAAATTATAGGGTATGTCCTCATAGTCCTTTGGATGAGGCAGCTGAGCCACACGGGCATTGATGTGGGGCATGTGGGAGCTGGGTTGGCATTGCCCTCTCCTTCAAGGGTAACAGACAACCATCACATTTCACTTTAACAAGCTGTTTGGGTTTCTGAGCCCTGGTTATGTTTGATTAGCATCAGGGTTGGAAATGAGGAGGATTTTTAGGAAGAGGGAAAATGATTGTGATGGTAGAATTCAGGAGGGCATGTATCAATGCTGCTGAAAAAACTAAGACCAGGGGCTGTCTTGTGCATCCAAGGCCTGGTTTTGTCCACAAGATTAAATTATAAAATAGAAACGTAGAATAGTTTGAGTTGAGAGTGATCTTTACACATCATCTTGTCCAACCCTTTAGCAATAAGAGCAGGGACATCTCCCATGCAGAATGTGGGTGACAGCGTCCAAACTGTCCACTGGGAATGGTCACTGACATGTTATGTTGGAACTGGATCATTCTTTGGGACAACAGGACAGAACTGCATCCAAAAGCAGGCATGGATGATGGACAGCCACTATCTGTGCCTATACCTCATCCCTCTTTGAGATATTGAGTATAGAAGTAGCTGCTTTGTGCCAAAGTTTGTGCTTGGACACTCTCTGCCGTCTCCTCCTTGCCCCAGGGGTTTGTCTGACCGTGGGTTAGGCCAGTTCTGATGCACACCACCCTTTATCCTTGGATTACACAGCTGGGAGATGCCTCCATGGGAGCAACACCGCTTTTCTTGGGAGTCCCTGTTGGTGAAGGCACTGCCCCAGCTCACCTTCCTGTCACCCCCTCTCCCGGTTTGCCCTTCCCAGGAGAGCACCCTGCTGTTGCAGCTCCCTGACAGTTCCAGGGTCTCTAATAAAATCAAAATTCTCATAGGGATGCATAACTTTATTCAGCACTTGGAATGATTTGTAAGAAAGCTGAGCCCAGTGTTCACCAGCTCTGGGAGTTGTGCTGTGAGTCACATATTTATTCCTGATGGTGCAGTTGGAGAAGAACTTTGTGTGCTCTTTGGGGTCTTGTTTGATTTGGTGTTTTTCACGTTATTGTTTTTTTTTCCTGTTGCTTTTTGGGATGTATTTATAAACATAGAAAGAGTTTTTTCACCTATAGATTTTGAAATAGCTTCAGTGTGATCAGTAGAGATATTGTGTAGTTTTACTACTCGTGCTACTTTTCCATGGCCTGAAAGGACATCTTCATTTGATAAGACAGGGTTTTTTTTCACTGCTAAAAGAGATAATAGAGTCAGCATGAAGAGGTGACTGAGGAGCTACTTGGACCCTTGGGCTCTGATAGAGACTAATCCCAAAAAACACATGGAAACAAATCTTTTCCACCATGATCATAAAGGTGGTCATTAATTGCCTGTAAGCATCTATAAATGGCAATTAGAAATCACAGTCTTTGGGAATAGATGTGCTGGAGGACAGAGGAGGGATGACATATTTCTGTATCTACCTGGAAATTCATTTTAGAGAGGAAAAGAATGCTGAATATAGGTCCTGCTTGCATAAAGCCAGTTTAAACATAGGATTTAAACATAGTACAGGATCAGCAGCATAAAATAAAGTAAGACCTGAAAGTCCAAGAATTTGGAAATGAGATCAGAGTTCCAAAGACCAGGCAGCAGATGGATCTGTGCAATAGGAAATGAGACCACAGAGCAACACAAAGCAGCAGAAGGATGTAAGAGAAAGAGTCAAGCAGATCATGGCCTAATTCAAATTATTTATTATAATTATAATATTTTTTATAATTATAATATATATTATTTATATTGTTGTTATAATTATTTATTATAATTAGCTAAATTTATTTTAATGTAAATTTCTCTCTAATTATTTGAAGTACTTTCCCTTATGCAGCAAAAGAGCTGCAAAGTCTGATTCTACTCTTGGTGTCACTGTCAAGAATCTGGAGGATCGTTGTGGAATTAGGACAGAAATAATCTGGTGTAAAGAAGGTAGAATATGTCCCACACTGCCCATCAGCTTCTGGATTAGATTACTTCTCCAGCATGTATTCCAGCGTTCTTCAGCAACTTTTCCCTCAGTGACAGGCAGTGTGGGTATTGTTTTATTGCTTTACTCTGGTCCTCCTTGCATTTCAGCATCCAAAGCTAATTAGGATTGAACAATAGAAGGAGGTTGTTGAATGAGTGTTCTCAAACAGATCATAAAATCCTGGTGTACCTGCTTTGTTTACACAAATGGATAGAATATTGGCCCCCTTGTAGCCACCCACAAGTGGTTCATCAGTGAGGAACAGGCACAAACTTGTAGAGGGAAACTTTGGGGTTTTTCTGTACCATCTTCTAAATGGGATTCCAATCCCTAAAGACCTGGTAAGGAGCCAACAGAATTTCCCCATAATAATTCCAGAAGGCAAAATAAGGATCGTTTCGGATCTATTGATGGAGAATAGTAAGAAAAGGACCCATCACCAAATGATTTTTCACAAAATCATTTTAGATTGGAAAAGACCTCCAAGGTCATGGAGTCCAATCGTTGACTCATGCCCACCTTGTCCCCCAGCCCAGGACACTGAGTGCCATGTCCAGTCATTTCCTGGACACCTCCACGGGTGAGGACTCCACCACTTCCCTGGGCAGCCCCTTCCAAAGCTTGTCAAGCCCTTCAGTGAAGAAATTCTTCCTGATGTCCAACCTGAACCTCCCCTCGTTCAACCTGAGGCCGTTTCCTCTTATCCTGTCGCTGGGAGAAGAGGCCAACCCCCACCTGGCTACAGCCTCATTTCAGGGAGTTATAAAGAGGAATAATGTCACCCCTGAGCCTCCTCTTCTTTAGGCTAAAAGCTCTGTAGCCCCTTTTTGCTGCAGTTTTTTAGGTCTGTCAGCACAATGAGTACATTTATGTGCAGTTAAGCTGCACCCTCTGCAGTTGAGCTGGGTCTGGTTTGACACCTTTGCTAACAAAATGTGCTGGTGCTTGAAAACACCATCAGATGTCAACCTGGGAAAAGCTGCAGATCGATTCAGCTCTGCTGTGCCAGTGTAATACATTATTTTTCCCAGTGTAGATGTCCCCCCTGGCAGTCACTGCTGGCAGAGCAGGAGGAAATGGATAAATGGATGTCTACACCCCAAAGGTGACAGGAAGTTCCTACTGCTCCTGTGTTGCTGGATGTCCATGCTGGATGTGACTGGCAATCAAGGCACAGCACTTTTAACCGAAACCAAGATTTACTTAAATTTTATTTTTCTCAGTTTCCTTTCAAGCGTTGAAAACATTTAATTTCAAAGTCCCCGGGACTTTCCTTTTGATAATCATAGAATCATGGAATGGTTTAGGTTGGAAGGGACCTTAAAGATCATTTAATTCCAATCCCCCTACCATGAGCAGTGGCTTAATCACTCATTTTCAGATTGTATTTGTTGTCTAGGTGGACTCAAAAGGCATCCAGATAATATATAATTTTTGTAACGTATCTGTCCCTTAGAACTGATGCTCAGGAGAAGCACTGGAACACCTTATGCACTTTGGATTTTAGAAGGGTAAAGGCATTAGGCACATCTCATAAACATGTTTGTTCTGCAGCCAGTTGAGGACTGTGTTGCAAAAGCCATCACCCATCCCACCAACATGTGGGAAAGCCCTGTGTCCCCTCGAGCTGGGAACATTCCAGCAGTACTCAAGTTTATTAGCTGGTATCATTCTCCTTTCATTTTACTTGATTTGGTTTTCTCCATGTTTCAAATTAAAATATAAGAATTTTATATACTCCCATGAAAATGATTCTTCACTCCTCTCTGTCAGACTGATCAATTGGTTGAATGGCTTTCTGAGAGTGTTTTTTTGTGAGGCATTAAATATTCCCTGCCACGATGTTGGTCTAACACACTTGGTTTGACTTCACTAATTACTAAAACAAACATCTCTTTATTTACAGGCTTTTTTGGTTGTTGTTTATAGGCAATTAACCTGTCTCCTTAGCCCATATTTTCTCCCAGTCTTTTCCTAAGCCTTCCATCTGTAGAAGTTCTTGTTTACCACCCTTTTGCCATGTGTGGGTGGTCCCCTCCAAACTCATTTGTCTACATGCAAAGCAAGTCAATCTGTGACCTGTTGATGCTCAAAAAAGAAAGCAGAAGACAGCAGCAAGTCCATCAGGCCATTTTTGTGTGAAGGCAGCAGATGCAGAACAAACATTATCATGATGTGGGACACAATCCCACCACACTCACCAGATGAAACAGGATTGGTTATTGATGCACAAAGAGGGACAGATCTGAGCAGTGTGGTAGATAATTCTCCAAATCTGAAATTGCTGTACCACACAAATGTTGAATTATGTTGTCTTTCTTGCATTTACATTAATTTTGTCCATCAAAATTTGGTCATCTAACCTTCTCTAGGACAGGGGAGGAGGGCATGACCGACACTGTGAACTCTTCCTTTGAGCAGAAGTTTGCTCTGCTCAGCTGTCATTTAGGCTGCCTAAAAGGAACAAATACATTCAACTCCTTTATGGAATTCTTTTCTTTTTCTGGACAAATACATGAAAAAAAATGCAGTGAGGTTCAGCTGCACACATCCATGCCCTGTGGTGGTGATGTCTCCCTGACCTCAGCTGGTGAATATTTGGTACCCAGGAGCACTGAGTGGGAGGTAGCCCTTGTAATTCTTGCTCTGCTTGCAGAGCAGCAGATGCTGCTCTTGACAACAAGCCAATCTTCCATTGAAACTCACTCCTGTTTGTTTGTTTTCTATTATTATTTTTCTCCTCCACAGCACTCTATCAGAGCACATCAGTGGCTCATTTCAAATTTTTCATTCCCAGGTCTGTGGGGTCTCTTGGAGTGAACTTGTACATTGCTTTATTTCTCACTTTTCTTTCTTTTTTTTTCCTTTTTCCCCAGCCAAACAGAAAATTGCTTTTCAGGGTGAAAAGCTGCTTTCCCCTTGTGCTTTTACTCTCAATCTACCTCAAACTGAGAAATGAACAGGATGAATCAATGACAAAATGTGTCTTTTTGAAGCACTTGGGAAGAAGGATATTTCATCACTTAAGGTTTTTTTCCCTCTCATTCACAATCAATACTTCCTGGTTTTAGTTTAGTGAAGTTCTACAGATGTTTACCCCACATTCAGGGACAGTTCAGGGGTGATAATGTGAAAGTCAATGTTTCACATTTGAAACCCTATTTTTAACTGGACAGGAAAATGTGATTCAGGAGCTTCCAGTCCTGCTTATAGTCATGAAAAATTAAGGACATCCTTTACCAGATGATTTCCAGAGTTCCAAACTTAATTAACAATGGAAAAGGTGTTTTCTGTGAGTGTGTGGTGTTTTCTGGGTCTTAGTGAACACAGGGTTAATCCAGGATGAATTATTCCTTCTCCTTGACCAGTTGCCACATATTTTTTTTTGTAGTCTGAGATTTTTTCAATGACCTTTGCAAATAATGCAGCAAAATTATTTATATTTTATATTTATATTTCCCCCTGACACTTTCTTGAGTGTTTCACTGAGCAAAACAGGCAGCTGCCTTCTCTTTTTTAGGTCAGGTGCCCTCTGCCCCTCCAGCCCACCAACACCAATCCTTGTCACAGCCACGATTCACCAGCATGAGTCTGGCTTATCAAGGCTGGGTTTTGAGCCTTAGCAAATCTTTCTTCCTCTTTCTGGGAAAAGGAACTCATAATCATTCTCTTCACAAAGAGGAAACCGAAAGTTATTCCTGTGTTTTCTTTTCAGCCTCCTTAGGAAAAGAACACTGATGGCATGTCTTTTTCTTTCTCCTGAAATTAGGAAATCTGAACTTGGGATCTGTCCTACCTACATTTCTAAATCCTACATTTTCTACATTTCTAAATCCTTTAAGCCCAAATGATTAAAATTAGGAAAAATAATTTAATTCCTGCTGGATAAATGGGGCAGAAAGTTTGTACTACCAGTGCCAAACTCAGTGTTATATCTTGTCTGCTAAAGGGTGGTACCACAGGGAGAAGTGCTTTTGAGTAAATCAGCTTGAAACATGGCCTAATTGAAATATGTTTCTTTAATTGCATTAATCAGACTCTTAATAGGATTAAAACAATTGCTCCTTTCTCTTTTATCCTTCAGCTCCTTTCTCTCCTCACAAAAATTCCATATTTATAGCTGTTTCTGCTTATTTGCATTTATAATCCTATCTTAAAAACAAAGTCTGTTTCCAGCTGAGCTCATCTCCTACCAAAGACTGGTCTAGAAAATCCAAGTGTAGGATAGGTTTCCTTCCCTTTATTTGAAGAGGTATTTGCTGTTGTGTGCCCAGATCCAGTGACCAAGCCAAACTACAGATGATTTCTGCAGTTATATTTAGAACTGAAGAAAGGGAAATGTGGGTCTCAGGTTTCCCAGTTTCAATCTGGGATAAATCCAAGCAACAAGAATACTTTGGTCATTGGTTTTATTTTGCTCCTTTTGTTTGTTTTGGTTTGGGTTTTTTTATTTTTCTGTTGATAGTGGATTTCTGGAGGAAAGGGTGACTGAAGGAAAAGAAGGACATTTAAATTAGAGTTACACAGTAAAAAATTGACTCCAACTTAGTCCACTTTAAGATGGACTAAGTGCTGAAATCAGTACTTACTCCAAGTGCATCTGCAGGGCAGTGAAAACAGAACTTGTATTACTTGTATTACTTGTAACAACCACCCCTAGAAGTGCTTGCACTTTTAATTTTCAGGTGCATCAAACTAAATTACAAAGAACTGTGTTTCATTAAAATCTACAATGGGCTTTTACAAATCAGAACTCCCCTGAAGGCAGCATTCTTGCAAATGTCATTCAGATTTTTATAAATTTCTTTTTCCATGGCATTATGTACCATCCCTGCTTTTCTTCTGAGAACTGTACATTTAACTGTTGATTTTTCCACCCCCTTAAAAGCAAAGGGCTGATTTTCTGTCAAGCCCCTTCAAATCTCTGTGCCTTTGTCTCCCTGTGTCAGAAGCAGAGGTTGGATGTTTCTGTTATATGCAAACATTAATGCACAATACAAAAATAACTTCAAAAAAAATGTAAACTGTGTGTTCTTTCACAATAATTATAAGGAAGGGGCAGAAATGGAATTGTTTGAGCTGTTGCAAAATGTTTAAAGGAAAAAAAAGAGAGATTTCCAAGTAAAAGGTGGATGGATTGTACGTAATTCTTCAACCTTATATTACACCAGTCTGACAATTACATATATAGGCATAGACATATTTCCTTAAATACAGGTTTAGATTAGATATTAGGAAGAAATTCTTCCCTGTGTGGGTGGTGAGGCCCTTGCACAGGTTGTCCAGAGAAGCTGTGGCTGCCACATCCCTGGAAGTGTCCAAAGCCAGGTTGGATGGAGCTTTGGGGAGTGATCTGATATACTAGAAGGTGTCCCTGTCCATGGCAAAGGGATTAACACAAGAAAATCCCTTCAAGCCAAATCATTCTATGATTCTACATCAGCTTATTGGTGTCTTTCATTCAGAAAACATGAAGAAAGAAAAAAATATTGCTTCCATCAGACAGACAGAAAAGTGGCACACGAAGGTGGGGTTCACCTTATTCCATTTATTTTGTACAGGAAGAATGGCACTAACCTGGCCAAAGGCAGACATGTATCTCCATCTGAAATGGTCACCTATTCTTGTTTTTTAACGAGGGAACAGAAATAGGCACATTCACAGCCCAGTTTTCAGGAAATCAGTGCAAAAAAACCATAAAAGCGATGTTTGTTCTGAAGAACACTGCTCTCAGTGATGCACTCTCACTCATCCTCACTGTCTCATAGATTTTCCTCACACTCACGCCCCCACATCTCCTGATCCACACGACCATCACACCGCAATGACCGGGATGTTTGCGTCAGGCAGCGTGGCCAGGGCGGCTCGTGTGGGACAAGACAAACAGCCCCGTCTCAAGTCCTTGCTGTGTCTCATGTTCCTCTACAAAACATTGTTCAGGCAAGTCTTTTTTGGGTCTAAAGACACTTTCTCTGTTTTTTATCCTTTAAACTCTTTTCTGTTGGGTCACTGGTTATGGATGTGGGCCATGAGACTATGAGATGAGTGATAGGACAAGGGAGAATGGCTTCAAACTGACAGAGCAGGTTTCAATTTGATAGTAGGAAGAAATTCTTTACTCAGAAGGTCGTGAGACACTGGAAGAGGTTACCCAGAAAAGCTGTGGATGCCCCATGCCTGGAAGTATCCAAGGCCAGGTTGGATAGGGCTTGGAGCAACCTGGGATAGTAGAAGGTGTCCCTGTCCATGTCAGAGGGGTTGGAGTGAGATGATCTTGAAGGTCCCTTCCAACACAAATCATTCTATTGTTCCATGATTCCTATAATCCTTCTTCTAAAGTTCGCTCTGGTGCTTTCAATCGCAGAAATTTCCATTCAAACACCTTTCAAAACACTCTTAATATTGCTTTCACAAAGCTCTAAAACAGTCACATCATCCCACAGCAGAGAAAGCTGAAATTTAAAAACAAACAAAGCAATATCCAGAATAATCTATATCCTTTTCCTGACTCTAAGGAGAGTGAGGATGGCTAAGTTGGCTAAATGTATCTCACTCTGAACTTGTGCTAAACCAGTTCTCAAGCTCTGCTTCATAACCACTTGAGAAAGATCAGTGCCTTTAGAATTTCCAACCCCATTTAAAAGATCTACTTCAGGATTTAGTTACTTACCCTCTTTGATTAATCACTTGGGGTTTATATTTCTAATGTCAGGTGAGTTGATTTCACACCATGAACCTTTGGGTTTGCCATAGCCCAAAATGCACTCTCTAACACAAAGCACCTCAACAGACAGTCCATGATATGACCAAACAAATCAGGTTTAGCCTTGGAGATTTTTGTCCTGAAGGTCTGAGATAGGAGATGGTGGGGAATGAAGGACTGTGGTAAATGTACATCTTTCCTCATGGCCAAAGAGGACCAGGTGCACAAGCTTTTAAAAATTTCCTCTTTCAGAACAGGGTCATAAGTATGGTCAGGACTGAGAATTAGTGAATTTATTTGTCATGGATTTACTGATAAAATTACTGACAAACTTTAGGAAAATACAGGTTTTAATAGTGACTACCAGAGTACCTTTTTTTCCCAGTCTTTCCTGGGTCTTCCACCAGAGGAATAACCCTGGCTTCTGTCCTAAGATTTCCATAGAAATTGATTGGACTTTTAATTTTCAAGAGCTTTAAGCTGGTGAATGTTGAGTTTTGCTGATGACCACTGAGTTTTTATAATTAGTCTCAGGGTTTTTTTATTTTTTTTTTATAATTAGTCTCAACCAAACTCCCAATTTGCCCCAAGCAATAAGAACATTGACAAAAGACTGTGTCCTCTGATCCCTTAAAATTCCTGCCACATGGACTCTGGTTTTAAACACTGGCACAAAAAATGTCAATGTTTTAACCGTGTCCTGAGGGGGAAAAAAGTCAAAATATTCTTTTGTTCATAGATACCTTCACTTGTAACAGTTGCCACTGTCCTCTTTCCCTTATTTGCCTCAATTTATAATATCTACAAGGGCCAAAAGAAAGGTGTTTTTAGAGCTGAGGAATAAGGGAAAGCAGAAAACTTGTGAGTTTTGGAGATTTCATTAAATAATTTCTATGCTATAGAATTTTTTACGTTAGTGTCATGTGGCAGATCTTCACTGGAAAAAGATTTGTCTATAAAGTTGATGGGTTATGTTTACACTTTTTGAAGAAAGGCAAATAAACATGTGGAGGGAGAGGTGGTTATATATATATTTTTTTCACTAAATGCATCTCGTAGCCACAGAGCATATCTAGAGATTTCACAAGTTGTTTAATAAGAAGTTACACTTAATTTTGGTGTTGTTTTTTTTCACTACAAACAGGTGTATCTGCAGTAGGGCATTCACTGGTGTCTCCGTAGCCTCAAGAATAACGACACTAAGTGGCATTATTTTACTGAAGAACTGTTTAAACACAGATCAGGTCTACATTCCGAAGGATAAATATACCAGCCAGTTCCCCAAAAAGGTTGTGAGGAGAATTAAATTCAAAAAATAATACACTTGTGAGCAGTTTAGGTGTTCTAGGAGGAGGATTCATAGAAGTGTGTTAGATAGACTGCCATGTCCTTCCCCTCTTGGGAGGTGTTTGTGCCTCACTTTCAAGAAATAAATGCCATGTTGTATAAAAGTGCTTTTGCAAAATCTCTTTCCTTTTGATGTATGTGAAATCATAATATCATAGGGGTCTTTTCTGGGATACAGCTGCTCCAAGAGATGTTTAGTTCTTTTTATGTAACTGGCTTGCAGAGGGAAATGTATGTATCTATTCCACTACAAATGGATGTTTCAGCAGGTGTCAGGTCATAAAATCACTTTATACCAGTCCTTGGAGCAGTTTATGATCACTGGATATTGTATCTTTGGTCCATGATATGGGGCATTGCCATATTGATTAAATGCCTTAAGTTGTTACAGGGGGAAAAAATAAGGATATTTAATCAATAGACCTGCACTTTAGTTACTGTTCCTGTCAGGCTGGAACAGAAATAGCTCAAGAAAGGGAGAACTTTTCATACAATATGAGGGAGTTAAAGTTTGAAGGAAGCTAAATAATGCCTTTCCAGATCTGTGAGGGAAAATAATCAACTTAGCAATTGCAAGTGTGGAGATTGAATTACCAGATCAATCTTGCTTAAGGGTTCAAAAGGCTTGAGAAAGGGACTTTGGGACTTAAAAGGGAGCCCCAAAGAAACAGTGGCTTAAACATGAGTGGAATAAATGCTGTTGGTTGCCAGTGCAATGTCCTGATCCTGAATGTTACATGTGTGAGGATTAATTACTGTTCAGCTATAGCAACTCAGTGAGATAGTTCAGGGATAAATCTCTCCACTTCTGGGATATAGTAAAAGGGAATAAACAGTTTTCCCAAGAATTCTTAACGTTCTTATTGAATGTCATGACTTTGATGTTTTCTTGCCATTGTTCACCTGTTATTATATTACTGTAAATTAAGTATATCTTTGGATAGACTCCCTTGAGTGCTGCCAAGTGGCCACTCCATCCAGTACAAATACAGGAGTCCTCCTTGGGATATAGGAGGATGTTTTAATTCTACACTGAATGGTCAAGAATAGGCACCTCTTTCTGCTACACTTTAAATGAGATATGGAACAATTAGAGGTTGAAAAGAATACCTATGTGAAAAAACTAGAAGTACCTATAGATTATCTGAATGAAGACTTAGAGGAAACTTTATTATACTGTGCTGTACTGTGCTTGCAGGAAAATACTGAGCATTCAGGGTTCTCAAATGGAGCAGAGAGAAAACATAACAAGAATCAGTGCCTGGAAACTGGAGCCAGACATTTTCTTCTTTACTTCATTATTTCTAACAGGAAGGGTAAGAGAAAACTGGTGGAAATTACTAAAAGAGCAGAAGGTTTTTCATCTTCTGCTCTATCCCAATCCAGGGTGTTTGCCTTACTCAATGATGGCTTTCTCCAAGGAAATGATTTGTACCTGAGGCACAGGAAACACGTGATGCAGAGGCAGACAGCCTGAATTAATGAAGGTGACATAATTGTTCTTCTCATCCCCAATCTGTGGGAATTCATTGAATAAAAACCTTGGTATTTGCTGCCTGCCTTTGTCTGTTTTCCTAGAGCCTAAGAAAGGAATTGGCTCTTAAGTTGGGCTCTTGGACTTGGTACACTGAGTCATTACTGCTTGGGGTGGAAAGGACTGATGTCTGGATTCCAGAACAAACACAGCTTGACAGCATACAAGCTGTTAAGACAACCTGACCTTTGTGTGTCTACTCCAAGAACAGTAAGTTCAATTAGCTGTAATGCTTCCAGGTCCTGTACCACCATTAGGAAATGCCTTATTCAGCTAAAACTCTGATCTTATTAATTTTATTTTTTTTTGGTCAGTGTAAAAAGCATTAAAAGATCCATTGTAAGCACTGCCAGCAATAAAGGGAAGAGTCTCATATTCAGCAAGGTCTAAAAATTAATTAGCTTTATTCCTTAAATACAAAATAAATGCATTCTGTCATAGCCAAAAGCTTCAGGGCTGAGTTTTAGCCAGTTGGGTGCAAGCCAAGATGACAGCTCTGGCAGCTGGTGGAAACATTTTGTTGTAGAGTTTGGGCTGGTACCTGTCAGTTTGGAGAACAGCTGAACTCACCAAGTCTTTTACAAAGAAAAGAAAAGAAAGGCCAATATATAGGATAGTGAACAGTGAATCCATACTATTCATGGTCATGTCATATGTAATTTAAATACCTCCTCAGTTTATCCCCTCTGAAGGGATTTTGTGATCCCTTGTGATCTCTTTGTGATGTATGTGAATGATTTAGTGAGGTCTTTCATGTCATTGCAGCATTTCCAGAGGATCCCAGTATCTGAGGGACAAGGAGCAAAGATAATGTTGATTTTTATTGGAGCAGAATGGAGGAGCACCACAGTGAAAATGAAATTGTTTTGTATGAGTGATTTCTCAGGTTTTGAGGGATTGAGAGAGAAATTTGCTTAGATATTGGAGCTCTGAGGTTTGCTGGGGTGAGAGTCTGTGGAAAACTTCCAATGACTTTGATGCAAAAGGATGTTTTTGAGATTCATGGGAGCTATGTGCCTTTGAGAAGCTGGAGAAATGTCAGGGTTTTCATGCAGAATCATACAGAATACAAGAAATGCCTCTTTTTCTCTCAGTTTCTTACATCACATCATGTGTTAGTGCCTCTGAAACTAAGCCAGATCTCCATCATGGTAGACATATCACAAGAGAAAATCTCCTCCTGTGGGAACTCACAGTTTAAATGGACTAAACTCTCCAGGGCAGAGATCACTGAAGATTGACTCAACAAAACTTTTAGTGCTGCTGGTGACATTTCAGTGCTTTCAAGAGACCCCAAATTAAATCCATTTGTGTCAGGTGAGACACAGGACCTAGGACAGACTCCTGGTTTCTGGATCAGCAGTTGGAGGCCATGTGGGATGCCCTAAAGTCTTCGGAATGGCAATAGACTCACAGACATCTGAACTGAGGCCCCAGATTCAAATCCTACTCCTTTTCCTCTTGCTTCTGCCTGAGGAGCTACTGCCTGAGACTACCCAGGTGTGTGCTCTTCCCTGCCACTTCTTATCCAGTACCTTCCTAAGGAGGTGGCATGGATACCTTGTCCTGATACTCTGGTGTCCCAGTTTTCAACGGCATAGTTAGTTACTTTCCCATGTACTACATTCCAGAGGTTTAGGATTGCATTCCCTGTATCCATCATACGTTTCCCGATGCTTAATTTTCTTCACTTGGCACTCAAATCCCTTTTGAAGTCTTGGTTTAGGTTGGTATCACCGTAGGAGAAAGAGAAGACACATTAATCCAGTTTTAAGAGATGTTCCTCAGTCCCTCTGCTTTGATTTCTGTGGAACTCTCCTTTTAACTCTGTTTTTCATCTGACTTCTCATTGCCTTCTGATGAAAACCAGTCCAAAAGTGCAGGGGTGGATTTACATCGATTATTCCCTTTGTTGTCTTTCTATGACCCTTTTTGAACCATCAACTCAGTGTCCTGGCTTGGTTGGGAAGGGCTTTTAGTCCTGTCACACTGACTATAAATATGGATTAACAGTTGAATGTGACAGGCATTTGAGCTTGTTCCTGTGAAAACGAGGAAAAAACCTTCCCACTCTACTGTGTTAAACTGCAGTTTGTTTCTAAACAAGAAGAATAAAAAAAAACCCAAACCAAAAAAAAAAGAAAAAACAAAACTGAAACCAACCCAAACCAAGCCAAACCACAAAAAAAAAAAAGCCACACAAAACCCCCCAAACAAACAACCAAACGAAAAAAAACAAAACACACACAAAGAAACAATCCAAATCCCCCCCCCCAAAAAAAACCCACCCCAGCATCAAACTCTGCATTTAGAGGCTGTGGGATGAGAGAGATGAGCAAAAAAATGTACATTTTTATTTGACAGTTTGGGCAATTGTGTAGGCAAAAACAAATATCTGCAAACCCATTATTCTGGATAAATTAGCACTGCCATACAGAAGCATTTGCTGCTGTATGCATTGTAAAGCTGTTGTGTTTCATTTTGAGGGGAGAATGGGTGGTAAACACTCCTGTGTTCCACTTCAGCAGTGGACACTTTGCGGGTGATTGGAAACAGTGTGGATTTACCAAGGGTCAATCATGCCCAACCAACCTGGTTGCCTGCTATGATAAAATAACTGAATTTGGGGGTCAGGGGAGAGCAGTGGATGCCAGTTGCCCCAAATCTTGCAAGGTTTTCTTGAATACCTTTTATAAAAGGCCTCCAAGATCATCAAGTCCAACCTTCGACCAATGACCACCCTGTCAACTAGACCAGAGCACTGAGCGCCACATCCAGTCGTTTCTTCAACACCTCCGGAGTTGGTGACTCCACCACCTCCCTGGGCAGTCTGTTCCAACACTTGACCACACTTTCAGTGAAGAAATTCTTTCTGATGTCCAACCTGAACCTCCCCTGGTTCGTGTTGAGGCTGTCCCCTTTTTGTCCTGCGACTATTTGCCTGAAGAAATGATCGACCACCCCCGGCTACACCCTCCTTTCCGGATATTATAGAGAACCATAATGTCTCCCCTAATCTTCCTTTTCTCCAGGCTGAGCCCCCCCGGCTCCCTCAGCTGCTCCTCATCAGACTTGTGCTCCAGACCCTTCCCCAGCTCCGTTCTCTGCTCTGGACACGTTCCAGCTCCTCAGTGTCTTCTTGTTTTGAGGGGCCCAGAACTGGACACAGGATTCAAGGTGTGGCCTCACCAGTGCTAAGCACAGGAGGATAATCCCTCCTCTGGTCCTGCTGGCCACACTATTCTTGATAAAATCCAGAGTGCCATTGACTTCCTTGGCCACGTGGGCACAGACTGGCCTGATGGATAAAAGCTGTCTGGATGACTGTACCCAGAGTGTAGTGGTTCAAGGGTCAAAGTATCCCTGAGACCTGTAACAAGGACAATGACACCAGGGGCTCTCCTGAGACCTGTCAGTAGCATCAAAGAGGTGATGGAGCGCACTCCTGATGACTGCAAGCTGGGGAGGAGCTGTTGGTACACCTGAAGGATGGGGATGCCATCTAGAGGGACCTGGATGGGATAGAGAAATGGGCTGGCCAAGATCTGCCAAAATTCAAAAAGGACAAATGCAGTTTCCTCCTTTGGGACAGAACAGACTGTCCCTGACTGACTGTGAAGCAGCTCTAGGTAGAAGGTCCTGGGATGCTGGTGGAGCTGAACATCAGTCCGAGAGGAAGCAGGACAGGTACCTATCTCTTTGCTCTCATGACCAGTGATAGGACTCAAGGGAATGGCGTGAAATTGTGTCAGGGGAGGTTTAGGTTGGATATCAGGAAAAGGTTTTTCACCCGGAGCATGGTTGAGCACTGGAACAGGCTCCCTAGGGCACTGGTCACAGCACCAAGGCTGACAGAGCTCAAGAAGCACTGAGACAACACCCTCAGGCACATGGTAGATTGTTTGTTGGGGTTGTCCTGTGCAGGGCCAGGAGCTGGACTCCATGATCCTTCTGTGTCCCTTCCAACTCCGTATATTCTATGATTTTGAGATCAGTGAGGGGAATGCCCTTGCAGAAGAGAAGGTAACCTGGGCTGTGTGTGCAGCAGCCCAGTCAGGAAGATGAAGGAAATTATTATCTCCCTCTACTCCACACTGGTTAGCCTCGATCTAGAGAGTCCAGCCAGTTTTGAGACCCTCAGTTCAAGACATTGATCAAATGGATCAAGTTTTGGAGAGGCTGCTGAGATGGTCAGGGCTGGAGCACTTGTCTGGTGCTTGGTGTGGGATGGAGATTGTTCAACCTTGAGAAGGCACCTAATAGCAGCTCCCTATATGGGGAAGATCACCAAAATCATCAGCATTGGAAGAGATTTCCCAGAGAGGTGCAGGTTCCATCCTCAGAGGGTTTCAAAACACAAATGGAGAAAGCTCTGAGCAATCTCTTCTGCCCTCATAAGTGACCCTACTTTCAGCACAAGGTTGGACTACTAACTAGAAACCCCCAAAGGTCTTTTCCAACCTGAATTATTCTGTGATCCTGTGAATGGCTCCTGCATGAGTGAACTTCACAGGGTGCTCTGCAGTGATACAAGTGTGAAGCACCACACAAAAGAAAAATTGCACCATTGGGCTTTGTAAAGTTAATCTGGAGAACAATTTCAATTAGCTTTGTTGTCTTAGTAAGCACCTTGTTCATCTGTTTAATACTTTCTTGGAAGATACACAAAGTGTTAATTTATCTATTAATCTTTTCTTTGGAACACAAACAGTAAGTACTAATAATGTTGCCTAAATGAAATTACAGTTAATAAATCAAGGACTAGTTTTCCAGGATTTTGTATACTTTTCTCCTGGTTTTGTTTATTTGTTTCTCTCTTTCTTTTTCTTTGTCTGTCTCCTCACATATACATGTTCGCTGGCTACCCCAGAAATCTTTGGAAATTTCCACTTTGAATAAATTACATCTTTCCATATACCAGCAACAAATCCAGATACAGCACGTAATTCCAGTTTTCAGCAGTAGCAAGTGGAAGTTATCAGGTTATAGAAAAAACAATCCTTATCTACTCTTCTTAGCAGCAGAATAATTCATATGTGTCATTTAGTAAATCTTTGGAAGACCAGCAGGATGCAGTCCGGACTGTATTGTATAACCTTCATCAGTAAACAAAGACAATAGGTGTGTTTATTTGGCATTAACTGTTTCAGACTATCAGGGCATTTTTGGGGGGGGGCGGGAAGGAATATTGAGATAATTATACTTTTGTTTCATAATTGAGTACCCAATCCAGCCTTTGTTCCCTTTGTCCTTTAGGAGTGATATATCATCCCATAAGGGTCTGAGCCAGGGTCTTGGTTCCATGTGACAATCACTCTTTGGAGAGCTTTGAATCTGAAATGTTCCCTACTCTGTAATGGACTGGAATCATATTATTGATTCAAACTCAGGCTTCAGGAAAATGAGAAGGAAATGCAGGTATAAACACAGTGGATTGACAATTCTTCTGGTTTTCATTATTGTCTTTTACATCCTATGAAATGCATGATCCCATCAGCTGGTCCATCTGTGCATAACCACGGGCTGTTTGGAAAGGTATGCCAAGAAAATCCCAGTCATTTCCACCAACTCCTCCTCACTTGGACCTCACCACTCTGAGAATTATTTTTTGTGGCCATCAAAAGGGCTGTTGGACTGGTGCCACAATATCCAGTTTGTGCCAGCCAGTGAGGATGGACTGTGGAGTTGTGATGTAGTTGTTGCAGCTGCTGGAGCTCCTCCTTCCTGCCCAAAGTCCTGTCCACCTGCCAGGCCCCACCCCATTCTGAGTTCCAATGTCTCTCTCACCCTCTGGATTGCAGCAGACAAGTGGGAGAGATAACCTGAAAAGTCTCCAAGATCATGGGTACTGCATAGAACTGTCACTGGCTCGTGGTGCTTTTGGAAACTAATGATCATATAATCATGGAATTGTTTAGGTTGGAAAAGACCTCTAAGATCAAGTCCAACCATTAATCCAGCACTGCCAAAGCCACCACTGAACCATGTCCCAAAGTGCCACATCTATATGTCTTTTAAATCCCTCCAGGGATTTAAAATCGTGACTCCACGATTGCCCTGGGTACACTCTTCTAATGCCTGACCATCCTTTTCTAAATGAAATTTTTCCTAATATCCCACCTAAACCTCCCCTGATGAAACTTGAGGCTGTTTCCTCTTGTCATATCACTTATTACTTGGGAAAAGGACTGAGCCCCACTTAGCTACAGCCTCCTTTCAGGGACTTGTACAGATCAAGAAGGTGTCCCATGAACCTCCTTTTCTCCAATCTAAACATATCCATCTCCCTCAGCTGCTCCTCATCAGACTTGTGCTCCAGACCCTTCCCCAGCTCTGTTGCCCTTCCCTGGACAAGCTCCAGCCCCTCAATGTCATTCTTGTCCTGAGGGGCCCAGAACAGAATTCAGGATTGGAGGTGTGGCCTCACCAGTTCCCAGCACAGAGGGACAATCCCTGCCCTGGTCCTGCTGCCCCACTATTGCTGGTACAGCCCAGGTGCCATTGGCCTTCTTGCCCACCTGAGCACCCCTGGGCTCATGTTCAGCTGCTGTTGACCAGTACCCCCAGGTCCTTTTCCACTGGACAACTTTCCAACCCCTCTACCCCAAACCTGGAGCATTGGATGGGCTTGTTGTGACCTAAGCACAGGACCCAGCACTTTGCCTTGTCAATCTTTGGTCCACTGGTCCAGCCTTCCCAGATCCCTCTGCAGAGCCTTCCTACCCTCCAGCAGATCAACAGTCTCACCCAAACTGGTGTTTTCTGCAAACTGACTGAGGGTGCCCTCAGTCTCCTTGTCCAGATCACTGATAAAGGTATTAAACAGAACTGGTCTCAATACTGAGCTCGGGGGGATTACAAACCTACTCAGATGGCTTTCTGAGAGAGACCCAGGGGGACAGGAGCTCGTGCTGTTTGCCAGCAGTCTTTTGCCTCTTGATGTTACTGAGATCAAAGAAATTCTTTTCTTTCACTTAGGAAGTCGGGTGGGTTTTTTTTTCCTTGTTAACCTTTTCCCCACTCCCAAGTGCTGTTTACCTGAGTCCTTCTGAAACTTGAAGCTGCAGCAGTTCCAACAAGAGACTGCAAAGGTGAGAAACCACAAGTGGATATAACTGTGAACAGGATGGAGAAACGATTTCAGTGATTCCTTCTGGTTCATGCTGAGAGAAGTGAAAATATAAGTATACCATAAATAGTGTATGTGCACTATAGAATACAGACGTATAAAATGCCCGCCTGTATTTTGATCAGTTGGTAACAGTTATGCTTTAAAAATATATAAGTAACATATGGTGATTATGGCAATGTTGTTTTAATGAAGCTTTAATTGAAGTGATTTGCTGTGCTGTGAGGAGAAAGGCTAACAAGGAAGATCAAATGAACACAAAGGGAAAGCAGAGTTCCTGAAGCTGAGATCTGTATTTTCCCAGTAAAGTCAGAGACACTAGAAGAGTTTTAAAAGACAGTTTTAATTTTCAAAGAAAAGTAAGTCTGAGATTTCCAACTTTTTAAATAGGTTTAAGCAAATGAAGAAGCTCAGCAGATTCGACATCCTCTGCCCTGTCCCTTCAGACTTAATGAAGTGTCACTGGAGTCTGTAAGATAAAGCAATATTTAATCCCATATCTGCAGCTTCCTCCCCTTGGACTGTGTTTTCAGCAAAAGTTGGCAAAGACTCAGCCTATGGTACTACATCAACTTCCAGCCCTCGATGGTCTGGTCCTTTTTCACTGATGAATTTCATTGAAATGCATCAGTTTTCTTCTCACTCTTTTTCAGCACTGATGGAGGTACACTACAGCAGGGGGCATGTCGTGGTTTTCTGCCGGGTGAATTAAACAACAACAACAGTGTCATTTCATACTTTTCTATAATCTCTGTGAATGATGAGGATGTTCAAAGGAGAAAGGACGGACATCTTGATAATCAAATCCCTGGTGAAGTTTAAGACAGTGGCTCTTAGAAAAAAAAACTTTTGCCTTGTACAGTGATAGAATCCAGACTAGATGAAAGGAGAAATATGGAGAGAAAAGTGATTAATATTCATGGTCACTTTTCTGATTGCAACAGCAATGAGAGAGAAAACTACTAAAAATAACCTTCTGCACAGAAAATCAGTCTAACCAGAGCCAAACGTGTGATGCATTGTTTTTTCAAACACACTGAACAGGCACTTTAGTCCATCAGGTATGAAATGAATTTCTTAATGCTTTGCCATAACCACAGTTCAGTCTGTGTAGCAATAACTTTAAGTTGTCTGCTAAAGCATTCCTATTTTGTAGAAAGAAAAAGAGACTAATCATAGAATCATAGAAAGACTTAGGTGGGAAGAGAGCTTGAAGCTCATCTCGTTCCAACCCACTGCCATGGGCAGGGACACCTTCCACTAGACCAGGTTGCTCAGAGCCCCATCCAACCTGGCCTTGGACACTTCCAGGGATGGGGCATCCACAGCTTCTCTGGGCAACCTGTGCCAGGGCCTCCCCACCCTCTGAGTAAAGAATTCCTTGCTAATGTCTCATGTAAATCTCTCCTCTTTCAGTTTAAAACCATTCCCCCTTGTCCTATCACTATCTGACCATGTAAAGAGCTACTCTCCCTGTTTTTCATAAGCCTCCTTCAAGTACTTGGAGGGTCACAACGAGCTCTCCCCAGAGCCTTCTCCAGGCTGAACAACCCCCCACACTAATAATCATCACCACCCTTTTGTCTCAGTGTAAATAAAACAGGCGTGAAACATTCCTCGATTCTAACATCAAGCCTGATCTCAAATGCATAGTCCCAGATTAGAGAATATTTTTGGACTGTCAAAAAACCCCTTCAAACCAACACCACATTGTCAATTCTCATATTTAATCTCCCAGGTGTTGGGAAAATCAAGCTTTTTCATTCATGGGACACCACAGGAAAGATGTTATACCTGTATAAGAGTTAACTGTGTTAATTCCCTAAGGAATTGTGGCAAAGTACACATCCTCAGAGAGGTGAAAGGAAGTTCAGCCTTTCATAATTTCTTTGAGGAATGACCTCAAATAAACAGGAGTTTATTTGCCTGTTTTCACTGAATCTGAAATGAAACTCCCTCCACAGGTCTACAGAATCCATTGGATAAAGATCCCTGAATCCCTGTAGCCAACACAGAGTTTCAAAGGGGTGAGGGCAGATGGAAATACCTCTCTCCCAATTTGTTTTCCAAAACGTTTGGTTTTGGATTTGAATTTATAGAAAGTAGGATGGTTCTTTTTCTTTTAAACCATCCTTCTTCTCCTTTCCACTCTGTCTCCAGACGTGTTTCCTTTATGTCATTTGTGGGTCTTCCCATCTCTGTGTCCTCCTTACACTGTATACATTTAAAACCATTTTGCAGGTTTCTGTCAAAGTGGCCGAAACAGGAATCTTCAGCTTTACATTCCTGCAAAGTTTTGCAAAAACCTGCAACCAGGTAGAGGAGAAATACTATTAACACCTCCACCAAGGGAAGGGCTGTAGCACGAGTTCATTCCCTGTTAGACGAGAAATAACCCACACAACAGAAGGCTTGCAAAAACCAGCTTTGATGGTGTTGGTGCTCTCTGAGTCACTAAATTTTGAATTGAAATTCAAAATGAACCACAAAATGGAACAAATGGACTGACTGCACATACCTGATTCTGCACCACATGTAGTGTTGTGGTTGTGGTGCTCTGAGATAAAAGTCTAACAGGATTTTTAATGAAGACTATATTTTTTATTAGGCTGACACATAAATCTGGGGGGAAAAAAGCAGGGACTCTTTTAAGAGTGCAGACCCTTGGAGTAACCTGAATTGCTCATGTGCCTCAAAGCTTTCTGCCTCTTCCCTCAATTATTTCCATCTCTCTAATAAAAAATTTATGCTCCTCCTACAAAGCTTGTTTGACTGACATCACACTGATCTAAATCAGTTCCAAACCTCCATGGCAGAGGGGTTGCAACTAGATGGTCTCTAAGGTCCCTTCCAACCCAAACCATTCTTTGATTCTGTGAAGTGAAAAAACAGTGTCCAGACAATTAAAAAAAATGAAAAAGAAGAAGAAGAAGGAAAAAAAGTTTTTTAGTTATTACAGAATCAAGCCCGGAAAATCTGTTTGTTTGGTTTTTTTTTTAATATTTAAATCTCAGATTAAGATGATGTCTCATTCAGCATTGACAGACACAGCCAGGTTTTAGCTCAAAACCAGTCATTTTTATGGCTGTAATTATCCCCCTCACTTGCAAAAAGTCCACTGCTCTCTGACTGAATACACATGCAAATAAAAACTGGACAAATGAGGAGGCTGCAAATGTGTAGGTACCAAGAGATTATCCATTTAATAGAGCCCAACACCTGGCTATTTAATAGAGGTCACTGGCTAAATCAGTTAGAAACGGCTTAGGCAGGCATGTGGAAGCAGGGCTGAATTAGAAATAAGTGAATCCTTGCTTTGGCCACAAATGTGTGGAAAATGAAACTAAATTAAGTTGCTTCAGCCCTTTCACTGGCACAAACTGATATAAATTGGTTTCATTAAAAAACCCTAGCATATTTTAAGGCTGCAGTCCTAACCTATTAGGTTTTGTCTGGTTGCCGAGAGCGAGTGGCTTAGTGGCATTTTATGCAGCAAATGAACAGGGGGACAAATAGAATTTTATTGCTTTCTAAATGAAAAGGCTGGGAAGTTTTAGAATAAAATTGATTTTCACATCTGGAAAAGTTTGCCTTATCATTAGCACTGTGCTTGCTCGCTCTCTCTCTCCCTCCACTTATTTTTCACTCCATTGTTTTCCACTTATTTTGCAAGGCAGCCATGTAATTTCCATTCTCATTCGTTCACATTCCCAAATTGTGTTTTTCTTTTCCAAGTGCAACATTTGAAAATCTTTGCACAGGGGCTGCTCAGCTGAACTGTTCCTTGGATGAGGTGGGATGTGCATTGATCTTTGCTTTTTTTTTCATCTCATGCCTTTGGAGATTTTATTTTCAGAGGTGTTTTTGGAGCGTTTTCAGAAAACATGACTGCATTTAATGGAATTTTTATAAACTCCACGATCCACTGGCCTTCCCAATATTTCAGTGTGTCATAAGGAAAATGCACCCATGGTATGGTACAGAATTATATAGAAGCACAGGAGCTTACGTGGCACCTGAACTTGTGTGGGAACATCATGAATATCTGGAAGGGTTTATAGATCAGACTGTGCACCTTCTTGCAGCTTTAGGAAGAGCTGGGTGGCTTGGAATGTCTTTATGGAATTTACATAATGCTGACTTTTGCCACTTACATGAGACACTTCATACACTCATCCAAAGATCAGTTTTCCCCACATTTAATTTAGAAATCATGTATGCTCTAGTTGGCAGTGCCAACTAGGCTCAAAAGGTATAGAATGTTGTATCATTACGCCAAACTCCATTCCTTGTAAACTCACAAGTGCCAGTTTACTAAGGAAAGGGATAACGTGCAACATGTTGTGCTCTGTGACACGCAGTGATGCAGTTTTCCATTTCCTAACTGAGAAACTTTGTGCCCTGAGCTCTGTGTTCCTTAGGGAAGGGCCAGCTTATAGGAGGGTCTCTGGAAAATGTCAAGCACCCGTGGCTGCTGCAATACCTGCGCTGTAAAGACAAGAGGAGCTTTTGCACCAACCGCTCTTCAGGTCCTGTGCTCCCTGAGGATGTCTTGTCTCCCAGAGACAGCCCAAGGTTGCTGGATGTGTCTCACACTTTTTTTCCATAGAATTGTTTACATTGGAAAAGACCTCTAAGATCATCAAATCAAACTGTCAACCCAGCACCACCACCATGTTCACCACTAAACTGTGCCTCTAAGCACCACACCTACAGGTTTTAGGTACACTTCCAGGGATGGTGACTCCACCACTTCCCTGGGCAGCCTGTCTCAATGCTTGACAACCCTTTTCCTGAAGAAATTTTTCCTAACGTCCAATCTAAACCTCCCCTGGTGCAACTTGAGGCCATTTCCTCTCATCCAGTCACTTTTTACCTGGGAGAAGAGACTGGCACTCACCTGGCTACAACCTCCTTTCAGGTGGTTGTAGGGAGCAATAACGTCATCCCTGAGCCTCCGTTTCTCCAGGCTAAACACCCTCAATTCCTTCATCTGCTCCTCATAGTGCTCCAGACCCTGTATCAGCTTTGTTTCCCCTCTTCTGACACTACCCCAGCACCTCAATATCCTTCTTATAATGAGGGTGCCAGATTTATTTAGCAAAACGTGAGGCAATATGTCAAGCAGATATCACTGGTGTGAGATATTCAGATCTAAGGATGTCCCTCAGGCATATTCTGGGATCAAATCCTTCTCCCAGGGGGTACTCATTGTGATGCCTTCGTGAGGTAGGACTTTTGGAAATCAAGTGATGGACCATGGAAGGTTAGAAGGTCATGGACAGAGTTGACTTACTGAGCCATGTTGAATCAGGTATACCTTAATTTCTCACCAGTTCCCAGGTCTCTTGGAAACTGGGAGCAAGCAAACAACAAGCAGAGGTTGATGTTAACAAGAAAACATCACTCTTAATGGCTTTCCTTGGCACTGACAAAGATCAAAGGGCTGGAGCACCTCTCCTATGAAAATAGGCTGAGAGACCTGGGGTTGTTTGGAGAAGAGAAGGATCCAGGGAGACCTCAGAGCACCTTCCAGTACCTAAAGGGAGTTCCAGAGAACTGGAGAAGGATTTTGACAAGGGCATGTAGTGATAGGACAAGGGGGAATGGCTTCACACTGACAAAGGGCAGGTTTAGATTGGATATTAGGGAGAAATTCTTTACTGTGAGGATGAAGAGACCCTGGCCCCAGTTACCCAGAGAAGCTGTGGATGCTCCATCCCTGGAAGTGTCCAAGGCCAGGTTGGATTGGGATTTGAGCAACCTGGTCTAGTGGAAGGTGGCCTTGCCCTTAGAAGGAGGGTTGAAACCAGGTGATCTTTAAGGTCCCCTCCCAGCACAAACCACTCTGTGATTCTATTATTTTATCCTTGGATATCACCCTTCTGTGTGACACCAGAGGTATGTTAGGAAGCAACTGCAGGAGCTTGTGCTGCCTCTGCCCACAGCACTGCTTCTGTGCTCGTTTTCATTAATTCCTTTTTATGAAAGGCACAAATTCTTCACTCAACTATGAAAAAAAAAGTACCTTATCACAACAGACAGCTGTGAGTTTGGGCTGGTGATTACAGAGTAATCTTGGGTTTATTATGGCCTTTTAGATAGAGCAAAACCTGTAAACTTCCTTCCACACCTTCCCTTTTGCCTTGCTTTGCTGAGTCCCATTAGGCACACTCCATTTTCCTAGTGAAGATACATTTCTCAGAAGTTTTGCCTCCAGTGATGTCAGCTGGTCACCTTTTCCTAGCGCTAATGCAATTTAAAGTAAATAAATGCAGCGAGATTCTTTGCCAAGAATTACTCAGCTCCTCGTGCTGAAATATTAATCGATGATGCCTCTTAGAAATTCCTCTTCACTCCAACTGTTTTTATAGCATTGCAATTTACTGCATGGAAGCAGGGTAGTTAAAGATAAAAAAACAGCTGGTAAGTCACATTATTATTAATATTTATCTGTCATTTACAGAGCCCTTAAAGGTGTTCACATCACTTTTATGTTGGTCAGCAAGCCAGAGAACACAGCAGCTTTCCCCAGGACTGCAGCTGGGAATAGGTCCAGGACAAAGAGACACTTTAGTCAGAGGAATTTCTTCAAGCAATCCCATGGAGCTTTCTGCTCAGCATGTCCTGATTAGCCTTTTGGGGCTTCTAAAATGGAACATGCCTGAATTCATAGAGAGACAATACTTGAACTCAAACCTTGAGCAAAATAAAATTAATTTAGCAGTAAAAAAATATAGTGAAGTTATGCAGAGGTGTGTGCGGGACAGAGAGCTTTGACTTAGAATCAAATCAAACCAAACTAAAATATTTCCCAGCTCTGTTGGGAAACTTGGAAACTTTCCAGTATTTAATTTCATTATTCCAAATTTGCTCTGGAGCGAATCTAAAATATTTATGATTTTCGTTTCTGTTTTCCTGCAACGAATAGACCTATTTTGCAAAAACACATTTCTCGGCACCAAAATGCTCCAGACGCTCATGCCCAGGACACTCTCACATGTTTACAGGTGATCCAGGGTGTTGTCATTCCTTCCCATTTGTGTGTATCCCAAGGGAAGAGCCCAGTCAGTAGAGCTGGTGTTACACCGGGGAGAGGTTCTGGTAAAGAATGAAATACTCGTTGGTGCTGGAGAGAATCTGCCACGACCTGGGAGCTGCTCTGCTGCAAGAGGTGGAGAGGAAGGCAAAACAGCTCTCCCAGAATAGCTGCAAGTCTGGTGGTGAGTAGTTCGTGGGAGACCAGCAGTTCAAGGCTTGGGGCTGGACTGAGGACAGGGATATTTACAGCATATTCCTCGAGGGCCTCTGTTAACAGGGGATGCAGCACATCAGACAGGGTTTAGCTGTGAGCAATTCACCTGAGGTTGAATCAGTTACAGATACTCCAAGACGATATTACATGTGATGATGAATATGCACTGAAGAAGGATGAGAAGGAGAGACTGAAGCTTCATTTGTAAATGAAAATGTCTAGAGCATGGTGGCATATTTTGGTAGGTCACTTTGAGAAAGGTCATAGAATGATTTGGGCTGGAAGGGTCTTTAGAGATCATTTCCTTCTACCCCCTGCCATGGGCAGGGACACCTTCCACTATCCCAGGTTACTCAAAGCCCCATCCAACCTGGCCTTGAATACTTCCAGGGATGGGGAGTCCACAACCTCTCTGGGCAGCTCTTTTCAGGGGCCCATATGTACAGTCAGTGTGGGACTGTGCCCCTCAACACCATTCCCTACTGAACTTGAACTTAATAAATAAGGAGACTGCTCAAAATATTTTGTCCCACATTCCTCTCTTTAATTGAGATAATTTTCCTCAGTCATGAAAGAAGTGTGTGATTCAGCATGAAGGCAATTCTGGTCAGGGAGTGAGTTTGGACAAAGAGCAGAATCCAGGCTTCAGTGGTTTTCAGACGTTGAAAAGAGCACAAATGTGTTTTTATAACTGAAGTTTCATAATACTGGTAATTACACTGATTATGCATTGAATGTCTTGTTTTTATCTTCTATAAATCCTTTATTCCCTTACCATTGCAAATGGACTACAGGTTTGGCTCTTCTCTGATGAAAAAGTAGGAAAAGAATCTCATTAGTTACTATCTGTGAGCAGCAGGAGGAAAGTGATGTCAGTTCAGTTGTGCTTGACTGGGGAAATCAGGGTATCATATGCTGAAAGAGGGTACGGCAGCATCCAGTGTCCAGGCACTGGAAATGAAGGTTTGATAGATAGGTACCACCTTGGAAATGCCAGTCAGTCTTGGTCTTCCCAGGCTGCACTTTATGAGCTTGTCAGTGCTTTAGCGACATCCACCTTTCCCCAAACACACAAACTTGACAGATATTTCAGTCACAGCAAGATTTTAGACAAGATAATTTCTCTCTTTCCCTCTCTATATTACCTATCCATCCTTTAAAACTTAAGATAAGATTTTTATTCTTTTTTTAAAAATACTTAGATGTGCTATATTCTAGTGCCCTACTCCTGTTTGAGAAATATTTGGAGAAATTTTCTTTACGTCTATTTTGTTCTGAATTTATGCTTTTGCAAACCACAGTACATTAAATAAAAAAAGAAACCTCTAAAGGCTGGAAGGAAAGAATCCAACAGTTTGCTTTGGTCACACTGGATCAGTTACTCTCCCACAGAGGGCAATAGAAGCATTTTCAGGACATTGTTTAGTCACAGTTGCAGCTGGATTTGAAATAAGAAGGAGCAATATTGTGCTTGAACCCTTCTCCAATCTGAGAGTTCTCATGGCTGCTGCTTGCAAAGCTCGTTTGTGATAATGCTGGAATAAAAGCTGATTTCTTCTGGGGTGAGACATGAACCCATATCTCTTGGGAAGAGCATTGGAAGGATCCACACTTCAGTGTCAGAGTCTGAAGGAAAAGTATTTCAGTCCTAAGTCGTGTTCTTGGGACATATGACACCAGCTGAGCACAGTGAGACTGTGCCTGTACCAGGCTCATAAGACATTTTTGGTGCAAATTGGACTCATTGGGATCATCTCAGACAAGGAGGGCATGAGATAAGGACAGGTGGATGTAGAAAACAAAAAAAAACACACAGAGAGAAGGCTGCAGAAAGAGCTCAGGAGCCCTGAATAGAAGAAACTCAGGTTTCCTTCTTCTGCCCACGTGAGTTCAGGGTATGAACCTCTTCCTTCAGGCACAGGTGGGACACAACCTCTTGGCCTCACCTCTCACCAGCCTCCACGAGAGTGGCAAATGAAGCAGGTACCATTTGCCTTTGCAATCTGGGGGGCCTTAAATTACTCTGTAAGGAGTCTTAAGGTTCAGAGTCCTTCTGTGGCTCTGAAACCCTGAAGAGAATGTAAGAAAGTGGATTTCTGTGGGTAAATTGTGAACGAGTAGTTTTCTCAGAACGGTTGTTTAATTGAGCTGCAGCTGGAGCTGATTATGTTTGTTTTTCCTCCAGTGTCTCTCATTTCCTTTCGTTTCCGTTAATTCCTGCTTTCATTGGGTGACTGTTGCTGTACAAAATTTTAAGGGTCGTGAAAAAAAATAAAAAATAAAACAAGAAAAAAAAAAGCAGCGTATTTTAGGAGCTTTTTATGACAGTTGTTCCTGGAGACACCTGTAAACTATCGAGCTGAATTGGGCTGCAGCTGCTGCTGGCGGAGGGTGTGAAGGAGAAGGTGTGACTCATTCTTCTGGTTGTTCCACCACCCTCCTCTTTGCTGGGCCTGCTGAGGTGGCTTCAGACCACGTGTGCTGTGATGTCTTTTCAGTTGGGTCTCTGGGTCAAGATAATACTAGGCTGCCAGAGGCTGAAACCGGGGGATGGTTGAGGGGAAGCATCATAGAATCACAGAATATCCTGACTTGGAAAGGACCTACAAGGATCATCAAATCCAACTTCTGGCCCTGCACAGGATCATCCCTAAGAATTACTGTCATCTCAGCTTGGAGAAGGACAGGACATTGGTATAGATTGAGATGACCTGTTATGGAATCTAAGGAGGGATCTCTACCCTGCTCTGGTGAGACCCCACCTGGATACCCCACCCATCTCTGGGATCCCCAGCACAGGAGGGACATTGACCTGTTGGAGCAAATCCAGAGGAGGCCACCAGACGATCAGAGGGAGCCATTCCATGATTCTGTGATCTATGGCATCACTGCTCTAGGTGAGAAGTCAGATTGCCACGTGTCCTGGGCAGACAATGAACTGGGATGATGGATAATGAAATATTTGAGGGGTTTTTTTTCTGATCTACATGAGCAGAAAAAGAAGATGGTCAAGACAGGCTGAGAGCAACCTCCTGAACTTTAACAAGAAGTGCCAAATCCTGTACCTGGAAAAGAACAACTCCATGGACCAATGGATGCTGGGGTCACCCAGTTGAAAACCAACCTGGCAGAAAAGGCCCTCGGAGTGCCTGAGGAGACCAAGTTGAACATGAGCCAGGGGCAGAAGTGGCAAGTGGTGTCCTCAGTTGCATTAGATGAAGGAAGGCCAGCAGGTCAAGGCAGGTGATCCTTCCTCTCTGCTCAGCACTGGGGGGTTCACACCTGGAGTGCTGCTTCCAGTTCTGGGCTCCTCAGTACATGAGAGACACAGACACACTGGAGAGAGTCCAGCAAAGGGCCACAAAGATGATTTATTGTTTGGAGCATTTCTCCTGTGAGGAAAGACTGGAGCTTTTCAACCTGGAGAAGAGAAGGCTGGTGGGGAATCTTATTAATGTATAGAAATACTTGAAGGGAGGGTGCAAAGAAGATGAAGCCAGGCTCTTTTCAGTGGTGCCCAGTGACAGGATCAGAGACAGCAGGCACAAGCTGAAACTCATGAGGTCCACTCTGAATATCAGAAAACACTTTTTTTTTGCTGTGGGGTTGATCTCACACTGGCACAGTTTGTTCAGGAAGATGGTGGAGTCTCACACCTCGGAGATATTCAAAAGCCATCTTGGACATGGTCCTGGGTAAGTGGCTCTAGATGTTCCTACTTGGGCAGGGGGAGGTTGGACCAGGTGACTTCCTGAGGTCCCTTCCATCCTCAACTTTCTGTGATTTTGTGAGATATCTCTGTCAATTGTGAGGATCTTATTATTTCCTTCTTTTCCTGTGGGTTGTCTCTTCTGCTTTGCTTCTGTTACAGATACTGTGGAAAGAAATCCTGGAACTGCAGGGGCTGCTGGGTCAAATCTGTCACACCATGTTCTCCCAAGAAAGATTAATATCCAAAAGCAGAGGGCATGTTGTGGTTGCCTACAGAGCAACATGTTCTTAACTTTGAAGGTTAACTTAATTCACTCTTTCAATCCTTTTTTTGATTCCATGTCGTGGCCAAGGGAATAGTCTTTGACTATGTCTGACATTCAAGGCTGTGTGACCAGTCTAAACCTCCACCTTCTGTGAGTAATGCTAGTTTTGTAAAGAAAAAGAGAAAAGTCCTCCAGAGAACTTTGGAGGCATGACTAGGTCAACATCCTGTCTGATCTTAAATATATAAATAAATAACAATTGATATTCCAGTGCTCCAAGTCATTGGTTCTCATTTAGACTGAACATTTTGTCTGGAGAATAAAGTCCATAGTGTGTTCAGTCTGCATCACCTCTCTTCTCCACCAAGACCGTTTCTTCTTGATATCTGCTAACTTTGGAGTGCCACAATCAGCTGCCAGTCTGCTTCTTGGTCTGTTTAATTATTGTTATGCAAAGAGACAAATGTGGAGGTCTTTGCTCCTTTCTTCGGTGCTCCTTTCTTCTAGAAGTTCTTTTTTGTCTCCTCTGGTTGAAATATCCCAGGTATCTGGATCTGTTCCGTATCTCCTGCCCCTGGACATCCCTTTGTGATGCCTGGGACATTCCTCTTAAAGTTCCTGCAGATGATTTCTCAAGATCACCTCCAGGCAAGACATTCATGCGTTCATTCTTTGTGTTATTTCCACTATCAACAGCTGCTCTTTAACAACTGCAGTGTCACTGAACATACCTGAACATATAAAATCAAACTGAGCTCAGTTTTCACTTGGGATTTTGTCAGTCCTGCTTTTCTCAGTTGTTCAGTGCTGAGGAGATAACCAGGGTTTATGGTCTATTACCACACCACACTCCCACATGAAAAGAGATCTCCTTTTAGCACTGCAGCTGGGACTGTCTGCCATGTCTTTTAACCAATCTAAAAGGTGTCTGTGCAACTACCTGAGAGCCTCTAAAAGATTCTGGTCACATTTCTAGGCAGAAACTTGAGGAGAAGCAATTTAGGAACAAATCACCATAAATCACCCTTGATTAAATTTCTCTTCTTTGGGACTATATATTGAGATTTCCTACACATCTCTTCTGAAGCTTTTAGAAACTAAATGTGTCCCCAGTGGATGATGTTTTTAAATCAAGTTCCTTGGGGCAGGGTTCCTTTCTTTCCTCCAATGTGTGGTTGCACAGATTGTGCTGCCTTTTAATAGCAGTGAATTCATAATTGCGAATCACAGAATCATAGAATGGTCAGGTTGGAAGGGACCACAGTGGGTCATCTGATCCAACCTTCCTGCTCAAGCAGGGTCATCCCAGAGCACATGGCACAGGATTGTGTCCAGGCAGTTCTGGAATATCTCCCATATCAAAACATTCTTCCCCACTAATTTTGCCTGAGCATTTGTATGCAGAATAGGATAATATTTCCTTGCTTCTGGTTTTAAGGCAAATTTCCATCTTAAGGACAGGTTCCTGCCATTCAGCAGATATTTTCCTGTGGAGTAATACTAACTCTTTGTATGGAATTAAAAAGTCAAGGCAGAATTAGCCCTCAAATTTGAAGCAACCAGAATTGAAGCCAATGGATTCATCAGCCTGTCTCTTCATTTGCTGGTTACCTCATCCACATGGGGAAGGAATGTTCTCCAGGAGCACAACAAGGACCGTGTTTTGGAGCAAACCCTTGTTTAAACATCACCAACTGGCTGTCACACCAGTGCAAAGTCTCAACAAATTGGCAACTCCAAGGGAAAAAGTCCGTTTTATAAAGCTCCTTGGGGAGCCAGAAATGGACAGGGTTAATTTGTGTTTTCTGTCTGGGCTGGAGCAAAATCTTGTTTAGTTTTCTTTATGAGGGAGAAGCCAGTGCATCAATCCATAGCACCTCCTGGTCTGCCTGACATCCTGCTTTTCTGTAATGAATACATTTCCTGCATTGCTGCATGCTTCTCCCAGAGTAGATACCCATGATTAATATGCCTTGTCTTTTATAAACAAACCTAATGCAAAGCCAATAATGTGAATCTCATTTCTTTACTGCCAGCCCACAGCTCGGCTTTGTTTGGGTATATATGGGAAGCAAGAAAGATGAATGTTCACTCAAGCTTGGGAGCTGAAGCCATAACAAATTTATGGGATGAAAAACACACATCAAGTGTGAGGTAAATACAGCATGGGAAGGTCTGTTTTGCTTCCTCTCTTAATTTTGCTTTTTATTAGCAACAATTCTGTGTTGTGCACCCAGTCAACATATGTTATACTATGTAAGTGCGCTGCAGGGGGAGCAAATGTATTGAAGTAGCAGGAAGCTTTTATCAGTGGCTGGATTCAATCATGGTGTCCTGGATGATGATAGCAGAAGGAACCTCTGTGATCACATAAACTGACCATTAGCCAGTGAATTTCACCCAAATCAGTTTTGACTTGGACTAGTTTACCTTAGAGACAAAAGAAGAGGTAGAGGGAGGAATTATACTTTTGAATTTGCAATGATGAGAGGGCCAAATGTAACCTGCTTCTCTGATGGTAATTCCCTTCAGTGCCCACAATCCACACTGGATTTCCAAAGTGAATTTGTCCATCTAGTGGGTCCTACCATGGTATTTTACTTTTCCCTTGTATCATATTCCAAAAAAGTCATATTCCCCAAGCAACCATATCCTGGTGCCACGAGAGACCTCAGTTTGTCTCTGATAAGGACAGTTAATACAATTTCCTGAGTCCCATTCTCTTGATGCGACCGCTGGGTTTCTATTTGTTTCTTTGTTTGGTTGATGTTTATTTGGAGGGGATGGAGTTTTTATTGTTGTTTTCGTTTTGTGTCAGTTTTTCAGTTACTGAATTTTTCTGGACTCTTTCTTATTTGTCAAAACCTTTCCTGGCTTGCGGATCCCAGATGTAGATCTCAGCACTTCAGTAATAAGTGCTGAAAAACAACTCTTCTCATTCCTACTTGGGAATCCCACATTCCTTCTAGCATCACTTGTTGAGCTGATCATCCTTGATCCTCCCAAACCTTTTAAGAGTGACCCAAGCAAGAATACCTGTCACAGAATGGCAGAATGGTTTGGCCTGGAAGGAACTTTAAAGATCATCTCATTCCAACCCCCCTACTATGGGCAGGGACACCTTCCACTATCCCAAGTTGCTCCAAACCTCATACAATCTGTCCTTGAACACTTCCGGGGATGGGGCAGCTGCAGCTTCTCTGGGAAATGTGTTCCAGGGCCTCACCAGCCTCTGAGAAAAGAATTTCTTCCTAATATCTCGTCTAAACCTCCTCTCAGTTTGAAGCCATTTCCCCTTGTCCTATCACTACATGTCTTTGTAAAAGGTCCATCTCCAGCTTTTTTGTAGGCCCCCCATCACAACCCACAGCTGGAATTCTCTGTTAATCTATGTCTGGATGTACATTTGTCTCCATTGACTGCTCTGATCTTGTGGAGAACCCTTGATACTTCTGTAACAAGGATCCCACAACAATTCACCTTTAATGGGATAGATTTGTCATGTTGCCAATAGAAACACTCAGCGGGGCAGTTTGTCTGTGGGAAATCCATATCAACACTCTCTGGAGGGGATATTCCCATTCCCTGGAACAGCCAGAGGCCAGAGTACTTGGCCATCCTTTGATTCATATCCCGTGTCATGGGGATACCTTGCACCAGTCCAGACACTAATTTTACAGAACTGGCTTCATCCCACCAACTTGTCCTGTGTCCTCACCAAAAGGGTCATAACACTCAGTTCATGAGGGCTGTTCTCCAAAAGCCACTAATGACTGACACTGATATATATTCATTTTCTTTAATTCTTTATTAGCAGAGTCCCATATCAGTTGCTCCCCTATTTTGACTAAGATCAGTGCTGGATTGACAGGCCTGTAATTATCTAGGCCATCTCTTTTTTATTCTGCCTAAATCATTTTCTTCCCAAATAGTACCCCAAAATATCACTGAATCCATTCACCTTTCTTTTTCTTTTTCACTCAGCTTCATTAGTGACACACTTTCACTTCACCTACAATAAGAGGTTGTAGTTTAGGATGTTTTGTTTGGTTTTATCTTTTTTCCTCATACCTGTAAAATTCTTCTTTTTTGTCCCTACTATTACCAGTCACCAGGTTTTTTATGCATCCTATAGCTCACCTGATTAATTTTCTTCAGTTCCTATCCTCTAATTTATATCACGTTCTTTTTTTTTTTTTTTCCTGTTTCCAAAATATCTGAGGATTTTTACTGATCAAACCCTACAGAACAGGTAGGCATGGAAAATAAGTCCTCTAAAGAAAAGAGACCAGATAACAATTTGGTGTAAAAATGTAATTTAGTTACAATTTATGTTCCTACATTTAAGAATAAATTTTAGGAAAATCTAGGTTCCATGTTTAGGTACCACTGCCTGTTTTCTTTTTTGAACTTTTCTGGGTTTTTTTATATTGCTACAATTTTATTTCAGAATCAGATTTTTACATTTCAGTGCTGAATTTTCTGATTAAAACTTCTGGAAGAATTATCATTAATCCTTGTGATTTTTGGACTGGCACCTAATTCAGATTCAGACAATAATGGTTTAAACAGAAAATTGGATCGGTAGTTCCAGTGCGGAAATGTTAATTCCTTTACCTTAGAGAACTTCTCACCCCTAGTGAGATTTTAAAGTTCATATCCCTTCTGATTTAGACAGCAGGAAATAAGCAGAGATTATAAGTGAATTAACCAAGTGACTGGACAGTAAATCATTTGCAGAGTTGGATTGGAAAACTGACTTCTCCATGTCCACAAGGCCACATTTCTTGCTGAGGATGAAAAGTCCCCATAGGAAGAGGTACTGCACACAGTTAATGCCTTTCCACTGCACTTAGGAAAAATTTTGAGTTGAAAATGTATTTTTTTTTTTAAATATAAATGTGTGGTGCTTTTGGAGTCTTTTCTGAAATAGAGAAGCTCATGGTCAGTGGGCAGGGGATTATCTTCAAGGGTTGGGTAAATACTTTGAATTTACAGTAATTCAGAGTTATTCTGAAATTGTCAGAAATAAATGTCAAATTGCCAATCTTCTGGGTTTGTGAGGGAAAATAAGCTTTTGGAGTAGAGAATAATAGAAATAGAAGACAGTTTATATATAATGTGGACAAGAATGCCGAAGATAAGGGAGAAACAGAACTTTTTAAAATGTATTTCTTCTTATATGTTTCTATAATACTTCCTAGGTACCAGTTCTTGGAAGCTTCTTCTCTTGAGGAGCTCTTATTATTTAAATAAAAAGACACAGAAGTTAGGGCAGGGAAGTATTATATATTATTTTTTTTTTCCACAGGATTTGAGAATGTGCTGTTTTGCATGATGACATTCTAGATTTCTTACAGGCGTCCTTGCAAAAAACAAATGAACTTTTCTCAAGGTTTTGCTGAAGGATGAAGTCCATTGTGGATGATTTAAGGAAGGACATTTTGGGGTGAAGTTACAGCAGTTGGCTTTATGCATTTGGTTCAGGTACCCAAATTAGTGATTAGGCCTTTGTAGGATCAGATTATCTACTGCAGTATCATAGAGTGTATATATATATACATACATATAAAAAATGTCTTGAGTTGGAAGGGACCCACCAGGATCTTCAAGGTCCAACTCCTGGCCCTGCACAAGACAGTAATTATTCTCTTTCTGAGAGAGGATCTTGGTAAATATAGGTCCAACGAAGATGTTTGATTTTTCATTCCTAAAAATATGAAGTGCAATTCACTCTTCGTCCAGTCAGGCCTAATAAGAAGGAAGGAAGAGGGCCCCGAGGGGATTGGGTTAACAGCTGGACAGGAGGGACCCTCATCCTGCAAGGAGCAAAGCAGAGGGGATCCAAAATTAAATGAGGCGTTGGCAGGTGAGTTTGGAGAAGCAGTTAATGCAGAACCTCCTTAGGAAACAACAAGAAGGAATTTTGCCTGGGTATTCTGAGGAAGGTCTTTAAGGAAGAAGCCAGGATGGTGAAAACATCAAGTGTGGAATCTGAGCACTGCTCTGTCTGAGGGGTGGGGAAGTGCTTGCAGTAGCTGAGACAGAGGAGGGTTATTTATCCAATCTTTTCTGGTATAACAGGAGTTCAGACCCCTCTTATTGCTCTCTCAGGACTATTACCAGATGTATCTACAATTTTTAAAGTGCAGTGACCCAAACCACCTGTAGCACTTTGTCCTGCTGGCACTGAGTCCCCTTGGACAGTCTGCTCTGCTCCACTGAAAATAGTCCCTTCAAGGCATTCCAAAAGGAGTTCTATTTCTCTTGTACAACATGGCAGCATTGCTTTGTGTGGAGTTTGAGGTTCCCCTTTCAGCACCAGATCTTTGTCCAATATCCTACCAACCAGCCAGATATTTTCACATTTGTGCATTTTGCCCAGAGAAGCTGTGGCTGCCCCATCCCTGAAATTGTTCAAGTCCAGGTTGGATGAGGCTTGAAGCAACCTGGTCTGGTGGAAGGTGTCCCTACCTATGTCAGGGGCCTTGAAACTAGATGGTCTTTAACCCAAAACATTCTGTGATTCTATGATTTAACCTCTAAATCCCTGGCATAACATACTGTATGTCCATACATCAGATTTGTTCCTCCTAAATTCACATCTCTCCACTTTTCAGGACCATCTTAGGTTCCACCTTTGTCCTCCAAAATACTTGTACATTTACTCCAGCCTGCTGTTGTTCACAATAATTTAGTTATAATTTTTCATCAAAACAAGTCAGTCATTGTATTTGAAATAGAACCAGGCCCAAGAAACATCACCAAGATATCTTATTTAAGATTCCCTTCTATTCTGATGCTAAGAAGCCTCTGACAATTACTCTTCAAAATAAATTACCAATTAGACCTAACTTTTTACAATTAGTTCTTCCTAACCTTAATAGTTAAAAACTTTTTCTAGCTTCATATTGCATCTTTTTTTACCATCTTTCTCATCTGGCTTTTTTACTAAGTGGGAACTCAAATTAGGCTATTTGGAATTATTTCCTATATTACATTTGCATTTTATTTATTTGTCTTTAAGAAGGTGATTATCTTCTGGGTATGTGCAGATGATTGCTTCATAATTTCTTCCAGCATCTGCCCACAGATGGAAGTTAGACCTACCAGCCTGTAATTTCTCAGTCATCAACTCTGGTTTTTGTAGGCAGGTTCTATATTTGTCCCTCTTCAGTCCTCTGGTACTTCTGAATCCTCCACAAACCCTTGAAGATAATCACTAATGTATCAGTTTGCTTTAGCTGGTTTCCTGAACAATCTTCAAGACCCAACTGATTCAACATCTCTGCCATCATGAAATCCTTCAAACCCATTCTTCCTGTGATGCAACCTCCATCCAGTGTCCTGTGTTAGGATTAACTCTGTCAGCACCCCTCACAGGTTACTGTCCTTGCCAAGACAAGAAAATCATCCCTGGGGTACCTCAGTCTTCCCTGCATCCTTATTAATCATCACTATTTTACTGCTGATTTACAACAGCGTTATTATCTTTCTGAGGGTAAAGCTGAAGCTCAGGAGTTGCTGCCACTCCACTCTCCCTTTGGAAGTGGATTCACCAGGGTTCTCATGCACTAATTGATCCAGAACTCATTGTTGTTGCTGCAGTTGCTCTTTGGTCACACAGAAAACTGTGCTGGGGAAGTAATCCAGGTGGTTTTAAACAAGGAAAGACATAAAACAGGAAGAAATGTATTTTTTCCCCTTGTATAATTTCATGGGTTCTTTCAGAGCTTGTGCACATCACAGAATCACAGAATCATCAAGGTTGGAAGAGACCTTCAAGATCATCAAGTCCAACCATCAATGTAGCACCAGAATCACCCCTAAACCATGTCCCCAAGTGCCACATCCAGACATTTCCAGAGGTGGTGACTCGACCACCCCCTTGGACAACTTATTCCAATACCCAATCACTCTTTCAGTGAAAAAAAAAAATAAATTAATTTGAACCTTTCCTGTCACAACTTAAGGCCATTTCCTCTTGTCCTTTTACTTGAGACATGTTAAAAGAGATTGACCCTCACCTCACTACAACCTCCTTTCAGGTAGGCACAGCTACATGTAATGAAGTCCCTCAAAGTGACCATGTTACCATCTCTAAAAGGGAGAGGGCACACTCCCCTTTTCCCAAAATCTCATATTTCATGTTGCTTTACACTGGCTCTGGTGTCTGCTCAACACAAGCCAGTTCAGATTGCTCGCCTAGCAGAGAAATTCCTCAAAAAGGAAGAAAGGAGTTGCAACTCTTCTAGTGAATCCAGATGGCTCCAGGGAGGGTCAGTCCAGGACTAGAACCGGCACACACTGGCACATTGGGTGGCTAAGGAGGGACAGGGGTTAAGGACAAGACACCTCTTTGTTAAGTGATGTGATCTTATGTCGCTGATAATGTCAGAACGGCCAAAGTGACACAGATATCAGATGTAGTCCAGGTGTAAGGTGAACAGGAAGCTGTTTATTGCTCTCAAGTGTTTCTTTTATACTCTTTGTACACTATCATGCCACAACACAATTGGTCAAAAGTCTCAAGCATAAAACACTGTATACACTTTAATTAGTAGTACAGGAGACACTGCACACACTCTTATTGGTGACACTGAAGACACTGTCCATGCTGTGACATGCTATTGGTGACACTATACACATTTTGATTGGTGACCTTTGGTCTGGGCTGCATTACGTTTGTTCTGTCTGGCATTACAGTAAATATTTCCTAAAAGTTGTTTAAATTCCTTGTCACTAATTGCCAGGCTGCTGACAGGTTCTCTGTCAACCCCGACAATCTTACATCAGCTCAACCACGTTACAGCTCCACCCTGAGGGGACAGTGAGCTGCAATGCATTGGCAGACAAGGACCTCTGGAAAACCTCTTAGAGTGGCTTTGCAGCCAGATAAAACCTCTCTTCTGACTGTCACTCTAGGAGCTGTTTTCTCTTAGGCTTTACTAGTCTTTGGATCAGCCCTTGGGAATAGAGCAGCCAGTTTGCCTGACCTTCTGAATCTTGATTTCCATGTAATGCTCCAGCTGTAGTTTTTTCTTGTACATAATGTCTGCAAGCATTAAGAATATTGATAGAAAGGGCTTTGCAAAGCATCTGAGGAGGAAGCTCATTCACTTGTCTGTACACCCATCCCCCAGCCCCTTTTATCCCTTTAAATATTAAAGATTCCATTCAATGCTAAGAGGCAGGAGTCTGATTTTTGGAAGTGCTGAGCTCCCATTGTCTTCAGTGGGCGTCACAGCTGCTCAGCATTTCTGCAAACCAGCCTCCTAATGATCAGCGTATTGCAAAAATATTTAGCAGCTGAATGTTTCCCATCCCTTCCTCTCTATCCTCAAGCCAAAAGAAAGCTTCTCCCTGTCCCACACTCTGTAAAAGGACCACTTCCTTCTGTCTCACATAGTTCCTTCACCTGACACCTTCCAGGTCATGCTCTTCACCTGGAGCAGATTTGGTGGGAGTTCTTTGATTAACTGCAGATATCTGAGTGTGGGTGTTCAGCATCTGGGAAAGTTGCCCTGGATTCTGTTCACAGTCAATGGAGGGTGAGTCAGCAGAGTCAGTGGAGCTTAGGGCGTGATTTCCCACCCTAAAATAGACCTCCACATTTGGTCAGATGACTCACACTCTGAATTCCATTGACTGGATTTACTTTCCCTCCAGCGTTGTCAATGGGAGGCAAGAGGAGAAAATCAGGTGGGACACCTGTATCAGGTCCTTAAAGTGAGATGAAATTTATCCCACCCTTCCTGTGAACTAATACATCAGCTCACTGCATCTATCACAGTCACCTCCTTCTTTAAGAACAACTTCTGTCTTGGTGTCTACTGGGAGTGAATCGAGTAATAAAGGGTAGTGAAGTAGAAAGATAATGGGAGGTCACAACAGAAAGTCAGACTGAATTGTAGGTTGCATAAAGTGGAGCAGTTTTATTGAATCCAGTGAAGTCTTTCTCCTTCATGTGAGATTATTTATTTTTAATATAATAATTAAAAAAATTAATAAATAAGAAGAAACAAGATCTTGATGGTGAACTCTCAAGGCATATTCTAGCAATAGAATTAGTTTTTTGTGTATTTTATGTTTCATCCTATTATATTTCCAAATTCAGTATTGTTTTCTAGATTAGGAGGCTTTCTGCAGTGGTGGGCACTTCCTGCTCCAGACCCTTCAGGTCCCTTCAGGACCTCCCCAATTTCTGCTCTAAAGACTGCTAAAGGATTGTTGGGATCTCTGTGGGACACACTGAAATCTTTCCCAGCACATCAAACACCCCCCACCTCCTTTGCAATACAAACCCACCTCTGTCCTCAGAGATTTTAAATTTTGGTTCCTTTGGATTTCTCTGATAATTTAGGAAGTGGTCAGTTCCCTGTGGGTTAACTCTCAAACTTCTGTTTGCAGGGATCAGCAATCAATTCCCAATCTGAATGTTTACCCCAAACAAAGTGACTTTTCCTGGCACGTCCTGGAAACTCCAAATGCAGGCAAAAAATTCAGCTTAGCCAGGTAGGAAGCATCACATCAGGAAGAGCATAGTTATAAAGTAGGTATGTAAAAATCAGTGTGGAACATGGCAAAAGAGAGAGTAATAATAATAAATTGAATTTAATTAGTTCTCCTCTGGTCTTCATTACTGCTATCACCATCTTCTGCTATTCCAGTTCATCAAGCATAAGCACAGATGCTATTGCCACTTTCTACATATTTAAAAAAGTCCACCCTCTCCTCTGCCTTAGACATTTCCTCTTAACTCCCTCATTCATTACACCATCCAGTTTAAAATGACCCTTCTGTGTTATAAAACCCACCATAAAGGGAGACCAGCCTCTGCCACAATTTCCCTCTCTCTCTTTCATTAAGAGGCATTTCCTGGAGTATTTCTGCTGTCAGTGTCTTCCCTACTGCTCTGACTTTATCCTTGTGCCACATTTGTTCTGACTCATTTCAAACATAAGCTACAAACAGCTCATCTCTCCCCAGCTCCTGCCTGTTAATTTCTCCATCTCTCTCTTATTATTGAGCTAAAACCATTTTATTTAACTCCAGACCATTTCATGGGTGCAATTGGTTTGAAAGGCTCTGCGTATTGTAGTAGGTAGACAATTTGTAGTACATCAGCTAATGAGCATTTCAGATCTGATTGTTCTGAGCTGCTGGGGACAGATTGTGTTACCAAACCTTTCTTTTTATGAAGATTGAACAACATATTTCTTTACTCCACCAGAACAAAATGCTAAAGAAATCAAATTGTCACATTGTCTTTCCTTCCCTTGTCTCTGCATGTAGATTTGTGAGTGCATTGCACCTACTGACACGCACAAATCATGGAACAATATAAAAATCTTCCATAATGAAGCCCCGGGATCTGTCACTAGTGAAGGTTGTAGTGTCACTCAGGGACTCGTTGACAAGCTTTGAGGAAAGAGATGAATTCTGGAGAAGGAAAGAGCTCACATCTATCAGCCATAATTGAGCAAATTAATAGCTTTGTGGAGTCTCTTCTTGGGTTAGCATCCCATGAAATGACAAGAAATGTGGCAGAGTTTCACTTGCAACCTCTTCTTGCTTTTTTATTTTTTTCCTTTGGCTGTTGTGTACAATGTGTGGTGACACTAAAACAAAGGGGCTTCCCCTACAAAACCAGCAGCATTTTTAGCATTGAAACAAAGGCGTAAAAGGTGAAGATTGAAGGGTGCTTATCATCCCCTCTGAAGGAGGGAGAGGGGGAAGAAATTTGAAGGAAGATTTCTTTGCATTTGGATACCACTTTTGCCACAGGTGTTATCTCTGTCACAGGAGAAATCAGTCAGGAGCCACTGATGGGATCTGGAAGTCCTGTCTTAGAATCATAGGATCATTAAGGTTTGAAAAGAACTCCAAGATCATCAAGTGCAATCTTTGAATGAACACCACCACATCCACTAAACCGTATCACAAAATTCCATGTCCATTTATTTTTCAAAGAATTCCAAGGTTGGTGATTCCACTGCTTCCCTGGGGAGCCTTTTCCAGTGCTTAACCACTCTTTCAGCGAAGAAATTTTTCCTGTATTTTCAACCTGAACCTCCCTTGGGACAACTTGAGGCTGTTTCCCCTTGTCCTGTCACCTGGGAGAAGATTCTGACCCTCCCTCACCCCGACATCCTTTCAGGTAGTTCAGTTTTCTTCCACTTCCCTAACACTGTGCAGGAACTTTATAGCCCTTTTCTTCCCACTTCTCTTCTATTTTGGGACATCTATGGCTGTAATGAAACACTGCTGAGTTTTTCTCGAAACAGGGTTTCCTCTATGCTTGCTGCCAAAGGAAGAAAATCTTAGAAAGAAAGTGTAGGAGCCTCCACTGGGGAACAGGAGGCTCAGAGGACACCTCATTGGTCTCTACAAATACCTCTAAGGAGGTTGTGGGGAGGTGGGTGTTGCTCTCTTCTCCCAGGTAACAAGTAGCAGGACAACAGAAAATGTCCTCAAGTTCCACCAGAGGAATTTAGATGAGATATTAGGGAAAAATTTCTCTATGGAAAGGGTTGTAAATAACTGTAACAGGCTGCCCAGGGAAGTGGTGGAATCGCCATCCCCGAAAGTGTCCAAATAAACGTGTGATTATAGCACTTGAGGACATGGTTTAATGGTGAACGTGGTGCTGGTTGACAGTTGGACTTGATGATCTTAAAGGTCTTTACCAGCCTTCATGATTCCGTGGTTCTTTGCTTCTAAAAGCTGGGAAATGGGTGCTCCCTACTCCCATTACCAGGGTAAGAGAAAAGCCGGTTTGGGCCACTGCAATTATGGGCAGTTCTCTATATTTTGGACAACCCAATACTCGTCCTTTGTTTATGCTCTGAAGTGTAAATTGGGTAGTAAATTGTTGGTATCAGTGTCCCTATAAAGGACATGGAAACCCTTCAGATACAGTCAACGTGAGGGTGCAGCTGGAGGCAGGATCAGGCTGTTGCTATTTGGAGCAAAGCAGGACATTTTAAAAGAGAAAGAAATACGTATTTTATTTTTTTTTTTTTAATATTTTAAAAGAAAACTATCCTAAGAAATTAATTTATCTCCTTGTCTCCATAAAGCTTTCCCTTCAGATTTAAATAATATTTGCTTTTTTCCCATCCACTTTCTTTTATTTTTTTTTATTAAAAGACAGCAGTATTCCAATATTCATCTAATTTACAGAGTAAATTTACATTTTACAGAATAAAACAAGGTTGCATTATTTACTTTTTTCTCTTAGGCTCTGAAACATCTTAGGTCTATCAGATCTATTACAAATAAACCTAAGTGGGTCAGTCTTCTTCTAAGAACACTCCTTTTTGTGGAGCTTGCCTGGGTTGTTTTTAAATACTTTCTTCCAAAGTAAAAAGCAGAGAAAAAAAAAATCTCAATTTCTTAGTGTTTTCCCAACTGAACCAAGTGTTTCTCACATGTCAGTCACATGTCACAGGGTTTGATCTGTGAACACAATGCAGTTTGTTAAATTTGCTTAGTGCCTGCTTGTAAGGACAAATGAAACATTCACAATCAGAGCTTCAGGGACATGCAGTCCTTGTGCTTGGTGGCTTTCTATGCAACCGCGTTCCTAATTCTTCTGGGGCAAGAGGATGGTTCATTCTCTGATTTTTCTAGGTGTTTTCATTTTTTGTTTTGTTTTCTCCACCTCAGATTTATTATTTATGCAGGTATTTATTTATTGATTCTCTGGTGGAGAGAAAACTGGAAAAGAAACAAGTTTAAAAGACAAAACCACACTCGGGTCCCCAAAGTTTGTGTGCTGAGAGAGACAGGAGGGCTGGTTGATACTGAGTGCATGCAACCAGCATTATTTATTCATTATTTAAAAATATAAATGCATCAGTTTCTATCTTGGTACCCATCAGTTTGTTCCTTCCCACATCACTTCCCACTCTGGCTGTTCCAGAGTTTCACAACTCTCACGTTGACAGCCCTCTTCTCATTTTTAGTCTCGGTGTCTTCGTGGCTGGTTTACAAGAATTTGTCCTTGTGACAACTTTTTCAGTTACTTTAAGTGACTTGTCTCCCTCCTTGATGTTTCTTCCACTAATTTATTTATAGAGATTGGTCATAGCCTTTCTCAACCTTCCTTCTCATACTCTAAACCAGCCACACACTCAAAATGAAACACACAACCATCTAAACATCCCTCGTGGGACCTGAACTTGGTTTTGGTGGAACAAACTCCACAGTCAAAATCTCCCAAGCCACAGACCAACCTTAAGGCTTCACGGTTCTACTTTTTGACAGTGATATTGCTCCTTTCAGGCCTTCAGAAGCAGGAGTGGCTTTTATGGAGTGAACTGGAATACTTTCTCCTGACATCGGTGCCATCAGGTCCAGTTCCTCTGTGGAAAATACCATTAATGTGCAGAAAAGTGAAGTTACAGGGTTGGTTTTGAAAGGTTAGACCTTGCAAAAGGTCTAAGAGCAGGATGTCATGTGGGATCTGGCTCTTTCTTCCTTTCTTATAAGATACTTCAGGAGAATTTAGAACTTGGCACAGGTGATAAAAGGATGTGGTGGTGCAGAAGTTTATCCATTGTCATCCTTCTCCACTGTCCTCCCTTGTCGCAACATGGACTCCTATTTTGGGGAATTGCATTAGGAAAACTACAGAGCTAATGACTAAACTGTTTGGGTAAGGGCTATGTCCTATAAGAGGGCTGGAGCACCACTCCGGTTAAGCCAGGCTGAGAGAGCTGGGGTTGTTCGGGCTGGAGAAGAGAAGGCTCCAGGGAGAACTTTTAGAGGCCTTTCCGTACCTAAAGGAGCTGCAAGAGAGCTGGAGAGAGATCTTGCACAAGGGCCAGGGGTGACAGAACCAGGGGAAATGGATTTAAACAGACAGAAGGCAGGTTCAGGTTAGATATTAGGAAGAATTCTTTACTGTGAGAATAGTGAGGGTTGCCTAGAGAGGTTGTGGCTGCCTCATCCCTGGAAGTGTTCAAGGCCAGCTTTGAAGGGGCTCTGAACAACCCGGTCTAGTGGAAGGTGTCCCTGCCCATGGCAGGGGGTTGGAACTGGATGGTCTTAAGGTCCCTTCCAACCCAAACCATTCTGTGATTCTGTGGTTCCATGATATTGGCCCTGTCTGATACCCTCATTCCATGCATTTTCCTGCCATCCCTCCCACAGGAATACCATTGCTCATTCTCCTGTGGGCCTCAGATTTTTGCACTCATGGCTCAAAGACAAGCTGATACATTTAATTTGTTGCAGCATCCCCAAGGAAGATGAATTCTGGACCACTCTGGCCTTCCAAATCTGACTAACATTACAATTCTGTGCTCTCTGTAATTTGGGGCTAAGCTGCAGGCCATCATTCCTCTGAAACCTGGGAAGTTTTGTCTGTGCTCTCAGCTTCCCTGACAGCTTGCTTTTGGCAAAGTTAGAGTGCATGAAGAAGAAAAAGATCTGCCAATTATATCCTCTCTGTCTGCTGCTCAGGGGGCAAACATGTCTTATGCATTATGATTCACAAACCTGCTTGCACATGTTTTTTCACCAGCTTCTGAATTCTCTTTATTGATCTGTCAGTTAAAGGAAAAACAAAATGATCTGAATGAGGATTATGGTCCAATGCAAATAATGTTTGGGTGGTAGTTCAGGGTAAAAGCTTCCTCCCACCAAAGCACCATAAAACTTCCTGGCAAACCCAGTTTTGTCCTCATGAGGAAGAACCAGTCAAGAATACTGATGATTAAAAGAGGTCTGTAGTCCAAAATTAGGGTTTTTTATACATAGCTTACTCTTGACTCAGAATCAAAAGAAAAACCCAGTTTCATTTGACTAAAATTCATTGTTTGCTTTTGGCCTCCAAAAATAGCATCCTGAATCCATGATGTCCTCCAGATTCAAGGAGGGTGACATCCCTACTAGAAGCTCCTGTGGCAACATGACCTTTCCTTGATGTCAGAGACTCTCACACTTTTCTATGTCTCTTTTTTCTGCTCTGCTTTAGGAAGCATCTCCCAGGGTGATCCACATCCCCCAGTGTGATCCACATCCCCCAGTGGGATCCACGTCTCCCAGTGGGACCCACATCTCTGCACACAGAGCAGACAAATTCAAACCATCACCTCAAATATCACCAGTGTCTCTGTTGGAAGGGACCGATTGCTTCTGGTCTGGGGGTTAACCCAGCAATGTGAACAAAGGGAGGACTGAAACATGGGCATGAACCCTAAAATGCTGGTTGCTGCTCTTACAGAGATGCTGACACTGCTGAAAGAACAGCAGAGGCGTATTTTGTCACACTTCCATTTGTCCTTTCCTTAGCAGATTTCCTCTGTCAGGCTGGAAGCAGTCATCTGGCACAGGAGCTGTATAAATGGCAGAGAAATTCCCCATCAGCTATTTTTGGGAAAAATCAATTCTCTCTGTATTCAAGAAGCTCTGAGCTTGCTAAGCTCCCTACCTTTTAGCTGCAAATTACTCTAAATATTTTTCCCTTATCATCAATACAGCACAAGGAAGCAAATCCAGTTTGAGGCAGAACCGATGTATTTTCAAACCAGTTGAAGCCAGGTGTTTTATTAATTTATTTTTACCTATGTGTGCAAAACCCGACTCTCTTGAAAGCCATGGAAGTCCTGCTTTGATGCCCCAAATGGTCTAAACCCAATCATCTGGTGAGGATTTACGACCCCTACTGTATCCATGGGAAGGGATGGATGCTGGTGCTCCTGCCAGGTGCTCTGTTGCTGGTGACCTAAATTAAAAACAAGGATCCATGAAGAAGGCTGCCATGAAGTGAACATACAGAGGCAGGGTCAGGAGCAAGAGTTTTGGGTCCAAACCTGAGCAACTTGTGAGGAATGAGGCCAAAAAGTAATCCAAAAATTCTTTGCATTCAGTGGGTATTACATTAACGTTGAGTTTGTTCCACTTGGGCCAAATCTGATGGAATCACAGAATCACAGAATGGTTTGGGTTGGAAGTGACCTTCAAGCTCATCCAGTTCCAAACCCCATGCCATGGGCAGGGACACCTTCCACTAGACCAGGTTGCTCAGAGACCCGTCCAGCCTGGCCTTGAACACTTCAAGGGATGGTGAATCTACAACCTCTCTGGGCAAGAATTTCTTCCCACAGGGATGCGTCTCCTTGGGAATGGTTGTGATAGAGCAAAACAGCAAAATAGGAGTTGCTGTTGCCAGGTTCATCAAACAGGCCTGGTATGACCTGCTTGGCATGGTACAAGACCCAAAATGACTTGCCTCCAAACTGCTGTTGTAATTTCCATCAGAACTCTGCTTCTGACTCCACACACTGTACTTAACACAATTTATGACAATATTTCTCCCTCAATAGCTTTTTGTAGAGTGTGTGCAACCTAATCTGCATGCTGCTGGTTTTCTAACTTAGCATGTTTTATGGGCTGCATTTTAAATTCCTTTAAGTTTCTGAGAGAGAGAGAGAGAGAGAGAGAGATCACCAGTGAATCCCAGTTCCCTCATGCAGTGTCTGTGTGTTCTTTATGGGCCAGTACTTTCTCCCCCAGAGACTGCAGCATTTCAGGACCAGGCAGAACAATTCCAGTCTATGTAAATCACTTAAAATTATCATGTTCTGTGAGATTCTCCCATATATAAGATGGAGTGTTGGTATTGATATGACAGTAACTTTTAGCTGAGATCACAGACCTCTCAGACGAAGCATCACCCAAATCCAGGGAGAGCTTGTTCCTGCTTCAGAAATCCTGAGTTGTAAACAGCTGGATGAGATAAAGGATGGAGGAATAAACAAAGGCAACGGCAGAAGATGAATCTGCATTGTCAAATAACTTCCACATCCTGATCCCCTGATTGCCCACACTGCATAAATATTAATTCTCTGTGTTTATTTTTTCTTTGAGTGAACCAACTAGTCCAGTCCGGAGTGAAACCTGGATGATTGTGAGATGAAACCCCTTTGTATGAAGGCAAACACACAGATTTAGCTTCTTGCACCATCCAGAGTCCTCCAACACTCCACTAGACTTGTACAGGCAACCTCCAATGTCATCCATCCTCATAAAATCATGTTATAAAGCCCCACTCTGGTGGGCAGCAGCAAAGTTTTCCTGTGTTTCAGGCTACTTTGACATGGAAAAAAAAAACCCTACATAAAAAACTTGATAATTATATCAAAATTTTATCATTATTTCCCACTGGGCTGGGGACTATTGAGGCCACACCTCAAATCCTGGATTAAGTTTTGGGGCCTGCACAGTAAGAAAGACATTGAGGAGCTGGAGCGCATCTAGGGAAGGGTAACAGAGCTGGGGAAGGGTCTGGAGCACAAGTCTGGTGAGGACCAGCTGAGGGAGCTGGGAGGGCTCAGCCTGGAGAAAAGGAGGCTTAGGGGGGACCTTCTCATTCTCTACAACTTCCTGAAAGAAGGTTGTAGCCAGGTGGGGGTTGGTCTCTTCTCCCACATAGCAAGTGCTAGGACGAGAAAAATGATCTCAAGTGTCACCAGTGGAGGTCTAGATTGGATATTAGGAGAAATTTCTTCACCAAAAGGGTTGTCAGTCATTGGAACAGGCTGCCCAGGGAAGTGTTGGAGTCACCATCCCTGGAAGTGTTCAAAAAACCTGTAGATGTGATGCACCAGAGGCACCAGCCTGATGCATTTCAGAGGAGCCAATCCAGGATGAGGTAGATAAACCTCCTCTCACCATGTAGTCAAAATCCCATCTCAGACGTCTTTTAGCAGTGCAAACAGGGGCAGAAAAGTTTATTAAGATCCCAACGTCTTTCACCCAGCTCCAGCTTTCTTGCCACTGACACCAGCTTGGGGAAAAGGAATTGAAGGGAAGATTTAAGTCCAACACCTTCCCAAGGGATGATCGCAACATGTTCAGAGGATGTTGACCAGCTGAGGTTACAGGAACAGTAGGAACATGAAAACACCAGAACAAAAAGGAGTGTCACAAAAATTTGGCTATGCTTTTCCACTTTAAATATCTACTTTCAGCCCCATTTTATTATTCTGTGCGTATTTTGGGTAAAGCATTCACTTCTGATCCAATGGACCCAGGAATTATTAAACCCCCCAAAAATCCTCTGAAATGCACCAGCTTCTCCTACTCCTCTATACCCAGCTTGCTGTAGATCTAGACTGAAGATATTAAAGGCTTTAGGGGATGTTCTGGGGTGGGATGGTCTGTACTGTGGGAGGTCTTTCCTTAAACTCTTGAAATACTGTAAAAGGCTGCACAAGGAAAAGATAAAATCAGTTGGATGGCCTAGGAAGGCAGCTTTTTTCTAATATTTATGGGAGCCCAGTAGGAAGTCTGGCACATCTTGTAGCCAGAATTTTTGGAATTAATTGTGTGCCTCATGATCCTGTATTATTATTTGTAATAAAACTTTATTTCAGCCATTGATGTATGTGAAAGATGCACATTAGATAGATGCTTCTTTTCATTGATCTTAATTTCCTTTCATTAATTTCATTTGGCTTTTCTTACAAGAATTCACACTTGTAAAACAACTTCCATCTGTCTCACCTGCTTATTAAAGAAGCAGAGAGATGAGGTTTTCAAACCTTCACAAAACAAAAGCATAAGCTGTGATTTAGGAAATCTACTCAGTAATCTATGACACAAAATGCTCATCTCTCCTTTTCTGCATCTTGTCTTCTCATAGTGCTGTGCTATCTTAGCTCTCCCAGCTTCCCTTCCCTCTGTCCTTTCCTTCTCCCTCATTTGCCTGGTTTTCCTTATCCCAATCAGAATTCTGCTGTGCTGTTGCCAAAAATGAAAAGAGAGGGGAGAGGAGATGGAGCAGTAGCGGGAGCGGAGAGGAGTAGGAGAGGCGTGAGAGTAGATCGAAGAGGAGGCATGAGCTGATGGGATGGAGAGCGAGGCGCGGAGAGGAGAGGCGCTGGATAGTCTAGGATGGGCAGATGCAGCGGAGATGATCTTCTAGTACTGCGCGGAGAGGAGCGGGCGCTGGATCGGCGAGTCGCTGCTCGTGCTGCTAGCGTACGCAGTAGCGGCTCGGATCTTCTCTTCGCTTCTATTCTATTCTCGTCCTCTTATCTTCTCTTTCTTCTCTTCTCTTCTCTTCTCTTCTCTTATCTTCATTTCTTCTCTTCTTTCTCTTATCTTCTCTTCTCTTCTCTTCTCTTCTCTTCTCTTCTCTCCTCTTCTCTTCTCTTCTCTTCTCTTCTCTTCTCTTCTCTTCTCTTCTCTTCTCTTCTCTTCTCTTCTCTTCTCTTCTCTTCTCTTCTCTTCTCTTCTCTTCTCTTCTTCTCTTCTCTTCTCCTCACTTTGTTCACAAGTCCTCTCAGGCTTTTGATAATTTTTTTTTGCCTATTCCTCCCTCCTCCCCTTCTACCCACTGTATTTTATTTCATGGCACTTCATTTCATTTCAATTTTGAGGCCATACAGTGAAACTTGAACACAATATTCCAGGTGACGGCATCTCATTAAATGATATAACAGTGCCACTTTCATTGTTATTCTCAGTTCCATGCTTTCTGCACAATAGGATTTTCTTTTCTTTTGCAATGCCATTGTGGATGGGGCAGATATATTAATGGGAATATCCAGATTTGGACTTTGAATGGAAGAATTGAGTATCACAGAGGTGACTGCAGACAGCTGTGCTACAAGCTCAAAGATGTGGTTCAGCAGGCAAACTCTTCACTCTCATTTTCCCCAGTAACATTGGTAGAACACCTCTCTGGGTGTATAGAAATCTTGTGATGAATTGGGTTTTTGTTTTGTTTTTTTTTGTTGTGGGGGAGTTGGAGGTCTAGGGAAGAAAGTTTCCCCATCGCTACAAAAATAATTTGGATCGGAGTTCAGATCAGTTCCTGGCATAGAAAAATACTGAATAAGGTGCTTTACCCTACTGTGCTTTTATTCTCCATCAATAAAACAGCATTTTCTAACCTAAGTGGGATGGGAGCTCTCTTCAGATTGAAAGAGGTATTCCTTGAATACTAATCAATGTTCTTGAGCCTGTCCTTCTTCCATGAGACTCTTCCCAGCAAATCCTTGACCTCTTCGCTCTTCAATGCCTTGGGGTTTCTTTCCTGTGTGGTGGGATCTGTAGGATGTACAATGGGGGTATGATGTGAGCTCAGTGGAGGCATCTTGGGGTCCAGCAGTGTGAACATGGACAAGACATCACCAAGGGACCTTCTCTAGCATTGACTTCAGAAGCAACTACTCCGTGAGCAAAGATATCTCTTCTTCTGGGTTAGGGAAGTAAGAGACAGGAACTGGTTTCACAGTCAAGTCTAAATCGATCTTAATAAACTCCTGATGTCTGACAATGGGCAAAGGATGTTATATGGGAAGATCAGGAGGAGCATGTTTGGCAAGGCAGGGGCAGCATGGGCTGCTCCAAAGAAAGTCAAGGTTTCCAAGGAGCTGTAATTCTGTGATCCAGTGAAAGCACAGGTGAAAATGTGGACATTCTGGGGCAGAAAGGTCCAGAATAGCTGTGTGCATAAGCCTGTGTTCACAGTATATTCAGGTTGATTTTATCAACATGTAAAGACAAATTTCTGCCAGCTCTACATCTGGCAGGGAGACCAAGTCTCCACAGAGGAGCTTTATTTACTCCTTGCAAGTGACACAGGGAATCACCATGGCACCATGTCAACATGGATATTTTCATATTTAAACTCTTCAGCTCTTCAACTCTTTTCCCTCATGAAGCTTCCTCACTTCCTTTCCTGTTTCTGTGTTCCCACAGCAGTTTTCCAGTTCCAGCATCAGTTTTGTCTCAGCTGGTGTGTGCAGTTAAATCCTAAGAACAGACAGCCAATTCTGCCTTCACAGAGCTTTCCTGGCTGCTTCAAACAATCTGAGAACAAAGTTTATAGAAAAAGATTTCCTTCATCTCTCCTATTCCTTGCTACATATGTTAGGCTAATTTTTTTTTTTTAATTGTGTTGATCAAAAACCAGTGATATAAAAGTATAGTAGACTTGGGCTTCCTCAAGAAAGTTGGAGCAGTGAATTTCTTGTTTTCCCATCTTAGTAGATTTAAGAATGCTGATATTATGAAAATATCATAGAATCACAGAGTGATTTGCATTGGAAGGGACCTTGAAGATCATCTAGTTCCAACCCTCTGCCATGAGACAGGAATCAAGTGTTCTTTGGGCTCCGTGAATGGAGGGGAAGTTTTGAATGGAATAACCTTTACATTTCCAGATTCCACTGTAAATCAGTAGCGTAAGAGACAATACTTATCCATATCTATAAATGCACAGATTCTGTTTAACGATGGGAAATACCCCTGTGCAACAGTCAGCATTTCATACACCTTTTTCCTTCATTCAGCAAAGAAACACTTGTTAAGTCTATAAAGTCCACAGGGAAGAATATGTACCCCTCTGTCCCATTGGCAGGAATTTATATCCTCCTCTGTGAGATGAGACTGGGATTTAGTTTCCCTCTTTCCATGGACAGGACAGCAGCTTAAGTGAGGGAAAAGAAATGTATTTGGGCAGCAGTCTGAGTTACAGACAGTCAGAGGCAAAGTCAAGTGTTTACCTCAGAGATCCCCAGCATTCCTTGGCCTCTGATCTCCCCTCATCTGCTTCTGTTATTCCATTTCTCCCCTATTTCTGATTTCCCCCTACCTTTGGACCGCCTTTTGTCCCAGTTGTGTGAAAGTGGAGGTTATCTGATGATATATTTGTCGAGTAAACCTATTTTTAGAGCACTGTGGGCTATCACACAAGCTAAGCTTGCGAAAATGCAGCAAATGAAGTGTACAAGGCAGAAAAAAAAGTGATGCAGAATCATCCTGTTTATTCAGTCCCTGCTGAAATTGCCATCTTTAGCTCCTATTAGAAGTTCCCAGTTAATACAGGAAAACTAGATGGAAAGAGGTTCTTAAACCACAGGTTGCTTCACTCACTGACTTCTTGTCTTGATCTCCATTTAGCTCTGAAAAAAAGTGATTTTTCTAACTTCTTAGAGATCTTGTTTTCATACTCAAATATCTCAACCCAGACCCGTAATTTTTACAAGATATAAAAGTTGTTTTATACCCAACTGCTTACACATTTAAGCCTCTGAATCCCTCAGCTGGTTTTAATGCCACTCTGACAACGAAAAGGGCTAATTCAAGACCTATTCTTACATTTATAGCACCATAAAGAGTGTTCAGAGTAAAGACTTCATTTGCATACATCATAAAAATAAACAAAATAATTTACATAAAAGTCTGTGCACGTGGCAGTGCTTTGGCTCAATGAGGAATCTTGGGAAATGTGTTTGTAAGAGGAGAAAGAGGTGGGGGAGAAGGAGATGACTTACCAAACGTAGGAAGGCGTTCAAGGAGTGGGATGCTCTGCCTCTTTATGTTGCTAAATCCTTGGATATTTGCAGTTTTGAGGCAGACATGAGCTATAAGGATCCCTGGGAACTCCTCAAGAGGTGCTGGGTGATGTGTGGCAGCTTCAGGGATTCTCTGGGTTGAAAGCTATGATCGGTGGTTTTCCCTGTCAAGTCCAAGATTCTACTGGTCTGTCCAAAGCTTGGGAGAAATGCCAGTGATTGGTTATGAATATTTATCACAGACCATTTTTCACCTGTGTTGGCACCCCAGATTTCTCTGGGGTGTGATTCAGGACTGCTGAAGTCAGGAGCCTGCACTGGAACTCTACTGATTTATTCTGCAAGGTGAGGATCTAGGACGGTGTCATGGTGTGGTGTCACTTAAGGATTTGCTGGAATTTCACGTCCAGTACATAGGAAATAGAATATAGGAAATAACCCTGAGACCCTCCACTGAAGGTGTTCATTGTACTGCATCACTTTTTACTGCCATATCTTCATTTTTTTTCTGAAAATGATTTTGCTTTCTGTTTTCATTACTTCTATTTGCAAGTGTCATCCTCCATGGTGCTCTGCTTGAAGCAAATTTGAAGCCAGAGGAGCCCAAATTCAAGAGATACTAATTAAAACTGGCTTCCTAAAACTTTTAAAAGTACTTGGCCACTTTCCTGCTTTGGGGCTTTGAGTATACTATTCCAGATCTTCCCAGTTCTGAGTGTTTCAGATAGGATTGAGATTTCTCATAGAATTGTAGAATGGTTTGGTTTGGAAGGAACATTAAAAATCATCTAATCCAAACACCCTGCCATGAACAGGGACACTTTTCCACCAGACCAGGTTGCTCAGAGCCCCATTCAACCTGGCCTTGAACAATTCCAGGGATGTGTCATCCACGACTTCTCTGGGCAGCTTTTCCAGTGCCTGACTATCAACACAGGAAAGAATTTCTTCCTAATATCCAATCGAATTTCCTCATTTCCAATATCCAACCTAATTTCCATGACTCTCCCCCGTAAAATGAGGATTGTCAGAGACTATGCTGCACTCAGAAATAGCCTAAAAGGTGCTGTACAAACAGTACAAAAATAAAGGTCTTAAGAGTGAAGTGGCCCGAAGAGTTGTGTGACAGGTTGTGGCTGTCCTGGGGTCTCCTCTTATCCAGCTAATGAGTGTAAACCAAAATTGCCGTTGGGATGGAAGAGCCTCGGGAAATGTTTGAGTCCTGTGCTTGAGTAGTTATGTCTAAAACCAGGGTGATTAACTGGTGCTGTGGGGAAAATCACTCAATACACATCAGGGTTTCGCAGCCCTCTCTGATCCTGCCCTAATGGAAAGGTTAATGGATCCAGGAATTGCTGGAGCACATTTAACCATGGAAACTACCGACAAGGCAGCCCATGAGGGGTGCAGGTCTGGTGTGTGTCTCTCCACTAGACCACGGTGAGGGTCTCCCTGTGGAATCAAGGCAGGAAAAACTGCTGCCTGCATCATCATTAGCTGAAAAATTTCCCCTGTATTTCACAGGCTTAATTAATAATAAAGTCTGTGATTGCCTCGTCATATTCCAGTGGTTCCAGAAGCCTCTGTGTTATTAGAAATCCCACAGAAAGCAATTTGCAAGATTTCAAGTTTCTACTTGTCTTGGCCCAAATCTTTCTGCAAAGACCCCTCCTTCCCATCCTTTGCCTCAGAATTGAAATGACAGGAATTGTACCACGGTTCACAGGTTGGGGCCATGTCAGCTACACACACAGACACAGGATCAGGAACAGCTGCATTTCAACAGAGAACTAAAAGAATATATGGCTCAACATAGAGTTTTAACCCATTAGTATAAAACAGCTTGATTTTGGCTGCAAGACCTGGAACTGGCATCTTTTGAAATAAGAGGAGCATCAAGAAATGATGGGATGTTCTTACCTGCCTCTACTCCCCACCATCTAATGGGTTTGAGTTCCAGGTATCCCTAACAAGTCCAAGCTCTGGGTCTCAGAGTTCATTGCCTGACCTGATGTTTTCCCTTACTTCCAGCAACTGAGATGTTGGTGCTGTGGAGAGGAGTCTCCACAAAGAATGTGGACAAAAGCAGAAGGGATGAAGGCAGGAGAGGCTGCAAAGGGAAGCTTGGTTTTGTGGGCTCTGTGGATTTGTGAGGCTTGGGAAAAATTTCAAGCCATGCACAGCAAGTTAATCATAGAACCATGGGATCATTCAGGCTGGAATCTAAGATCATCAAGTTCAGCTGTCAATCCAGCACCACCACCATGTTCACCACTAAACCATGTCCTCAAGTGCCACATCCCCATGTTTTTTGAATGCTTGCAGGGATGGTGACTCCACCACTTCACTGGACAGTCTGTTCCAGGGCTTTACAAACCAGACCATTGGTTTGTAAATCTTTTCCTGATATCCAATATAAACCTCCCCTGGTGCAACTTGAGACCGTTTCCTCTCATCCTGCCACTTGTTACCTGGGAGAAGACTTTGCTCTCTAGTCCATATTGCATTCTTTTATACAGGACATAAATTTTGTGCCTGTTGAAATATTTCACACTTTTTGGATTTTTTTTGGCCAGGAGTGGCATCTTTTCAGCTTTGGGACAGAACCCCCAGTACTGTGGCACAACGGCTGAGTCAGGCAATTTGGGTGTGATGCTGGTGACACCAGGTAGTAATTTATCCCATATTACACAGCAGGGCAGGGGCAGCTAATGAAGTGCTACCTGAGTAAATAGTAATTTGTGCAGCTCCGATTAAACCTTTGGAAGCATTTCCAGCGGAGCACGGAGCACTAATGAATCCCATTATTACAAATTGCCAGGCAGAGCCAAGTGTACAGGGAGACCTTGCCAGTCATCCCTGGGCAGCCACAAATCTTGCAGCTGTAACACAGTGTGGACAGAGCTCACACCACGAGGAGGAAGGATTCCTTGGAATGAGCTCTCCTCTCACCTCTGCCTCTCATCCTGAATATTTGCAGCCTTCTCTCTTCCCAACCTTACTTTTACCTTCTATGTTCACATTCTCCACCCTTCGGAATTACCTTTTTTTTTTCCTTTATAGCTCCTCTTTATTATTTTTTATTATTATTTCTTTTTAGTGCTTCTTTATTTCTCTTTCTGATCAACCTGGTCTAGTGGCAGGTGGCCCTGCCCACAGCAGGGGGTTGGAATGAGATGATCTTTAAGGTCCCTTTCAACCTAACCCATTCTATGATTCTGTAATGTCTATTTTTAATTTTTTTCTCCCCCTTCTCCATCTCTGCTTAGTCAACCCAGAGAATCAGAAAATAAGAATATCCAGAATAATAGAGATCATTCTTTGTCCAGTTCTCCTGGCTTTTTTTTCCTAGAGATAATGCAGAAACAATCAAGCCAAATAAGATCAGCCTGTGAGGTTTCTATCACTTTTTTTCCCCTCTTCTTCACCTTATTAATATTGCAGCTGTCTCACTCTATAATCTCATGCATTAGCTTCACCCAGGCACACAGCTCTGTGTTGATTCATTTATTTTAATCAAACTTTCGTCTCCTGATATTTTTCCCTGTCCAGGCTGGAACAGAGAAAATGAAATTTCAACAGAAAACACACACACAAATCGTTAATATTTGACCTCTGAAAAGAACTCATTTATTAAACATTTTTTTTCATCCCTTCAGGGTATTCAGAGACATCATTTCTTTGTGTGTTTTTTGGCAGTAATACTGGAGCATTTCCCTTGGGCTTCTCTAAGTGATCTCAAGTGCACACTAATAACCCTTTGCCTTTGGCTTTCATGAGTATAACACACACTTAGTCACAGGATCTCCTTTGGGTGATTTGGGGGGTTTTAGGTGTGGTTTTCTAGTTGTTTTTTGCTTTTTGTAACTGTTGGGTTTTTCTGAGTTTTTGCTGTTGGTTTGGTTTTGGCTTTTTTTGTACAACTGAAGAGGAGACAGTTTGTTACGTATCAGTTTGAAGTATAGGAGCCTTTTGCTGCAGCTTTGGAGTTTTAACAGATGGAGAATATTAAACCTTCATATATATATATATATTTCAGAGTGTTAGAGAATTGATTGCCACAGAGCAAGACTCTAAATGCTGGTTGTTGGTTTTTTCCTCATCCTGAAACGTTTGCCTCCTGATGGTAAATGGCTTCAGAAAGACTTTGACAAACTGATCATCTCCTCATCTCATTCCGGGTGACGGACGACAGTTTAGGGATTGAAGGGCCTGGATGTTCATGTTAAAGAAAATTAAAAATCCAATCAAAACAAGCAGAATTGAAATCGCTACACTGAGCACTAAATCTTGACTGGGGGGTGTTTCAACAAGCTGCTTGTCAGAGTTTAACAGAGGAAAACTTCTCCATTCCTTGGTGGAAAAACGGGTGTTTCTGATGAAGGAGGATGTCAAATTATGTTGTGAAGTGGGACCACAAGACCAAATTCAAGAGTTTGTGAATCAACAGGAATTTAAAAATGTTAGAATTGGTAGTTTCCACAGCTTGGAGGTGGAGCATTAGCTGTGGAGGAGTCTCTGATGTTCACAGCAGTGTGGGACATGGGGCATTTCTAGTCCTCGGAATTGGGAAAGATCTGGGACTGTGGGGGAGGGCTAGAGGGAGTTTGGTCATAGAATCATAGGATCATAGAGACTTAGAATATCCTGAGTTGAAGGGACCCACAAAAATCATCCAAGCCCAACTCCTGGCCCTGCATTGGACAACCCCATGAATCCCACTGTGTGCCTGAGAGTGTTGTCCAAACCCTCCCTGAGCCCTGTCAGGCTGGTGCTGTGAACCACTGCCCTGGGGAGCCTGTTCCACCCTCTGGGTGAAGAACCTTTTTGTAATATCCAACCTAAACCTCCCCTGACATAGCTTCAGGACATCAGGTCTCCTGTCATTGGTAACCAGAGAAAGGAGATCAGCTCCTGTCCCTCCACTTCGCCTCATGAGGAAGCGGCAGACTGTGATGAGGTCTCTCCTCAGTCTCCTCTTCTCCAGGCTGAAGAAACCACCTGTGACCTCAGTTGCTCCTCTTATGTCTTCCCCTCAAGGCCCTTCACCATCCTCATAGCCCTCCTTTGGATGCTCTCCAATAGCTTTATATCTTTCTTATTTTCTGGTGCCCAAAAATGTACTCGGTGCTCAAGGCGAGGCTGCACCAGCACAGAGCAGAGCAGGACAATCACCAGTCCTCGTGGTGCAGATTTATATCCTCTCCTCTGTTCCTCTCAAAAGCTGTTTGCTTTTATTACGTGGAGTATCTGGACAACCTGGAGACAGGATCAGACCCAAGGGATCTGCACATAAAAATGCAAGGGGCCACCTTCCTGCCTTGGACTGCTTCCCAGATACACTCCCAGCCTCAGCCCAGTTTTCCTGCAAGGCCAACATTTTGCACTGCCTGGGTCACGAGGCATTTCCTGGGCACTGGAGCCAGTGGTTTTTTCCATTTCAGAGCTGCCCAGCCACACGTGTGTCCCATCTCTAAGGGGCACAGAACTGTGTGCAGAACTGAGCCCAGGAAGCAGGAATTAGCAATGATTTCCAAGTTTTCTTGGTTAAACTCTCATTGTATCTCACCAGCCCACTCTTTCCCTCCACCCCATCCCTCCACAGGCAGTTCTCTCTCGAGGTCTATTAATATCCTGTGATTTACCTACATACAAAGAATGTTACTTTCTGATTCCCACCGGGCATATGGAACAGATGTCTCTTTTCAAGAGATTTATGAGCTATTACAAATAATGCAGTGCAAATAAGTTTCCCAAGACCTTCAATTATGCTCATTAGCTTGAAGCTAATGAGAGATGGGATCAAATTTAAATCCACTAGTCTATAAATTTGGGGATGAAGAGGCTTGCTGAGGTCCACAGCTTTAACAACTGAATGTGAAGCCAGTACAACAAGGCACTGAAGATATCTGAGGCAAAGTTCCTCAGGACTTTACTGGAAGCTTTACCTGAACCAGGATCGTGACTCAAGCTCTCATATTTTTACCCCAGACATTACACAACTTAGTCTTGCTTGTACCTTTAAAGGGGCTGCTATTTTAGACCCAGAGGGGAGTAAAGTCTTCAAGGAACACCCTTTTCAAGGGAAATCACAGGGTAACACAAATCTTAAGGTTCTGCTTCTGGGGAGAGAGGATATTTTTGGCTGTTGGGTACTCAGGTATTTTTAGTTGCATCAGGTGTTTAGATGAGAGTGCACTTGGAGACTGAAAGTCAAGTGTCTCATAAGAGTTTTTGGGGAAAAATCACAACAAACCAACAAGCAAACAAACACAATCCCTCAACAAAACAAGACAGCAGCTCTGTCTACTTTAGCAGCACCACTTGGATTCATCAGGACCATTTTTGCAAGGTAATCCTTGCAATACCATTCCTTCCTTCTACTCCCCACAGGGAAATCTCAAACTTGTGTCATTTATAGCCACATTCACACACACTTGTATCTTCTGCTGTGGATTATTTTGCTTTAAAGATTAGAAACAGCACAACAGAGCAGTTTCCTTTGTGTCTGGTTATTAGTAAGAACAATGGAGAAGAAGGGGCTGATGGGCAGAGAAACACTTTGTCATCCTTCAGAATTTCACATCTTCAAGGAGAACACATCTCCTGGACGAGCCCAAATGTATCTCAGAGACACTCAGCATAACTGACGTGTATTTAATATGCTGATTTTCTGTTGTTGGATCTTTGCTGAAGCTACAGAGGAGATGAGACAGGATTAAATACATACCAGAGAGATAAAAAAGGTATGTCTGGTGCAGGAATATGAAGCAGCCTTTGATGTCTGTGGGAGGTAGGACTGTTTCCTCCAGCTCAGAATTTGTATCAGATTATTGAATTCTTTCTAGAACTGTATATTAACAGACTTTTTTTAATGGTACAGCTTTAAGCAAGGAAGTCAATGAACAGTCTGTAGCAGAACTACTGTGTTATAACTTCTGCTCTCTGTGGCAAGATCAATAATAGATCACCAACTCCACTGCTCAGTGTAAAGGGAAAGTACATTTCTCCCAGAAAACGATCTGTCTAATACAGGAAAACTCTTTTTTTCCCCCCTCCTTGATATATATTTAGAATAGATAGATAGGTAGATTCTATTTTAGTAGAATGAAGTGTCTCCATACATCTATAATAGATATAAAAGTGAACAAAGGGATGTTAATTCAGGAGGGTATTCTGTGGCCACATCCAAGAGTGAGAGGCATCCTGGAAAATTCCAAAATGTGTTTTTAAATATCATCATCCAGCATGAGGTGCCCAAATTGACTTTAGAAGTACATTGTTGTTATTAGCAGTTGCTATAATAAGCAGAATCAACCAGCAGCTATTTCCTAATGGGGTTTTATAATTGCTTGTTGGATATTTCTGGGTTTTGGCTCAGAGCCTTTTATTCTTGTTGCTAACAGAAAAAAAAAGTGTAATAACCAGTAGCTGCAGCCTAGTGTGGAGGACACCATCCAAGTTAGGAGAATATGTAATGAGCAGCTTTGATTCACATTCTCTTACTCTTTAGAAAATAATTCTAGTCTTAAAAAGGCTCCATGCACCACTTAACTCAGTAATTGGCAAGAGGGGATGGAAATTCAACGTTCTGCAAGCAAAGTTGCACATTTCAGATTACTCTGTGAGGAGAGCAGGCACTTTTTGTCATTTATTCATAACTTCTTTCCAGTACTCAGTAACCATTTGATATCAGGCAGTTGGTTGAATCTTGCTCTGCCCTGCACGGAAGGATGTGCCCTCGTGGTCTCCAGAGTGTGTTACAGGCACATCCCCTGGGGGTCTTCCAAACTGCATTTGAAGTGTTAGAATGTGCAGGAATTTATTGATTTCAGGACAGGGTAACACAGACAATAAAAGAAAGACATGGATCTCCTGGAGCAGGTCCAGTGGAGACTAACAAAGATGATGAAGGAACTGGAGCATCTCTGTGACAAGGAAAGGTTGAGGGAGCTGGGACTGTTCAGCCTCGAGAAGAGACATTGAGAGGGGACCTTACCCCTGTCTGTCAGTGTGTGCAGGGAGGGGGCAGAGGATGGACCAGGCTCTGCTCGGGGGGACCCAGCAATGGGACAAGAGGAATGGGCAGGAACTGATGCCCAGGAAGTTCCACTCAAACATGAGAAGAACTTTGCTGTGCAGTGACCCAGCACTGAGCAGATTGCCCAGAAAGAGTGTGGAGTCTCCCTCACTGGGGATATTCCAGAACTGTCTGGACACAATCCTGTGCCTTGTGCTCTTGGATGACCCTGTTGGAGCAGGGGGGTGGGACCAGATGACCCACTGTGGTCCCTTCCAACCTCACCCATTCTGTGATCCCATGAGTCTGTGAAGTGTGGCAGTGAACACGGGGCAGTGCACGTGATAAAAGAGATCCACCTCAACAAAAGAAAGCATTTCAATGTAGATAAATGTACACCCAAACATATGAGAATGGCAAAGAAAAGGGAAGAGGGAGAGAAAAAGGAGAAGAGAGAAAAAGAAGAGGAGAGGGAGAGAAAAAGGAGAAGAGAGAAAAAGAAGAGGAGAGGGAGAGAAAAAGGAGAAGAGAGAAAAAGAAGAGGAGAGGGAGAGAAAAAGGAGAAGAGAGAAAAAGAAGAGGAGAGGGAGAGAAAAAGGAGAGGCAGAAGGAGAGGGAGAGAAAAAGGAGAAGAGAGGAAAAGGAGAAGAGAGGGAGAGGGAGAGGGAGAGGGAGAGGGAGAGGGAGAGGGAGAGGGAGAGGGAGAGGGAGAGGGAGAGGGAAAGGGAAAGGGAGAGGGAGAGGGAGAGGGAGAGGACAAGTGAGGAGAGGTTTGGAGAGGAGAGGTTCGGAGAGGAGAGGTTCAGAGAGGAGAGAGGAAAGAGGAAAGAGGAAAGAGGGGAAGGAGAGAAAAGAAAAGGTACCATGCAGGGTAGCTTTAGCTGTCTTTTTTTTTTTTTTTTTAGCTGTCTTTTTTTTTTTTTTTGTCCCAGATAGAGGATTTCATACCAAAGTGCAGTACACAACAGATCCTCATTCATGTTTCTTCTGACTGCTTTCTGCTTTTTCAGTGATGGTAAAATTTGAAGGAAATCATCTGCCCTTAGATGTGGTGTTGTGTCTGCCCATCTCAAAGCTGTGTTTTCAGTAAAACTCACAGGTTTTGAAAGCAAAGCCCCTGGAGCACTGGCAGCCTCTCCATATTTCCTTAACCTTCCATAGTCACCCAGGACTTTGTGCTCCAATAAGAATATTTTTAAGGTACAAAATTTTGCTTTCTAGTTGACTGAACACATGGAGAGCTGTTTGATGACATTTCCTGCCCTGTATCTTCAGGGAAGACAGCGAGTTATAAGTGAAGAGGTTTGTGAAATTCACTTCCAAAAGTCAGGGATGCAAACAAGCAGAGAGATAAAACATTCCTGACGGAACTAACTTCAATATTACCAAATGCAGAGGAAAAAACATTCAGAGAGAATGAATGCATTGGGGAATTTAAAACTAGGATTTAATCAATTAGTTTCTGCAATACTTACATATTCTTTATGGAGAGTTTAATTGTGGTGAGATTATTAATTTGCTAAATTATTAATATAAGATTATATTAGAGCAGACAGATTTCTTATTATGAATATTTTGGTTTATCTCATCTCTGCAAACTACAGAGCCAAGTCTTGGAATGTTTAAATTCTATTCTTCCTGAGGGAAAGGGAAGCTTTATATTATTCTAGAAAAACACATTTGTTTGAAAACACACCTGGATATTTGGACTATAATTTGAACACTGGAATTCCATTTTCTGTTACTGAAAGATGCCACTTATATCCAGTGAATCTTGGGAAAAATTCGTTACCTTTGTCTTTTCTGAATATTTTCTGTGCAAATTGAAGATGCAATTTACCTGGTTCACTGTGTTTGCTCTTTAATTATGTTGTAATTTCTTTGGGGGAGGTATGACAAGATGACACTTTGTTTAGGAAAAATACCCAGCAAAATCAGGTTAGACTTAGTTAACATGCAAAGCTAAAATCCAACAAAATCTGGGTGTTTCTCCTCTTCTTTTTGTCAGGAAAATAACATTAGTGATGGAATCATAACTGATTTTTGGTTTAGTCTAATCAGGCCTCAGGAATCTTATGGAAAATTATGACCTGATCTAAGTCACTCCTGCACTTATACTGGGAGAATTTTTGCCAATGAAACTTCAGCCAGACTCCTTTAAGGGATAATGGTCCACTGATTGATTCCCTCCTGACTGAAATCCATGGCTAAGCTTTCCAAGAAAACTCCATGAGTTTACCTCCCCAAGCTGTCCCAGTGTAATTTAAATGTCAGGATTTGCTTCTGTCAGGAAATTCCCACTCTCTTGGTGTCTTGAAACCCGAGGAAGCAAAAGGTAAAGGCAGTATCATTAACTGAAGGTAAGAAAGACTCTCTGGGTGACACCAAAGCTTCGTCTTTTAGGGGCAAACATTTTCCTGAGTTTGGTTTTGGATTTGGGAGACACAGTTTTTAATACAAGAGGTCTTAAATGACTTGAACAATCTTCTAAGGAAGAATTTTCTGCCCAACCTAGATTAAATTATTTTTTTGTCTACAGCGTTCCCCAGGAGATCAAAGCCTTTTAATGTCCAAAACAGTCTGTTAGCATCTCACCTAAGGAGACCCTTTGGTTAACAGACTCATCAAGACAGACAGGACATTTGATACCTTTTTATATAAGGACTGCATATATAAGAAAAACCCCTCAGTAGGTTTTTCCTAGGAGTTATTTCATTGTCAACAAAACCATAAGCACCTAAAAACAGACTCAGTGGAACAGTTCACGAAATAACACATTTATTCATACAAATTTGTAACAACTTATGGGGTTCACTGTGTTTGGAATGAGGTCTAAGTGCAAAAAAACCCCACACTTAAACTACGTGCTGATAATAATAATGCAAAGCTCAGGCACGCACGCTAAAGCAAAAGCAACTTACAATGAAGTAAGACAACTTACAAATAATAAATAAAGCAAAAACTTAAGCACCCACCTTAAACCAAAAGAACTAACAAAGAATAAGTAAAAATTTTAAAGTAAAATTAGTGTATGTGTATAAAACAATGGCTCAGCCCACGGCATCTCAAGAAGATGGAGGGAGAGAAGGCAGCCCGTCGGTTCCCTCTGCAGCGTTGATGGAACTTCTCCCCGATTTTTGCTTAGGTCCAATCTCTTTTTATACCTTTTTCCTTAGGCAGTTTGAGGGGCTGTAGTCAATAAACTAATTTTGGGGTGATGAATAGATGAAGTAGGCCGAAGGGTCCACTTCCCGAGTTCCCAGCAGCCAGGATGTTCTCAAAAAAAGGCTGTGTTATCTCCATATCACTCCTTTCTTTTAATCCTTTTATCAGTTTCTGGGAATGTCTCCCCAGCTGTGGAGTTTTTCCAGGAAAGCATCAGGAGCCTTTTTCTTCTTTTGTGTGGCCTTATCTGTCCCCTTACAATCTGCATCTCTCCGTGTGCTGCTGTGTGGAGGCAGGTGAGACAGTTTGGGTGAGAGAAGCAGCACACCACTTCCCCTCGTACAGGAGAGCTCACTAACCTTTGTACCCCTCTGTACACCCTCTATCCTCCATCCTCCATCACACCCTCCATCCTCCATCACACCACTGTTCCCTGAATAAATACCTCAGTGATTCAGGGACACAAATATCATGTAGGATCAATGGGGTTCAGTCAGTAAGGTTTGGCTGAGTCAAAGGAGAAAATCAGAGACAAAGAGGAGAATCCATAAGATACCATAACCAATCTTAACCTCAGTACGGAGGGCAGTGAGAAAACCTCCCTCTGGTTCTGCCCCATACTCGCTGGCCTGTACTGGTGTAGACTCACATCTTCATAGCTGATTTATTTTCTGTCTGGAATCACAGTACAGTTTAGGTTGGAAAAGAGCCTCAAGATCCTTGAGTCCAACCATTAACCTAGCACTGCCAAGGCCACCACTAAACCATGTCCCATGTGCCACATAGACATGCCTTTTAAATCCCTCCAGGGATGGTGACTCCACCCCTTCCCTGGGCAGCCTGTTCTGATGCTTGGCAACTCCTTCTGTGAAGGAATTGTTCCTCATATCCAATCTAAATTTGACACAACTTGAGGCCATGACTTGTTCATGTTACCTGGGAGAAGAAACCAACCCTCATTTGGCAACAACCTCCTTTCAGGGAGTTGCAGAGAGTTAGAAGGTCCCCCCGAGCCTCCTTTTCTCCAAGCTGATCCTGCCAGCTCCTTCAGCTGCTCCTCACCAGACTTGTGCTGCAGACCCTTCCCCAGCTCTGTTGCCCTTCCCTGGACAAGCTCCAGCCCCTCAATGTCATTCTTATTGTGAAGGGCCCAAATCTGACCCCAGGATTTGAGGTTGGCCTCACCAGGGGGACAATCACTATCCAGTAGTGCTGGCCACACTATTGTTGGTACAAGCCATCATATCCATTTGTGGAATTAATTCACTTTCCATGAACTTTAATGTCTTAAAAACTGGCCAAATTCCTCAATGATCTATGTACTTAAGCTGCCTACATTAAGAAAAAGAAAGAAAAAATAAAAGAGAGAAGGAAAAATGTAATAACTATTGAGTAGAATATTTTCAGGCTTTAAACTGGCATTGATTTAAGCCTCACAATGAAAATTTGCTTACATAAAATTTACTTCTTATAAAAAGTGAGAGGGAAGGCCTAGGAGAAACATTTATCCAATTTCTCTTCTTTTCTCATTTCTTGCCTGGGTAGGAAGGATATCTTGGCAGTGACTGCCAGAGCCCTGGCAGTGGGAAGTGGCAGAAAAAGGAAGGGCATGTCATGAGGGGCAGGTCCACATGTCCCACTTCAGGTCTGAGACCTGCCTGGCATCACACAGAGAGGGGTAAAAGGGTACCCAGTGGTTTATTCTCTGTTGTGGGATTGTGACTTCCACCAGCACTGGGACATGAAGTTTATTGTTCACTTTGCTGTCCCAGACACCAGCTGACCTCTTGTACTCTGCTGGTTTCACCTGTTTCTTCATAATCACTCCAGCTGCAGCCCTGTGGTGAAGGACTGACAGTATTTGTGCAGTGCCTGATATTCCAGACCCCTTTTTTCCTGGCCTATAATACTACTATAAGCATGATTAACAATATTTATTGTAAGTGCACATTATATTATGCATTTTATGAGGCTTCTACAAATCCATGGTCTTTAAAACACACATTCCAACTACAATTCTACCTCTGCCAAAACAACGTGAGAATTATTACACTGCAACACTAAAAAAAAAAAAAAAGAAAAAAATTATTTTTCAATAACACTTTATTATCTGCAGATGGAGTCACAAGGGACCTTTTTATTTGGCTACAACTGCTTTAGCTATAATTTTCCTCTCATCTGTCTCCCGGGGTTCATATTCAGATTTTATGTGCAAGGATTAGACCCCTTTCTAGAGGTATTCAGGTACTTCTGGCATGGAAACCAGAAGCTTTTAATTCCCAGAATATTCCATATTGGAATTACACACTGGAAACTACAGGTCAAAATCATGTAGAGATATGTTATCCGTCTTTTTCTGTGTAATCTGTTTTTAGAGACCAACATCCATTTGGTGCTAAATCAGCCACAAAAAAAATATTTATTTTCATGATAACATTCAAGAGTTTTTAGATAAGGAAATTAAGCTGATGGGATGCATGTAAAATCAGTAAGCTCTTTGATATATAATCACATGGGAAGTGAATACTTAATTTGAAAAAGCTAGAGATTATAGGAAACACTTAAAAGTGGGTAAGGCACTGGTTTAAGGAGAGGTGTTGAGATATGATCAGTAGCTGCTGGATTTGAATTGGCAGTGCAAACTGGGACTGATCTCATTTAGGATTTTCATAATATGTCATTTTACCTTGGTGCACAGTCAGGAGCTGTTGGGAGTTACGAGTAAGAAAAGGATGTCACAGAGAATACTTTTACCCTGTTATTGAAGCTGCAAACACATTTCCTAAGAGAAAGTATCAGGTTATTCTCTTAGGGACTAATAATTCCCACTGTAAAATGATATCACATCAGCTGAAATTGAGAAAGAAAAGAGCTTGTGCGTTCCAGGGTGGGAATAAATTATTAATGTACAGGATCCTGAAAAGACATATGTGGCCATAAGATGTGTTAGACAAGATATTTCTAGTGCTAAGGAGGGACTATTGCCACTGTACCAGATACAGTGGGGACTCCAGTGAGAGTATTGTAGCTCATTCTGAGCAAAAAAGTGAGTTCAGGCAAGAGCAGAACTACTGATATGATGGGGAGAGGGGAGATATTACTTAAAGGAAGGAATTTATCCCTGCTGCAATCTGCAGCTCAGCACTGAAACGTGCTGGCTGGCTCCTTACAGGCTGGCTCAGATAATGGAAGTACTGGCAGTGCATGGATAGAGCTCCAGCCTGGACATTCACCTGCTTCCTTCCAGAAGTAAAATGCCAAAATGGGAGCTTGCAATCCCACGGATCAATTCATGCTAAAATTGGATTGGAGCTGTCCAGAGCAGACCATCTTCCTGGGGTTTAGCATCCTGAGCAGCTGGCAATGGCAGGGGACAGGGCACCAATGCAGGTGTCCCTTTCAGTGTGTGCTCCTGAATAAATCACAGGAACAGGGTCATTTCAAGACAAGTTTCTCAGCCTCCCCCCTGTAATTCTGTGGGACTCTGCACCGCTCTGTGACAGTGCTCCCCATGTCACAGAATCATTACAGTCACAAAAGACCTCTGAGATCATCAAGTCCAAATTTTTATATACTTTTAGTGGTACCTGGGACCTATTGTGGAGTTGTTTCATATCACTTTCATTCCTTTATACATTTAAAGTAATAATGTCACATTAAGTGTAGTGAAATAGCCAAGAAGGATAATTTTGTGACCTAGTTCTCTTCAAGAGGTGATAGTACCCAAAAATTTAGGAAATCACCTTCTTCTTAGTATTTTAGTTTTCACCGTTCACAGCTACCGAGAATTGTGAATCTGTTCTGCCACCAGCTGTTCTCAAACCAGCCTGAAGAAAATAAGGCTCATAAACATGAGCTTTGTATTATGTTTGGTTTGTTCTTTTGTGAGATACAACCCCAACACTTTTAGTAAAATAATCTGACACCTTTTTCTTCTTTGCGTAAATTATTAACTTTGAAAATTCATCTTACTTTCAAGGCTGCCGTATCTGTGTCGGTTTTGTTTAGGATACTTATCTCTGTGTATTTTCCCACTTTGATTTGTTTGGATTTCAGTGCATCTCACCTGTGCATTAGATTTCCTGGGTAATACTGAGAAGAAGGCCATTTATTTTATTTAATGATGCAATTAAAAAGGGATCTTGTTTATTACATTAGTGCTCACAGCCATGTCAGCCCTGCCTTCAGGAGAATTAGTATCATTTGTCTCATTTGGGACCTGTAACTTTATGCCTCAGTTATTCTGTACTATTGCATAAGTACCATTGCCAGGATCTCTATTGAATGGGGACACCAGGTAACTTAAGGAAATTTAATACCCTGGCATTTTCAGCTGCAGAGCACTTGGTCCTATTATTAATCAAGGCTCCAGAGCCTTATACATCTCCTGATTAAAGATTTCAGCAGAAGGGAATCACGCAAGCTCTAAGTACAGTATTTTTAATTAGGGATAGATTCAGAGTACCACTGTGCATTATTTCTTTAGTAGGTGTAATTAAAGAGCTGATCTGTAACAAGCCCACTTGGAAAAATACTTGTCTTTAGATCCTAGCAGCTTGCTCTTAAAAAAGCAGACCAAAAGGAATGGGGCATCAAACCTGTCCCTCTGAAATCTGCTTGAGAAACATCGCGTGGTCATTGTGATCACTTTAAGGATAAACACCTTTAAGAAGTCAGGTTCAGTCAGGAGACACAGTGTGCAAAAGTACACTCAGCTGGAATTATGTGGAAAGTCACTTCAGTTTAAGAAACAGGTCATAAATTCTCTGTTAAAAGCATCAGGATTTGCTGTAACTAGCTTAAACTATCTAAATATGATTTATCTGGTTTAAACTAATTCATCTGGGCTCCTAACGGGGACAGAAAGACTCCTCCAGTAAGGAATCCATCCTATCCTGTGATAAGTGTTTGAGACTGGTTATCACTGCAGCCTGTATGATATAACACACATGCTTTACAAACTCAGTGAAGAAATTTGTTCTATCTGCAGTCAGAAGTCCCTCTGGCTCGCATATACTAATTATTTCTGCAGTGGCTACTACAGCTTTCTTCAGGCTGATGCTTCCCTCAGCTTTCCATCATCTTCTCACAGGCTTCTTCCACCAAAAACAAATGAAACTTCTTCAAAAATGATTCATGGTGGATTTGTAAAGCTTCCGTGGTGCTATGAACATCACCACGGAGCACAGCTGTGAATTAAGGGTGCATGAAACAGAACTGAGATGGAAACCCCCTCCAATGGATTTTAGTTGAGATAATGTAATTAAGAATTACAAGCCCATTATTATGGGAAGCACATGCATCAAACCCAAAATAATGTTATATTACTTATTTACCTGCAGTTCCTCATCACAGATTCATTTTCCATAACCTGTTTGGAGCTGACTGGGGTGACCTTGAGCTCTAGGAACCATCACAGAGTTTTGGGTCCTATCCAGCTCATAGCTCAAGGGTTCTCCACTGCTACAGGGAACATCAGTTTAATATATTCTTGCAGTCAGGTTAGAGCCCATAAAAAGCCTCCACACCTCAGCTTCCAATTAACACTTTTCAGATGAGCCACTATAAATGCACACGGTGTTCCTGGTTCGTTCCAGCCTGAAGAGTAACAGGGACACATCTTGGCTGAGGAGGCACCAAGTGGGACCCAAGGAACAATAAACCAGTTTCTATGAAAAGAAGGTGTCGAACCACTTAATGAAACTGGTTTTAATGGGGTAGCTGAGGTGTCTGGAGGCCCTGGTTCATTGGGTGTTGGTGGAGAACACCAGACATGCTCAGTTGGATTTACTCTGGCTGTAAATCCACATCATGTAGCTAAACTGGGGAAAACTTATCTGGGAATTAGCCACTATTACTACTGTCATGACAGTTGTTATTTGCAGTGAGTCACTGGAAGTAAAATTACTACATCCATGAGCTTCCTAGAAAGGTCCATGGTAGCTAAATGAAAAGCTCAGGTTGTGGCTCGGAAATTTGTATTTTGAACTATTAATGGCAAATTTAAAAAGCTGTATCAATGCAGTGCAGTGTCTGATTGCCTACAGACAGTCATCCTGTTAAAATTTCTTCCAAAATTAGCTGGAGTAACTTTTCCATGGCAGACTGTAGGTCAGCCAGGGGTTCTCCAGCCCACTTTTATTAAGTTTTGTTAAAGCAGATACCACATGCACTCTGTTTCATTGAACAATTCAACACAAAAACATGAAGGCACATTCAAACTTGATCCCTGGCAGGTGCTTTCATAGAATCATGGAATCATTAAGGTTGGAAAAGACCTTTAACATCCTTAAGTCCAACTGTCAACCCAGCACCACCACTGTGTTCACCACTAAACCATGTCCTCAAGGGTCGCATCCCCACATTTTTTGAACACTTCCAGGGATGGTGACTCCACCACTTTTTAGTTCAGATCTAGTTTTTAGGGCTGCAGGATCATCAGTGGCAAAATGGGCTGTGCTGGAGGGTTTAAAAGCACATTAAATGTTACCGCAGTTATGGGTGGAAAACAGAGCAGGCAAAAGCACAAACCAACTTTATTTCACCAAATACTCACGTGCTGCTGGCAGTTGCTGAGCCTCAAATCTGAAATTTCTTTGGGATAATTGCCCTTATTGGTGTGGAAAATAATAATTTAATTTATTGCACTTCTGTTTTTTCCAATTAAAAAAAAAAGGCATATAATTAAAATGAACTAAAATTTTTAACAAAATCCAGTGGCACATTAAGGTAAAGGGAAAAACATTATTTACCTCACTAGGAAAAGTGCCTTCAAAGGCAATCATTCCTTTTCAATTAACCAAAATTACTTTAGGGAATTAGGATGACAGCTGCAGGAAATAAAATGAGAATGAGAATGTACTGAGAGAGTACAGTAGGAGATCAGGAGCTACCTCAAATTTGGTTGATTTGTGTAGGATTTCTGCATGGGGGTTTACTAGATATGGTTTTGAAGACTTGACTTTGTAATTTTCGTGTCGTGGAGCACAACAGGGACAGGCCTGTGATGACACATCCCTGACACCACTCTCCCAGTGTTTGGTGATCAGGCATTTTCTTAACCAATGCCCAACCCATTATCTCAGACATTTCTTTTTACCATGTTATCCATGTGCTTCATACCGTTTGATGGAAATATACTTATTTTTTTCCATTATTTTTCTACTCCAGGTTGGATGGGGCCCTGATCAACCTGCTCTAGTGGAAGGTGTAGCTGCCTTTGGCAAGAGGGTTAGGACTAGATGGTCTTTGAGGTCCTTTCTCACCCAAACTGCTCAATGATTCTATGATTTTACTCATATTTTGCAAACATGTAGAAAATTTAGCATCCATTCTCTTCTATGGCAATAATTTCCACAGTCTGGTTTCATGTGACAGGAAAAAAAAATCCTTCACAGTGGCGGTCTGAAAAATAAAAGCTAGACACGATCCCAGTATGGAGAAACTGGAATAGTTTATTGAACACGAGAACACTATTTTAAAGGCATCTGGGGCTGTATGTTAATGAAGGGGACAACCTATGTTAATTGGGGAGTTACACAAATTTTTACTGCAATTTCCAAATAGTTAATTTTTCTTCTAGTAGGATTACATGGGGGACAGAGGGATTACAGGGTTTAGACATGGTTTGATACAATCGTCTCAAAAGTCCTTTCTGATTTCTGCTGGAGCCAAGCTTGATCCATGAGGAAGAACTTTAACAGGTCTTGTGAGAAGGGTCCAGCTCCTTCAGATCACGAGGTTTTTGTCAGCTCTTGTTTTCCTTTGCTGAAAGCTGGGTTTGGGCTCCCACTCTTCACTGTGTTTCAGAGTTGCCATGTGATACTTTCATGTGATGGTCTGGTTTTCTTGTGTAATTATTTGAGTGGGGGAAAAAAACCCACCAAAAAAAACTACCAACACCAGCAGGTCGAGGTAGGTGAGTCTTTCCCTCTGCTCTGGTGAGACCTCACCTGCAGAGCTGCCTCCAGCTCTGGGGTCCCAGCACAGGAAGGACATGGAGCTGCTGGAGCGAGTCTGGAGGAGGCCCCAGGGTGATCAGAGGGATGGAGCAGCTCTGCTGGGAGGAAAGGCTGGGAGAATTGGGATTGTTCAGCCTGGAGAAGAGAAGGCTCTGGGGTGACTTAATTGTGGCCTTCCAGCACCTGAAGGGACCTACAAGGAAGATAGAGAGAAACTATTTACAAGGGCCTGGAGTGACTGGACAGAGGGAATGGCTTCAAACTGACAACAGGTTTAGATCAGATTCTTAGGGCAAATATTCTTTACTGCCAGGATGGTGAGGCACTGGAACAGATTGCCAAGGGAGGTTGTGGTTTTTCCACTCCTGGAAGTGTTCAAGGCCAGGTTGGATGGGGCTTGGAGCAACCTGGTCTAGTGGAAGGTGTTTCTCCACATGGAAGGGGATTGGAACAAGATGATCTTGAAGGTCCTTTTCAAGCCAGGCCATTCTATGATTCTGTGATCACCACCACCCTCAGCTAATCTAAAGAAGTTATGGAAGGTGGGTAATCCACACACTAATGTGGGATTATAAAAGGTATTTTGGGTAGGTCACCTGCACCTCTCCTTGTGAAGTTGAGGCACCAGAGGGAGAATAACAAAGGGAGTTTCTGTCTGTGAACTCTCAGTAGGGTTGTTCCCTTAAGACCCAGAGTTTTCTACCCCTCCTCAAAGGTGCAAGTGAATGTTGCACTGTGTACTCCTTGGATAACATGGCCCAGCCCATTATCCCAGTGCTGTTACATAAATGGCAGCTGGAACCCAGTTGCTAATGATGTTTTCTGAGGCAGGAGGGAATATCAGTGCAGAAGAAGAGGGAGAAAGAAATAAGTGATCCTGAGGACAACAAAGAGATGAAATGTAATATTCAACATCATGCATTTGGGGATGAATATTAAAGAAAATGATCCTACTATCATGTAATTTAGCCCATATTATCAGAGACAGCAAGAGGAATATGAGCCAAGGATTAGGATGGCAAAGAGCTGAATTCCAGTCTTGGCTCTGCAAATGGCTTGATGCATATGCCCTTAGGCAAATTCTCTACCTTCTCTCTTACAGCTTCTCTTTCTGCATTAACAGGATAATAATATTTAGATGAGCTTTGCAAGGACTAATTAGTTAATGATTATAAAGTGCTTGAATATGTAAAGAGCAATGCAAGTGCAAGGGATTATTATCATCTTCGAAATAATGAAGAATGTTTATTAGTTAGTTATTGTGATTATTTCTTTTAAACCTCTTTATTACTAAGTATATAAGAGGCTGTCAGCCATGAAGTGGGTTTTACAAAGGGATTTAAAAAGGGAGGGGATGGAGGCACAGATGTGGTTTTAACAGGGAGTTTTAGCACTGTTAGCAGGGCAGTTCCTACCTTAATAGGACAGCTGTGAGTCCAGATTGGAGAGCAGTGAACAGCAGCATTTGTAGCCTCTGGTCGGTGTTTTGCCACATCTGTTCTGTGACCTTGCTCTGCCTTCTTTTTGGGCACCACTGCTCTACACTCTGCTCCTCTGCAACCTGCGCAGGGTTCTCCAGGATGCTGGAATGAGAGGACAGAGGGATGGCAGAGCAAAACAGGTTGAAAGGTCAATACTATGAAGTCCATGTCTGTGTGGGAGCTGGGCAGGAATGCACATCAGGAGGTGTTACGGGCAGAATCACAGAATAACTGCAGTTGAGGTATCTGTAATGATGTTTAAGGTCTCTTCCAACCCAAACCATTCTATGATTCTATGATATCTGGCAGGTGAGGCTTTATGTTACCTTCAGTGATGTTTTGCCTGTGCAGCAAGGTCTGTTCCTGAGGCTTAAATGGACTTCATGGTTTGTGTTGTTATGAAGAAGTCTGGAGAAGGCATCATCCAGCCCTCTGCTCAAAGTGGAGTCAGCTACAGGAGGTTACTCAGGGTTATGTTCAGCAGGAAGGATGGAGACTTCTCTACATCTGGGCAACCTTTTCCCTGTTTAAGCACCTTCACAAAACAACAAGAGAAGAATGTTATTTCCAGTGTTTAAATGAAGTTTCTTGCATTTCCATTGTTCTCTTGCTGGGCACCACTGAGAAAAGCCTGGCCCATCTTCTCTAGCCCTTCCCTTCAGGTATTTATACACACAGATAAGATACCTCAGAGCCTTTCCAGTCTGAAAAATTCCAGCTCTCAGCCTCTCCTTATATGAAATAGCCCCTTAACGAACTTAAAAGCCACATGCTGCAGCTGTTCCAGTATATCCATTCCCATCTTCTCCTGGGAAGCCCAGCACTGGCCACAGCACTCCACTAAGTTTCCCCATGGCTGAGTTTAGGGGAAGGATCACATCCCTTGACCTGCTGTCAATGTTTATGTGCTAAACATAGCCCAGGAGGTTGTTGGTCTTTGCTGCTACTGGAATGGCCTGTGTGCAATTAGATGCCCACCCAGGTCATATCCTGCTCCGCAAAGCTGCTTTGCAGTCAGTCAGTCCCCAGCCTACAGTGGTATATGGGGCTATTCCTCCCCAGATGTGGGGCTAGAGACCAGAGATACATAAATCCTGAACTAAAAATTAAAGGGTGGTGTTGTCGTGGTATTTTGGTGCTGAAAAAAATCTCCAGAGCAGTTAATTAGGGGTGAGATAAGAAAGGGTTTATTTACCAAGGCTAAGATGTTACAAGACGCGTGCAGGCTGTGCCTGAGAGGTTACATTTTATAATACCATCCATCCAATCCCAGATGTGCCCACCCTGTGGCCTTTACTCTGGTCTGCCCCGGGTCCACCCCCTGAAAATGGGTCTGGGGTGTATTTCGGGACCCCTTATTCATCCCATCTTTGTCTTCATCAGAGCACAAAGGGTACATAGTTACCTCATTCTTGACCGTATTCTGTGGTTTAGGCCCTGATATGCTGTTCTGCCAACAATCTAGGCCTTACCTTTACAAAAGACTAAACATTTCTATTGTGTTCAGAAGTAGGATTGATATAGGGAGCATAGAATGGGGTAAGAGGGTTAAGGAATGTATAAACAAGGGTGCTAGAGAAAGGGAAAGGGACAAGGGACAAAAAAGGGGGGGGGAGGTTGCTGCTTTTAAAATCTACTTCCACTACTTATAAAACTTACAAGTCTTACAAATATTAGAAAAATAAAAAACCATTAGGGGCTTAAGGCATCAGTGTTTTTATTTTCCATATTGTTTAGCTCTGAATTTTTGTTTGGTAGGTAAAATATACAAGTCAAAAGACGTTCTCCTAAAGTCCAGGATCTGTACTGGGTTCCTCTTCCTCTTTATCCCTCAGGATCTTGAGCTACACAAGTTGATGGTCATGCTCACTACAGCCAAGACTGCTAGTGATTATCACCAATTTGCTTCCCCCGGAGCAGTCCACCTGGCTGGACACTGGACACTTTGAGTCTGAAAACTTGCCTCCAGAATGTTTAGAAAAAGCTCATTTATTGCAGTTGTCTTTCCTGGGGCCTTTAGCAGGATTGACAGTCCAGCTCCTGGAGTGAGCTGACACAGCATCACACTGAGCAAGTTTATTCGCACCAGCCCAGCATCTTGGCACTGCTTTCCATGGCAGGGCGCAGGCGTGTTCTACATTTTCTCTAACATCCTAATCCTTCTTGAGCACTTTGCTATCAAGGCTCCTGAAAGTATGTTAATACTTAACCTGTGAAAGCTCTGCTAATCTTCCTCCTGCCCTCCCACTGTCCCAAATAGAAAACTGCTGACAAGCCTCAGGATGAGATAAACTGGCTCATGAGGGCGAGGAGAAGGAAAGAGACTTAAGCTGACAGACTTGATCTTCTCCTGCCACCCTCTTCCTCCAGAGAGCCCCTCAGAGCTCCATGTGGAACAACTTTTACATGACGGCGTTTGCTCTATCCCTCCCGTGAGCTTCTTAGGGAGGGGACTGGATTTACTTCCATCTCTCCAAACTTCTCTGCTGGCAGTGCAGCCCAGCCCTCTGCTCCCCTGCACACCCTGTCAGACAGTGACAGCGGGATCTACAGGCGCTTTCCGAGAGGGAGACTAAGCTTATAAGTGCCTTAAAATTTCACATGGAGATGGGTTTTCCATTGTAATAAGAGCTGACGGTACCTTTTTATAATCAAAATGCAAACTCCCTTCCACTGCTCAGGAGCACAATTGAGAGTGACAGAATTCATTACACAACGGAGACAGATGGAGTACTTTAAAAAGAACCATACATCAAGAGCGGAGGTCTGGGAGTGTGTAGATAGTGGGCAAGAAAGCTTAAAAACTTCAATCCCCTCCATACTGCTGAAAATTACCAATCTTCTTATCTTGGCAAAACCTTATTATGCAAATAGTTGTCAAGTGGAACACTCAAATTGGCAAAATTGCTTTTATTGTAGCACTTTTTACACTCCTTCCAAGAAAAGTCTGGTTTGCTCCTGCGATAAGTAAGTGATTGATTACTCGTGCTGGTTTGGAATAGCAGAGTGGAAAATGATGTAGTAACACCATCAGTGGCACAGACTCCATTTAAAGAGAGGAACTCTACCATTTTTTGGAAAGGAGTGTGCCACTTAAAAATGGTCAAGTCACTGCTTCTTCCTTCTCCTGCTTAACCTGAAGGTAGATGAGTGAACCGAGATTTTTTTCAGGTACCAAACAATTCAGCCCTTTTTCTTGCACCATGATGAATTTTGGTTGTTTTCAAACAAAACATGGAACTTGTCAGCACTTCTTCCTTTCCAAAAGTAGTAAAGACTTTAGGTTTTTTCCTTCCTCTTATCAGTTTTTCTCTGTGTTGCAAACTGGAATACTCCAGTCTCCCAGTTGTGGACTCAGGGACTCAGGGATGAAATGTGTCCATTACCTTGACATGAAGAGTATTATTGCCTTGGATTTTTTCTTGAGAAGGTAAGAACTGGAAATGGCCAATAGGGCAGAATTGCAAACCTCCTGTCTTCAGAAGTGTTCAGCCCTCCTTTCCAGAGGAGTAACATGAAACTACATGATATGATCATTGCATTATCAAAGTGATTTTCTATTATAAAAACATAGACTGGTTTGAATTGGAAGAGACCTTTGAAGATGATCCAGTTCAGTCCCCTTGCCATGGACAGGGACACCTTCCACTAGACCAGGTTGCTCAAAGCCCTGGTCTAGTGGCCTTGAACACTTCCAGGGATGGGATATCCACAATTTCCATTCCCATGTCTTACCACCCTCACTGCAAAAAAACTTCTTTTCTTTATGTCCAATCTAAATCCACTCTTTTTTAGTTTAAAACCATTGTCCTTTGTGTCACTACAGGCCCTGGTAAAAAGTCTGTCCCCATCTTTCTTATAAGTCCCCTTTATGTACTGGAAGGCTGCAATAAGCTCTCCCTGGAGCCTTCTCTTCTCCAGGCTGAACAACCCCAACTCTCAGTCTTTTTTTCATAGGAGAGGTGTTCCATCCTTCTGATCATTTCTGTGGCCTCCTCTGGACCTACTCTAATAGGTCCATGTCTTTCTTTATCAGGGACCCCAGAGCTGAGGGTTCTCCAGATGTGAGGTCTCACAGGGGGAAAACTGAGGGGCAGAATCACCACCCTTGACCATCTGCCCACACTGTTTTTGTTGCAGCCCAGGACACAGTTGGGTTTCTGGGTCCTGTCCAGATTTTCGTTCACCACTATCCCCAAGTCCTCCTCTGCAGGGCTGCTCTGAAACATCCATCCCTGGTCTCTACTGACACTGGGGATTGGCTGTCCCAGGTGCAGAACTTTGCCTTTGGTCTTGTGGAACTCCATGAGGTTTGTGTGGGCCCCTCCTCAGTTATTTATTATAGGAGACAATTCTTGGGAGAAAAAAACGCTTTCACAACAGGTATTCTTGCTGTCAAACAAAGTTCTCTCTGCATGAGCAGATGGGATATGCTGTGAAATAGATACAGGCAAATTCCATCTGCCTTCCAGGGCATTAAGGATTCCTGGTGATTGTGTTGGGAGCAATCAGGAGAGCAGACCACTGCTGAGTTTGCAGCCAGCTCTGGAGCAAAGAAGTACCTTCTTGGCTGCAAGTAATTAGTGAAAAACAGTGGGGGGAAAGGGGAAAAAAAGGGGCCTGTTTTTCTCCTTACCTCCCACTTGAATTTCTATAGGTGACACTAAAATGAAAAGAAAAATAGAAATACCACTATTCTTTCTTAGGGAATGGAATAGCAGCTGAAAATGTGCCCATGGGCTGATGCTACAACAGCTTTTTGGAGGGCAAGTAATGACCATTTCCAGGAACATGGGAGTGCTCTGGGATTTAATGGACATAACTTAGATGTTGCCACAGAGTTCTTGATAACAACATTTACCATAAAGTCCATTTAAGCTTCATGAACAGGCCTTGCTGCACAGGCAAAGCATCACTGAAGGTAAGACAAAGCCTTACCTGCCAGATATCATGAAATCATCAAATGGTTTAGGTTGGAAGGGACCTTAAAGATCATCTAGTTCCAACCCCCTCATCATGGGCAGGGATGCCACCTACTAAATATGTCACAAGGGAGTGGGGATCTGGATCCTTACAGAAGTCAGGAGGGCTTGGTGTGATGAAACCCCCTGTCCATGCACAATTATTCATGAGATCAGTACTTGGTCAGCAAAGAAAGTAGTCTGGCTTTCACTACCTTCAATGGAGAACTAATAAATGCTTTTTGTAATTATAATTTCTCAGCAAATGAGTTCTGTTGTTTACACATCTACCTGTTTTGTTGGTTTTTTTTGTCTCTCCCCAACGCAATGTATATCCTTTTATTAAATGTAGCATTGTAGGCAGCAGCACTTAAAGAAACAAATACACTCCACATGGATCTAAATTGCATGTTTCCAGAGAACTTTATCTGACATGTAGTCTAAATATAAACAAATTGTCTCAAATGACATATTTTATGAATATATTTGCATGGAATGCATTTACACAGTTTTGATAAGTCTATTTGGAAATGATGCCAGTATGTTCAGGGCAAGTGCAACATCCAGGCAATACAAATGCTCTCCACTTTACAGGAGCACATACAACTCTGTTGCCTCAAATACTCCCTTTTTTGAGTTAAACTGATGAAATTTGCACTTCTGAAAGTTCACAAAAAAAATTTATAGATGACATTGATAATGCACTGATTTTCATAAGTAATTAGAAGACTGTCTGACTGCTTATATATCAGGTCAATTACTTGTCCACTGAGTCTCATAACTGTGGGGTTTTTTAAGTATTTATTACACTAAAGTGTCCAGGCTTAACCAGCAAACCAGACTCAGGAATTAGAGCATTTGTTCCAGTGGTTAACCAGCCTCATGAGCACCATACCTTGTTTCTAATTAGAATATAACTGATATCTACTTCCCACTACACAGGCCTTTGTAGTCCTTTCCATCAGGTTAAGGAGTCTTTTAGTAGATGGCTTTTGTTTTCTGTCTCAGGAAATATTTAAAGGTTTTAATTTTATGTATTTACTGAAAAATATTTTTCTAAGCTTCCAATAATTTTTGTCTTCTGCCCCATGTTGTGATACTTACATCCATTTTAAACCACCGGTGCTAAAATGTATTGAACATTTTAGTACCAATCTCTTCAATGTCACACAGAGTCCTGAAATCTCCTCCTAGTCCAGGTTGCATCCCCATGTGGCCAAGGTTTGCATCAGACCTGTGGTCTGTGTGATTGCACCAACAGCTCATCTGGAGCTGTTTATCTGCTTTGACTCTTAAATCCTCCACGCTCCCTACATATTAAAATACATTTTCCCATTTCCAGTGTATATATTTGCCATTCATGTAAATCCATTGTTTGGATTTACATTTATCTGCATTGAAATGCTCTAATTTGTTTGACTGGATCTCTTTTATCGTCTCCATTGCCTTGTGTTCATTGCAGCACTTCAGAGCAGTGGTTTAAAGATCAGAAATGTGGATCTAGTGACTATTTCAGAGAACCAGGTTAGAACCTGTTCTATTCAATGGGTTTCTCAACAACAGCTTGAAGAACTAGGAAGCTTTGTGAATATGACCATATCCCAGGAAATTAATCACGAGGGATTATTGATGGTCTCAGGCTTTCTTTGCCTTTCCTGAACTTGATTCCTTAGTGATGTCTATGCTGGAAATATGCATGCATCTTCATTTGAAATGGAAATTTTTTCATGGTGCCCCTGCCCATGGCAGGGGGTTGGAACTAGATGATCTTTAAGGGCCCTTCCAACTCAAACCACTCTGTCATTCTATGGAAATTTCTCAGTGCTACATTTTCCATCTGAGTGTTCTGGGCTGTGGAAGTCAAGGGCCTTATGCTCGACAGTTAGATATTTACAGTCACCCTCAGCAGTCAGCTATCTAAGTTTTCAAAATGCAATCCAATCAATTTAGATATTTAATGTTTAAAAAAAAATCAAAATATATATATATTGGCTGGTCCTGGGTCCAGCCCCATACTTTAATTCATGTTCAGCTGAGTTCTGTTGTTTTCTTTTGAGGTCAAATATTGTAGTTATCTGTCTCCCTGCTCATGTGTTTCTTTGTGTAGAGATGTAACATAAACAGTCATTCAGCATTTTGGAATTTCCCTGTATACTAATGTTTATTAACATTTGACACACCAGTGGAACAGGCCTACTTACCTTTCTCTTTCAGAGCCTTTGTGAACACACTGTTCAGCTTTGTTAATGAAAGACTAAAGACGTTGTTTAAAATCATTCCATGTTCCTTGTGTAATCCATCAAGGGTATAAACACAATATCCTTCATTACCCCAATATGGAAGAGAAGTGGTTATTGAATTTTACTTCATTTTATTTCCGTGTCCTTAATAGCAGTGTTCTCTCTCTACCCTAATTGATCCATGACATTGCTGGGATTTCTCTTCTTTATTCTGCCACAAATCTGCAAAATTCGTTTATTTAGCCTGGCCAGGAATTGTTTCCACTGGTGCCTTTAGCTTCTAATGTGTAGCTGACATTACATTCTGTTTATTTATATTTTATATTTATATATATTTACATTTTTAAGCTTCATCTCTTTAGTAAATGAGACATATTTAATTGATCTCGCTCTCAGCATCTGTCATCCCTGAGGTGTGGGGATGTCACAGCTTAAGGTGGGGTTTGGGTGTCCCTCATGCATATTCCTGACTATGGATGTGCCATTGGTGATATCACTGTAAGAGAATCAGAGAATCATGGAATGGTTTGGGTTGGAAGGCACCTTAAAGATCATCCATTCCCCCACTCACAGGACAACTCCTTCAATTTTCAGTTGCTGCTTAAACTTTATCACTGAATCAGGATAAAATTTTTGCTAAAACTCTGTATTTTTTTTATTGTGAGGTCAAGGCATCCTGGCCAGTTAATGGGCTGCTCTTTTGAGAACTCTCCATTTGCTTTCTCATTTTCCTATTTGCATGTTTTCTGCCGTGATTTTTTTCTCAGTTTTGGGAGATGTGACCTTTTTGAGGCACCAATTACATCCATAAGATGTTACTGTTTGAGAATTGATTCTGTTTTTCATATTGAATGCAATCAAATCACGATCAGTCATACCTGGGTGACTACAGATTTCCAACCCAGTAAGTAATTAATCCATATCCATCATAATCAGGTGCAACCAAGTCATTTTGTCTTGGCTATGCTGAACTATGAAGCAGCAGCTGCAGGTTTTATACGTTATTAGTGACTCTCTGCAACCTTAATCATATTCCTCACACACTGAAATTTCCCTTCACAACCCAGATTCTGGTTTTAATTTTTTAATCTGTAATTTTAATTTATAATCTTTTCTCATCAGCAGGCAGGTGCTTAAGGAGTAACTTCATTTTCTCTCTTCTCTTTTCATAGTTGTAAGAAATCCCCACTGCTGTGTCTGCTCCAGCACTGCATTTCAAAACTGTGAATTATTCTGCAATAATGGCTCAGAAATAATCCTGGTGTTCTTAATTATTAATTATTCTTTAATAAAAACAGTATCTTTGATTGCCTTCTCTTCAGCTCCCTCACCTTCTCAAGTCAAAGGTTGGATTTGATGATCTTGGAGGTCTTTTCCAGCCTTAGTGATTCTGAAACCAGAAAAATCTGATAAAGAGCAGTATCAGAATCTTCATCAACCATCCTGGTGAAGATTAAGCACTGAACAGGCCACAACCTCAAAACATCTCTCCTTTGATGTGCTATTCTCTTGCTATGTCACCCCAGGGTGACATAGGAGATGACAGATAAGTGGAAATGCTCTTGCCTATATTATGGGCTTTTTTTTCCTTCTGAAATACTTGGATTTTTTGAACTCCTTACCCAGAGCTTCTATGCTCTTGGAAAAAAAAAATAAAAAATCAGAAGACTTGAATCATCCACTGCACAGATGAATAATAAAAGGAGGAGGTCCAAGAAAAAGGGAATTTTTTTTTAAAAAACATGCAATATCTTACTTTTCCTTTCCCACCACACCCACACAGTCATTTATTGATTCGTGGCAGTTACAAGATGACAATCAACAGAGCAACACCTGAGCCCAGCTAATGAGATCAACAGAACTAATTACAGAGAGATGGTAATTATTTCAGTTCCACACCATAGACTGATGCATCCAAAAAGGCTCCAATTGCAGGGTCTGTACAGGCTAAGCTGTGAATTTGAGTGAAGCTCCAGGCGTTCATGCTCACCTCAGAAAATGCTACAAACTAGATCCCTATCCACCTCTCCTCCTTGCCAACTGCTGTTCCAACAGGAGCTTAAAAGGATGAACTTGTTTCTATCTTTTCATTAACACCCAGCTTTTAGGTCCCTGTAAATTTGACAGGTAAATTCACATTTTTTTTTAAGAGTAAGCTACATCAGATGATATTTCTACATAATCATCCAAGGGAAACATCTTGATTTTTTCAACAGTCTCTATCTAAAAGCTTCAAGGTCTTTGTAATCTGTTATTAATGGTAATGTGCTCTGAGGGATTAAGCTACAAGTGCAGACAATTATAAAAAAAAAAATAAAATATTCTACTTAGTGTTTGGCTGTGTGAGACAAACAAATAATGAATAATTTCCCCCCCAATCTGTTGATATAATTTCTGTTCCATTGAACAGGTGGAACAAAAGGGATAGGTATTTTTTCCTTCTTGGAAACATCATCGGTGTGTCTTTCCAAGATTAAAAAATAACAACACTCCATTTACCTGCCTGCCATCTGGATCGTTCTCTGAGCCTTATTTAAACAAAAAAAAATGAAAATAGATCCAAGATCTCTGCATGAAAACATTAAGAAAAAAGCAAAATAAAATTTGGCAAGGATCAAGGTGTGTAGATTAACAGAACAACATTGGAGTCACAGCTTCAACATCACTGCATATTCCTTTTTCCCACCTTTTGGCACCAGTGCCAATGAAAGCTTTTAAAGGTGACAGCACTTTGTAATATTGCCATGGCCTACAAGTCCTTGAAGGATGAGATGTCAGATATCAGTGAACAGTTGAAGGGCAACAGGAATCCAAAATTTATGACTCCTCTGAGTATCCTTTGTGTCCATTCAGCATCAGCTTTGCTCTGGCATTGCTGGAACAGGTCCCATGGTTCATATGATAAATGCAGTTTAACTCGCTTGCTTAAACATTTGCTCCTGTTTTTTAAATGCATTTAGTAATTTAGAAAATCCTCCATTCAAGAGCAAAACCTCCAGTGAAGAAATAGAAGCCTGTGCAACCAACCTTTACTTCCACCATAGTTCATTTTTTATTATATATGGAGATGAGAGGATAGTCTAAAGTTCATGATCAGCTCAAAGTTTGGCCTCCTTACTGCGAAAAGGCTGGTAGGAGTGTTTACTGTCAAATCAACACCTCATACAGCATTTTATCTGCTTGCTTGAGAGGCATAGCCTCTGTTTTCTGCCTTGCCACATTTTCTTGATTGGAGAAATTATCTGAGACCAGACCCGAAAGGGACATTTGTATTATAAAGAGGAAAGGAGCAAAATGTCTTATTGTGTATCATATCTTTGCCTGCTACAGGTTTGCTCTCAAATAGAATCATAGAGTTGAAGAATATCCTGAGTTGGAAAGAACCCACCAGGATCATTGAGTCCAAATATTGCCATTGTGATCTACAGGCAGTAGCTATCATGGGTAATTGGACATTACATTTCAGCACTTCCTGAAATTCTTGGAGTGAAAACCAAGCTTTTCTGCAACGAGCAGAATTAATAATGCCTAATTTGCTGTCAACTGTGGGCACTGTCACCCTAAATTTCTCTTCTCCTTCTGTCTCTCTCCACTATACATAAATGGAATGACTATGGTGCTTCCAAGAACTGCACTATTTGCTGTTTAACCAGTTATCTGCTGCCAATACCAAGTATTGTGAGAAGTACCAAGTATTTTAAGAAGTACTTTAGATGCTTCTGTTCCTCTCTCAGATGTGATTGAATTTGTCAGAAAAGTTTGGAGCTCTTGGGAGCAGGGAAAGGGACTGACAAACAGAAAAGGGACTGCTTTCTTGTAAATTATGGTCTACTGACAGGGCACATCAATCTTACTTTCAAAGGATATATGTAGAAGGGCGAAAAGATTTAAGAAACATGTAGCTTCAGATTCAATTTTTATCTGTCAGCAGTGATCCCAGAGATAATCTGGTAAACACAGCTGTTTGTAATGTTCACTTGTAGAGCAGCATTTTGGCTGTTTATTCAAGAACTCCCTGATTGTAAAAGTAATTTACACCCACAATTTAAAAGCATATGATGAGATTTAGTAGGATTATGGATTTTAAAAAAAACCAGCAGTGAACTAATGAAGACAGTTTGCTGACATTCTTTATCAGTATTTTTCTAAGTAGCAACAAGGTACTGCAGGGTTGGACTCGGTTTGAATCACAGACATGGAATCACAGAGTGTTTGGGGTTGGAAAAGACCTTAAACCTCATCTCTTTCCAACATCCCTGCCAGGGCCAGGGCTGCTGTTCACTAGATCAGGTTGCTCAGAGATCCATCCAACCTGGCCTTGGACACTTCTAGGGATGGGGCAGCCACAGCTTCTCTGGGCAACTTGTGCCAGGGCCTCACCACCCTCACATGAAAAGAATTTCTTCCTCACATCGAATTTAAATATCTCCTCTTCCAGTTTAAAACCATTACCCCTTGTCCTGTCTTTATCTGTCCACATAAAAAGTCCCTCTCCCTCCTTTTCATAAACCCCCTTAAGGTGCTGGAAGGCTGCAATGAGGTCTCCCCAGAGTCTTGTCTTCTCCTGGCTCAACACCCCCAGCCTGTCTCCTTAGCAGAGGAGCTCCAGCCCTCAGAGCATCTTCGTGGCCTCCTCTGCACTTGTTCCAACAGGTCCACACTTTTCTACTGAGGAGAATCCCAGAACTGGACACAGTGTTCCAGGTGGGATCTCACGAGGGCAGAGCAGAGGGGCAGAATCACCTCCCTCGACCTTCCAACCCTATGAAACATCAATAATTTAGATGGTTTTGCCTATTGCTCAGGTTGGATTTAAGCAAGGATTTTTCCTAGCTTCCACTAGACTGCTATATTTCCATTCTAGCAGAGGAGCATGTTCTGAACCCAGGAATTTCCCAAGAAAATAAGACAAAGGAAGCAACCAGGTCTTGGCTATAATTGAAGGTAATAAACAGGAGAAGTTCACTGAGGTGAAACCCCCAAAAGGTAAAATCTTCTTGTGTGCTGCTCACCTGGACCTACAGCCCTGTCAGACCCTTTCTGATGAGAGGACATAACAAATGACTTCTTCTGTCCAGCTTTGGTTAACAGATGCTTCTGCCTAATCCTGACTTCTTCTTAATGACTGACAGCAAGAAAATATCTCCAAAGTGGGATTTAGTGCTCTGTTGAGCAGTGCAAATGCTCGTCTTCTGGCCAGGATTTTGCTAAAAAAGAGGGAGCCAAATTCCATAGCCATGGTATCTGATTTTCCTTTAGAAATGCTGTGGACTCCATCCATCTTGAACTGGGTTCTGGTAATGACACAATAAATTCATCAAGTTTCTGATGGAAAATTTCCTCTGTCCAGCTGTCAAAGTAGTGTTGCCACTTCTGGTATGATTTCTTAGCACTCTGTCATGAAGAACCTAAAAATCATACTTTAAATATGTATGTATGCTTTCCCCTTTGGGGAATAATGACATAGTCTAATAGAACTTGATGTTAAAGCTTTTCCTTTGCTGAAGTTTAAATTCCTTTTTTTATTTTTTTTTTTTTTTCAGAAGCATAATGTATTCCTATTACTCCTTATGGAACACACTAAGCTATTTTCATCTTACACTTTAATTTCTAGCTTTTTTTTCCCCACTTCTCCACAATAATTTCATCACTTTTTTTTTTCCCCCAAGTTATTAATAAATAAAGACTTGGCTTCATCAGTTCCTTGACATTTTTGCAGACATTCTGACAACAGATTGAATAAATTACATTATCTGGTGTTAACCAAAGTAATGGCCTGTTAGAAATGGAGAAAAGCAAATAACACCAGATGAATCCTGGCATTTCCAGCACGTGAACTGGTGTTTTATTGTAGCCAAACAATAACTGTGGGCCTGAAGGTGGGACATGCACATCCCTCTGACCTTTTGCAGAGCCGTTTCAATGGGAATGGGTGTTTTTTTCTCTTTTTCTCTCTGCACGGGCACAAGAGTCAGCAAATGTCATCATCTCCACACTTTATGGAGCACGTTTTGGGACTCAACATGCAGTAATCTCTCCAAAGGGAACCAGCTTTCCTGTTCACTGGGCCCATAGCACTCACCAGCTTCTTGAAGCGTCACCACACCATCAGCTGTCAACCAGAGCCGTCCAATAAAGCCATCCATGATTAATTATTCCTGAATGACAGCAGCATATTGAAACAAGCTGATAGCTGCTGACAGTGGAAATCCAATTAACCTGAATTACTATCTTGATTGTGGCCCAATTAATGTCAGCTGTGCCATGTCAGAAGCGAAGACTTGGCTAATATAATTGTTTAATTAATTGGCTGCACAGATTAGTGGATGTGGGACTGCCCTTATGCCGACTTCTTATTTTTCCCCCTTCCCCACTGAACGTGAGATTTGAGGGAGAAGGACAAGCAACTTGCTGTCTACAGCTTTTTGCTCTAAGTGGATAAATGAAGTTCTATCTTTAAATATGGTTTGAATGATCAAAGAGGGAATAGTGGAGCTCTTAAACTTCTGTAGAGAGTCTGTTGTGGCCCATTGCTTCAGTGAGTTTCAGTGTGTCCCCAAGCTGAGATCCAAAGGGATTTTGAGAACTTTCCTTTGATGCATTCTGAGATATGATGTAGTTATGCATTAATGATTCCTCTGCCTGTTAAAGTACACGTAGTGAACAGCAGGAAGGCTGGTAATGGTGAGGGGTGGATTTATTTATCTTTAGAAATAGAAACTTGAATCAGAGGTGACTGGAGGTTTGTTGCTTATGGTGTAATATCTGCCTGGTGTCTTGAGATAAGTTCATGTTCTCAGACTTCTTGTGCAAAGACTTTCCTGCATGTCAAATAATTAAGAGCATTAAAAAATGCATTACGGCCAATTTTAGGAATGACTCACGAGAGAAAAGGGTCTAGTGGTGGTTCTTCCAGTTGAAGCACATTACAGGAGCTATTACTAGCTTTGCTACATCCATTTCAGTTTTTCCAGCTCTCCACTGCTCAGCTTTCAACAGCCAGAATGCATTTAAATAAAGGTAACATTTCCATTCATAATGGTTGGACTTGATGGTCTTAGAGGTCTTTTTCGACCCAAGATAGTCTGGTTCTATGAAGGAGGATGCAAGAAATAGAAGCACAAAAAAACAACCACAGTCTAAATGTTGCACTGAACCGCTGACTAATAATAAGTTGGAGTTTGTGAAGTAGAGCAAGAGAAAACTTTCCTTGATCTCCACTAGAAACTTTAAAATATTCTTAAAAAATACAGACAGGCTCAGACTGATTACCAAATAAGAGGATTATAATGAAAAAAAAGGATCTCTAATGACTTAAAGGGAGTAGCATTAAAAAGTTAAACTCAGTAAATTAATATGTTAAGTACAGAGGCTTTGACAATCAGAGAGGGGAAAATATACACACATCCATAAAGATATCTATAGGGGTTTTTTCCCATGTGGAGCTCAACTATTTAAGCTCTTGTCATAGATGCCAGGAGAAAAGGGATGGAGAGTTAAAAGCTTTGATCAGCTGCATGTAAAAAAAAAAGCTGGGGCACTTCACAAGTCCAGAGCTCCCCTTTGCTTCTCTGGACTCTTCAAAAGTATCTGGTTTCTTGAATGTCAACCTCAAATAAATTCCGTAAGCGGAACCTCTCTGGAGATGCTGCCTTTGAGTCGTTCTCCAAATAGCACCAGGGCATAATCTCCCATGGAGGCTTCAGTGGAGGTGGAAGCGCCCAGAACTACTTTAGAAACTTTCTCAGAGCTTCAAACCAGTCGTTCAGTTCAGTTTTCAGGACTTTGGGAGGATTTGTAGATAAGTTTGGGAGGATTTTCAGATAAACTTTATCCTGGAAACTCATTCATGTCCTCATCTTCTCAGCAGCCTAGGAAAGCCACCCAGAATATTTTGAAGGAAACCATGTCATAACAAACTGAACTATATAAAAACTTTTTGAACTGAGCTTAGTTGACAGTTTATTAGTTTGTTGGCTGCTCATCTCTATGAACTTTTATTTAGATGTAACCAAAATATCTTTTTCTTGGCTAAAAGTTAGTTATAGTTGAGTGACATGTTGTCTTTTAGCTACGTGCCCTGGTTTCTACTATTCTAGAGAATCTTATCTCTGTGCTGTTTTATTCATTGGAAGAAGTATTTGCAGGTTGTTTGTTCCTTACACAGCATGACTGGATGGAGTAGATGTGCTTTTTAATGTGTACCTGGCAAACTGGCTGCAAATTGGCACCATGACAGGAATCATACACATATATACACAGATGTGGTGGATTTATTACACTTCATTGCTTTCTGTCCCTTTCCATCCTTGCAATGAGATAAAACTCAAACACTAAAATTGTTTTCACGTTTGGACTCATAATTTCATTTAATTCTTTCTTTTTCAGCCCGTCCTCTTGTTGCTGCTGCTAGGAATTGATATGCTCCGTAGGATCCACTGTTGGCACTGTGCTCTGTGACATTCCCAGAGCTCTATTATGTTGTCTATCACAGTCAAGTTATTACTACACACTTCACATAAAAAGCCCTTTGTGTTGGCAGCGCTGACAAGACTCTGCCTAGACATGGGGGGTTGCAGTTCTGACCAACAGGGTCAGGCTCCAAGGCCATTTGTGAAGCGATGCTGATATTCCATTGTTTGTAACATTCATCTCTTTTATTCAGAGTCCATTACAATTTGCAAATCCACCAGGATTTTGACGTAGATGCAGGGAACTCACAGCTGTGATGACAGTGAAAAATTCAGAATGCTGCTGAGTACTTATTGCCAGGGACTGAGGAACACCAAAATGTTTAGACCTCTGGTCGTTCTCAGCTTTCATATCAGGCTTTGTTCATCTTAGTTTAGTTCCGAGTAAACTCCACTTTAGGACATGTATTTAAGGATAATGCTGCTGAGAGCTTAAAATGGTTGGTTGAGAAATGAAGTGACTACATTTTATTCCATTTTATACCATAACTATTGTGTGACTACATAATTAAAGAAAAGTACTATTGCCCTGGAAGACTTTAAAGGTTTTAATTTAAAAATGTCTGGACAGGTTTACATAAAACAAAACCAAAGAAAAAATCCATCCATGTGCAAACTGGATGTTTTAAGAACAGGGCTCGTGTGCTGATCTTGGCACATAACAGATCCATCATCACAGGTGGCACCACTTTTGCTCAATTTGTTTAATGAAGTAACACCTCTAATCTTATAAAAGGGGCAATTAAGGAATGAAGAAGTTAAATGGCTTTCAAAGGATCACATAATTTAATGAGAAAGGAAGGCATAGTTGCTATATCTGCCTGTACAGTTCTCCTCATTGTCTGCTATTTTGAGATATTTTTATTTTTTTAGTCTTTGTATTTGAATGCTGTTCTTACAAGCCCTGAACTCTGCTCTTTATTTGACTTTCCCTGGATCTCCATCTGTAAAACTGAGCAGCAAACCTCTTGAGAATACTCTTTCACACAAGATTTTCCAATAATTTGTGCTTTCTCTTAGGGTCAGAAGTGCAGTATCAACTCAGACTACCCCCTGGCATTTGTTCAATTTAATCCATCAGAAAACTGAAAATGATAAAACAATGGAGAGTCCAAATACTGTTAAAACCTGAAAGAGCTTGTATGGGTTTGAACAAAAGCTCAGATTAGGAATTTCACCAATTCTTCTTGGCTTCTACAGAAGATCAAACTGCCTCAGATTTAATTCTGTGCCACCTAATTAATGATATTGAGGCACTATTTCTTCTTAGTTTCACTGCTGTTACACTAGCTGTGGCTTTATTCACCTCTTTGTGACAGACATAAGTAAGTAGTGAAAAGAAAACATCCTTTTGTCATTTAGTAATTATTTGAGATTCTCAGCTTTTATTTCTGAGATCTATTTTGAATAGGTGAAGACTCACATATGTAAAAGTATTTATGGGGTTAAGGACCTGTAAAATTGCTTTTAGTCTGCCTGTATGAGACAAAGTGAGGAGGTGTGCATTCCTTGGGTTCCTAGAACACGACCTGTCACTTTTCACAAGTGAGATTGTCCTGCCTGGTCTCAGTTTAATTTACTCTCTTCCTTAGCACTTTGCTCCCAAGTATCCTCATACTGCAGAGGAGCAGCAGGGACATGGTGGTTCCTTGTAAACTGGTGAAAAATAGCATTTAATTGTGTTCTTGGTTGCAAAATCCAATGGTTATCCTGAGATTTCTGTTTTAAGGAACATTCTTTTTGTCTCGTTCGTAAAATCACAGAGTGGTTTGGGTTGGAAGGGACCTTAAAAATTATCTCATTCCAACCCCCTGCCATGGGCAGGGACACCTTCCACTAACCCAGGTTGTTCCAAGCCCTGTCCAACCTGGCTTTGAACACTTCCAGGGACAGGGAATCCACAATCTCTCTGGGCAACCTGTTCCAGCTCCTCACCACCCTCACAGGGAAGAATTTCTTCCTAATATCAAATCTAAACCTGCCCTTTTTCAGTTTAAAGCCATTCTCTCTTGTCCTATCACCAAATGCCCTTATAAAAGGTCCCCCTCCAGCCTTCTAATAAGCCTTTTCGGGAGGGGTAAGATTCTGTTAAAGGTAATTTTTTTTTCTACACTCTTTGGACTTCAGTACCAGGAAAAAAACCCTATTTACTGTGTTTAGAGATCTATTTAAAGCAGTGCAGTAGAAGAGACAAGCAGAAGCATGTCAACCACTGCTTGACATGCTAATGATGGGAGTATTTTAGTGGTAGTAAAGATATTACCAGAATAGTAGTGATGTCAGTGATAGCGATGAGCAAAGTTTGTAGGAAGTAATGTCATATATTAAATCAATGGACAGAGTAAAGAAAAAGCAGAGACTTTGAAAGAAGGAACATGAGTCATTTTTGCTTTTTGTGTTGTGGTGGGGTTTTTTTTTGCTTTGGTTTGATTTGATTTTTTTATTTGTTTGGAGGGGGTTTGGTTTTTTTGTCCCTTTTTTGGGGTGTTTTTTTGTTTACTTCGTTGGTTTTGGTTTGGGTTTTTTTGTTTGTTTGTTTTTTTCTCAATCCTATCAATTAGTCCCATGAAAACACACACACATGACATTGCCTATTATGGTTCTGTGACATTTTCACTCTGGAGATTCATCACCTCGTAGCACTGACTTCCCAAGGCATTATTGGCACAGCACTTCCTGGAACCTCTTCCAAAATTTATGTTTATTTATGATTCCTGGGGCTGGGAGGAGCTTTTTTGTGGATCAGTTCCTGTAGTGCACTGACTGATATTGTTATGTACAAATACTTTCTGGTGACAGAGTCAGACCAGCTCAGACCTTCAGTTTGTTCTTTGCTGCCTGAACACTTACACCGAGGGGAATTTGTCTTAATTACTGGTGAGATCTGAAGGCAAGTCTTAGTTCAAGAACACTGTGCTTTGAAGAAAGAAAATCCTTTTTCTCAGTCCCAGTGTGAAAAATATTGTTGTATAGCCAGAGGAAACAGTCTCAGGTTGTGCCAGGGAGGGTTTGGAATGAATATTATGAACAATTTCTTCATGGGGGGTGTTGTCAAGGATTGGAACAGGTTGTCCAGGTAAGTGACAGAGTCACCACCCCTGGAGGTTTTTAAAAGACATGTAGATGTGACACTTGGGGACATGGTTTAGTTGTGACCTTGGCAGTTCTACATTAACAGTTGGATTCAATCATCTTAGAAGTCATTTCCAACCCAAATGATTCTATGATTTTTTTTTCCTACCACCCCCTAGAAGTGCCTTTGTTTTCTTTATTTGACACTTACATTTGTTTGAGGATGGTCAAAAGACCCTTCATGGCTGATGTTCCACCCTTTAGCATTTTATTTTTATTAGAATTCTCAAATAAAAATATTGCATCTGGCTGCACACAGGAAAAATTCTCAACTTATTTGGACCAGAATCTCATAAGAGTACACTGGATTTAAACCAAACTACATAATTTCTTTGGCTCTGGTCCTTACAAGATTCTGCAAAGTTTGATCCAGCTGTTAATGGCAAAAAGAAGCCAATGTGGGGAGCTAAAGCATTTTTTAGGACACAGAATGAGCTATATACGGTTCAAGAATTAAGATGTTTTGCCCTGGCCCCCACAACTCCCTCACAGAGGAACTGATGATTTACGGACTAGATAAGTGAGGTGGGTGAAAACTGATGGGCTCAAAGCATTGAGGTCAGCAGCACGGTGATAAAAAGACAGTCCTTTCCAATCCAGCCAAGTATTCCTATTCCTAAAATAATATAATCTAACTAATAAACACAGCTCAGCAAGAAAGTTTTCTCTGAGCACAGCACTGCTTGAATGTGGCAAGTTATTTTCTCTCCTCTCTGCTGCCTTGCAAATGTGTTCCTGGGTTTAAATTGTTGAGGGAATTAAGTTCTCCATGAGTCTGTGTGGGGCTTTTAAGCATCTCAAGGTGGTTTCTGCAAAAGTATGAGGACATTTGCTTTGCTGCCTTGGGGGAATTCTGGTTTGGGAAAACATGGTCTCTGGTGTTTCAGGTGCACACACTGGTCAGGACCTGCTTTAAGCTGCTGGCTGGGTTTGCTCTGTAGAACTCAAACAGCTGCCAGAGGAATGTGGCTTCATTCCAGTGCTGGTAAAAAAAAATAATCCTCTTTATAGTGAATTTGTGAATCACGTTGGAGGTTTGCTGCCTTGAAAGACATGATAGAAATGTAAGCCATTATCATGTGTTATTACAAATGATGGCTCAGCCATTAGAAAAACAAGTGCATTAGTGGAATGTTAGGATTGCTAATTCAAGCATTCAGAAGGTAGGAAATGCAGCAATTAAATCTGTGTATACAGGCTTGACATCAGCCCCTGTCAGCTGGGGGCTGGCAAACCAACATAGACAACACTGTGCTGTGTCAGAAAACACTGATAGGAGATGGGTGCAGATGGTGAAAAGTATCTCAGATTTTGAACTAGTCATGAATGTACCTGAACTGGGGTTTGAGAGAAGTCGTATCTTTCCAAAGTTGAGCCGAATTTCCTAGAAACACTAAGAAGTACACTTTCACTGATCTTTCCCCAAAGCATGTTGGCACTAGAGAAAATGTTTCCATTATCTTTTTCAGGGTGGGACACTTGGATATTTTCCAGTAGTTTTTTTCTTTGATTCGGCTGCAATATTATCATTTAAAAGAAATAACTTGAGGTGGATTACAGGAATGGGAAGTTCAATCCTGGATGGTTATCACTTGCTAAATGTGAGGAGAAAATGCGGTATTGCATTAGGATATGTTGAGGAATCATACGTAGTGATGGCACTTGGCTTCACCTGGGATATATCACAGAATCACGTGGAATCATGGAATGGTTTCAGTTGGAAGAGACCTTAAAGATGATCTGGTTCCTGCCATAAGCAGGGACACCTTCCACTAGACCAGGTTGCTTAGGGGCCCCAAGCAGCCTGTCTTGGAACACTTCCAGGGATGAATGCAAGGAAAATAATTACTAAGAAGAGAATCATGAAGAGATTTATGGGGAATGGGAAGAGTGTACAGAATTGGTGGAAAGAGGCAAATACACAGACACAACATCATAAGGGAAAGTTGAAATCAGTCGAAATGATGTGGAAGTAAAGGCCCAAAAACAATGTGTCAAAGCAAAGTGAAATATTTCCTTGCTGCTGTGGGCTGGCCTTTCCCTGTTGCTCTCATATCTTCTGGGTTTTACTTATATGCAACTTGTCTACTTTGTTCTCATTTAAAAACACTGTAAGTGCTTAATAATATCACTGGCCTTTTCCAGCCTGCCTGCAGAGGCAGTGATATTTGATAGCAAATTCATTGTTCCTCTATAAGGAAGCCATACCATAAAGGTCACCAAATTTGGTCAGTGCATTTTAATTTGTACACACGTTAAAGGTCGTGTTCCTCCCTTCCACTGCAATAACACAGTGTGTTTACTCTCTTATCAGAGGTGACTGTGTGTGGCTTGGCTGAGGGATCTTATCAATGCAAATGGAATATGAAGTATTAATAATAATAATAATAATAATAATAGTAATGAAAGCACTGTTGCAAATGTAAAGGGATTTTTTTCCCCTTCTGTATGTTTACATAAAGCTTGGAGATAACCACACATCTACAAGGTCTGATTTTCTGCTGTGTTGCTCCAATATTTCCTTTTTCTCTCCCATGAGAACTCCCCAGCCTTCTGCAGAGCTTGTGCTATTGTGTGTTGGAATGACAGCAGTTTCAGATTCATAATATCATCTTTGTAGAAACACGTCCAAACGTAATTAAGGACCTGGGCTCTCAATCCAGCAGACCTCAAATTAGCTTTCAAAATGCATATTAAGGGCATAGACAAACGCTTTCATGCAATTCCAAATGACCTCTGAGGGCAGGGTGAACAAAATTGTATGAACCTCTTTAATGTCACAAAACTCTCTACAGAGATTTGCATATAAAGTGAACCATTTTATGTCAAACAGATTTGTTAATCTTACAATGAAGGAAACAGCACTTGAAAATTAATCAAGGTGGGTTTTCATTGCCCAACAGAAGCCCTTAAAAGGACCTGACCTGATAACTGGCAGCTGATGTTGTGTGGTTACTACATTTAATAATTTTTTGGTTTTATTTGCTGAATGGGTTTGCAGGAAATAAATTTCCAGAGCAGATAAAGCTGCAATGGTTTCTTTGCTCAAGTAGTGGAACTGTACTTTCAGAAGTTCTTATAATCCTGGCTCTGTTGGAAAATGCTTCATGACTTGTTTGTTATTTTAAAATTGTGTTACAATACGTGTAAGCATTTCTGTGAGTAAAATGGGTCATCTCACTGTGTCTTTTGGCACTGAGTGCAGGGTAGATTTTGGTTGCTTGCCAGAATAACCTGAGGAATGATCATTGAAAAATGGACCTTTTCCCCCAGGAGACAGATTCTTGCCCATAGAACCAAACTGAAAATCCTGGAGTATGTCTAGGCCTTTCCTCCAGCCTGGAGAAAAGGAGGCTGAGGGAACACCTTATTGCTCTTCACAAATACCTGAAAGGAGGTTGTGGTGAGGTGGTTGTCTACCTCTTCTCCCAGGTAACAAGTGACAGGATGAGAGGAAACAGTGTCAAGCTGGACCAGGGGAGGTTTCTATTGGATATCAGGAAAAAAATTCTTCACTGAACAAGTTGTCAAGCAAACAGGAGAGTGGTGAACTCACTGTTCCTGGAAATGTTCAAAAAATGTGTGGATATGCACTTGAGGACATGGATTAGTGGTGAACACGATGTTGGTGTTGGGCTGATGGTTGGACTCGATCTTAAAGGTCTTTTCCAACCTTAATGATTCAGTGATTCCATAAAGGTTTACATTATTTGGCATTGCAGGAGGGAGGGACAGAGACACATGGTCTTGGGTTAACCATGTTGGATGAAGCTCTTTGGTTACCCTCATCATCCTTATCCAAGGGCAAGGACTAAGACTAGGGAGAGATGGAATAAAAGGTGGGATATTGGTGAGATTAATTTAGCTAAAGAAAGCACCCTGCCCACTGATTCTGTCCTGCAGGAGACCTAGAAAATGCCCCGACCATGGAGTAGAGACAGGGGGTGTCTCTACTCTAAGGTGTTGTCACATGCTCTGATGTTCTCAGAATAGAGCAGCTGTTCTGGTACAAATCCCTGCCTGAACTAAAATACCTGTTTCTAGGGATTTTCATCTCCTTTGTGGAGGCAGTTGAGAAGTCTTGACCATCCTGCCTTGCAGTGCAAAGTTTAACCAACCCACAGAGGGTAGAAAAGCTCGATGCTGAATTTCCATACATGATTCAAGTGCTTTTTACTTTTTTTTCTATTCAATATAAGTACAGAGAAAACAATTTCCTTTAGCCTCTCCTATTATCAATGCTTGGCCCCAGCTAGTTTTTGAATCCTTAGCAAGAAAACATTTTTTTCCTCCTTGTAAATGTATTTGCTTAGGAATTTCCAAGATGAAACTTGCTTCTCTGGGCCTGAGGCTGTAATGGGCTTTAATGGTTTTTAATTACTTAACTATCTGTTGTGACATAATTAAAATGTCTTCCAACATTTCACATTTCACCCCCAAGAAATAAATAACTTCTAGGTTGTAAAATATGACTTGCAGCTTCATTTTCTGAAACAATGAAGGAAAGGTTTCTTCCAGGCTCAGTCACATCCAGTTTTCCTGTCAATATAAAGTACTTCTCAGCTGTGTCCCTAAATAGCCTTTGCTCCTCCCTTCCCTGCTTTTCACTCCTGTTTCACATGTGTGTTTAAAGAGCTTCTGCCAGGATTAAAATATATCTTTACCTATTTTACTAAAAAACCCCGAGAGCCTTGCAAAAATAACTGTAAAAAGCCATTACATCTTGCTACAGGATTAGGGGGGGGTTTGTCCCACGCTGGATTCTTTTCATCTTGGGAAAATGTGTACAATGAAAATAGATTAGCTGCAATTTAATCAACAAATTTGAGGTGTTCTGGGTAATGGACTTACAACAGGTTGGGAAGAGAGCTGAAAAACCAGAGCAGTGCTGCAGCATAGCATTCAAGGTTTAGAATAAGCTAATATAATTAAGATTAATCAGATACTGAGCTTATAATTACTTCTCAGACATTTTCTAGCAGAAGATAATCTAGTAGCTTTGAACTTTTCCCAAATTCAGCCTGAAATTGTTTGTTGCCTTGATTTCTATATCTCTATTTAGATACTCATTTTAAGTGATAGTTAACAGGAATCAGTGTTTTCCAAAGCGGATTGTCAGGATACAAGTTCGCCTGGATAAAACATGTTTTTTAGGAGGTTTTGTTAAATTCTATCAGCTCCTGTATGTGGACAGAGCTTTGCAATTTAGCAAGAAAAAGATGGAGAAAGCAGCCATGTGACCTCTAGGAGTGTTTGGCAAAACCTCCAGGTCTCTGGAAAAAAAAAACAACGAAACAACAAAACACTCGAGTTTTCTTGGTACTTCTTTGAAGTTGAGGGGAAGACTCTCAAAATTCAGCTTTTACTAAGAGTGCACTTCAGGTGTTGATCCATCTGCTGTTCTAGGAATGCCTTGTCTTTGTAAACATCTGAGTGTGCTTCAAGTGCAAGTGGAAGCTGGGGGGCAAAATGATCTCAGATTGCTCCTCTGAGCGACTGTGGGTGTAGCTGCAGGAACTGAGAGGGGGACACGTTGCCTCGGAGCTCCCTGTGCCCAGGAGAGTCAAGGAGGACGGGGCATAGCCCTAATGCAACTGAGAAAGAAAGATCTTCAGCAGTTAAAGCAGAAAGAGCTGGAAAAAGAAGAGCTGGAAAAAGAAGAGTCGGCCGTGTGGGAAACGCTATAAAAATGCAAAGCTCTCTGAAGAATTATGTTGTAAAATAAATGATTCATTTTACAGATGGTTTGGCTTTTTGTGGGTTGTTTGGTTTTGTTTTTTTTTTATTTGTCCTTAACTTTTCTGTGGCTGTGGCTCTGCTGTTCTGAGACCTCTAATACTTTGGCAGAAACCTGGTAGGATCTGCCATGAGAAATAAACCCATTACAGGTTTGGATATAATTTACTATTTCCATGTATGTGTAGATTAACTTTGATTCAAGGGATGACATGATGAATCACATTTGCTTTTTTATTCATTTTTTATTCTTCTTCCTTTTTTATTTTTATTTTTTTATTCCTTTGGAAAATTGGAATTCTCTTGAGATCAGCCATGCTTTCCCTCACGAAATGTCTCCACTTCCTTCACTTAAAATGGATACAACTCAATCATTGCATTGATGTTTGGGGTGTTTGAGATAGAAATATTAACTATGTGATTCTGCTGTCATGAAACTCCCATGGGAAAATTAGGACCTTTGCATAAAGTGAAAGGTTTGTCTGGTCTCATGTGAACATGACTGTAGATGGATGTCCCAAGGAAACTTGAATAGGTATACAAAATTTATAAAGATATATGATATGCACGGCATAATAATTACTCATTTACTGAGTGAGGCAGAAATCCTGCCTGAGAGGGAGAGGGGAAAAAAATAAATAATTGTAATAATAATATATATAATGGGAAATGCAACATTGCCTAGCTGTTGAGTGCTTACATTTCTGATGCTGATGTACTTCCAGTGGGTGTTGTTACCTTGGTGTTATTAAAAATATAGGCATGTGTCCCAATGTCCCTCAAGAATGACAGTGGGGCATTAAGACGCGGTTTATAATCTCAGATTCTGTTAACCTGAACTGGACATAATAACCAGAGTTGTTAGATGTGATATTATTATGTATGTTGTTTATTAACATAGATTTATGTAATATTCAGGTGAGGGTGCCCACACCATGGTCTACAGATCCTGTCTGGTGAGACAATCTGTACAACCTGTTCTGTTCTAATATTAATTAAGGTTGGAAAAAACCTCCAGGATCATCAAGTCCAACCTTTGTGTCAAGTTACATGTGAAGGGATGATTCCATAGCCCTTCCTGAAGCAGCCTGGGCACCTGTAGAGTGAAGGGAGTTGCTGCCTTTTGCTCAATTATCAGTATTTTTTTAACCAAGTGACAAAAAGAAGCTGGGGTATCCAACCACTCTTCCTCAGGATCTGTAGGAAAGGTGGTGTGATCAGGCAGAGCTCAGGAACAGCTTCTAATGCTCCACCAGCATGTACAAATTTATGGCTGGAGACTAAAGGAACTCAAAATACTGAACATTTTCCTTGCTGAAATATAAAATAAGAAAAAAGAACTAGGAATAAACAGGAGAATCCTGCCCCAGATTTTAAGACTGTGAAATACTAAATCTACTAAGAGATGTTGTAAACAGCAGGAATCATTATCCTGACTTACCAGCCAGGACAAGCTCATAAAATGTGGACCAAATACCAGAATAGAGGCTAGGCTGCATTTTTCCTACCTCTGATCAGTCTTAGTTTGTTTATGGTTGAGTTTTATATTTGCTTTAGTTGGTTAAAACCAAGAAAATTAGGAAGGAGGTGAGAATATATAAATGCAAAATTAGAGTGAATAGGACTTTGTAAGGGTAGAAGGAGGAAAACAGGGGAATCTCTCTGCAAAGGGAATGATGGAAAAGCCCTCTGAAGTGATAATTGTGCAGCATTTGAAGCTGCTTTTCAGGATTATCTGAGACTGCTACTTGAAGCTAAATGACCCATCGGCGTCCTCTGCTGACCAAACACAGGCTTTGACATTTTAGAGTTGGACAAGGACACCGAAGTACCTCGAGACAGTTTGCAGTTGGGAGCAGAGGTTTCCTGGTTTGACTTGGAATTAATCAAAGTTAAAATAAGAGGGGATGGTTTAGTAGGTCTGTTGTCTCATGTGCTGAGCTTTCAGAGTGCACTGCAGTTACCCTTCTAGAAATTAAAGCTCCAAGTGTGGAGCAACCCTGAGGAAACAACACTTTGTGGGGGGCAAAAAAAATATTAAAGAGAACCCGAATCATAGAATGGTTTGGGTTGGAAATGACCTTAAAGATCATCCAGTTCCAAGCCTCCTTTCATGGGCAGGGAAACCTTCCAGCAGACCAGGTTGCTCCAAGCCCATCCAATGTGGCCTTGAACACTTCCAGGGATGGGGCAACCACAGCTTCTCTGGGCAACCTGTGCCAGGGCCTCACAATAATTTCTGTGAGCCCTTGTCCACCTTTATTCTCCCCAAAGATTCACAGTAAACTGATGGAAAAGTGTGAACAAATCTGTACCCCAAAGTAAGGTTTTGGGGAATCCCCTTGCACATCTCTTTCCTTTCATGCCTGACAAAAAGATCCTTCTTAACACATGCACATGGGATGATGTATTTAAAGTGCCTTTTTTTTTTTGCTTTTTCCCAAACCCAAAGAAAACATATCTGTGTGAGTAACTGAAAAGCTGATGGAGAGCCAAGATGACTCACTGATTATCTGCCAGGGAGGCAGGACAACACAGTGTCTTAATGTGAAAAAAACCCAATAGTCTGGAAATACACACTTTAATAAAAGAATTCGTTTGATTGGGGGTTGAAAAATAAATAAATAAATCTTTTCATATCAAGATGACATTACCAAGTCTGGTGGCTGCAGGACTGGTTGATCTGGTCTCAAGGAAAATGTCTGAGTTAACTGTTTCATTGAAGATACTTTTTTGTGTGTGTATTGGATAAGAAGATAACATACACTGTGGGATCATGGAAACAACCTCCTTCTAATCCATCTAAAAAGGAATTGAATTATTGCAAAAGATTTTAAATAGGAATAAATAACATTATGTCCATGGAGGTCACTGGGTAGGTTGATGGGTTGAAGTAGAAACGGGCATCAAAGTTAAAACTCTGTAGAATCTCTTTTTCTGTATTTGAAATGGAATGAAGTCAGGGTGGTTAATACTGGAAGTATATTTGCCTGCCCTGCAAACAACCCATGTTATTGCTTGTCTCAATTTCATTGCACAGCAGAGTGGAGAGGGACCTCTTTATCTCACAGGAGACAGTTTTCTCCTGGCAGCCAGAAAGCAGATCTGACACCCCCCAACCAAAACCAAACCAAGCAGCCTTACCCAAGTCCAGCTCTCCAAGCAAAACCTGGATATTTAGTGTGGCACAATGATTTAAGCGGGAAGAAAGTAGCGTAGAGAAGGTGTTGTACTCAAGGAGGATTTTCACTGGAAGTCAAAAAAAACAGAGAATTTCTCCATGTTGCACTGACTGCTTTCAAATAGCTATTTTCTCAACAAAAAATAGCAACATTTTCTCTCCATCTTCCCATTAAAGATCCATGTATTTATTTCTCTGTCTTTCTCCTCTCAGCTACGAGCCAGGAAGATGAAGTGCTGCCTCCTCTCCATCGCTTTGGCTGTTCTGGTGCTCATTGTCATCATCATCGCGGTCTCTGTCAAGCGCTGAGCTGGTTGTGGTTTCCACAGGTAAAAACCTCTAACTAAGTCTTTTATCACACTCTGTGAGATGGCTGAGAGACAGTTTAGGGAGCTGATTATGGTAAGAAAAAATATCTTCACCTGCAGGTTCAGGTCCGGCCTACTAAAATATTTCTCTGTCTCAGAAATAGCCTTAGTGGGTCCTGAAATGTGAGCCGAGGTGATATTCAAACAAAACATCATATTACCCTTTTCTCTGCTGTTTGTACTGGGCTTGCTTTTACATGGATCTCATAGCAATTCTGACTGATAGATCCTGACTCCATATGAATTAGAGATACAGAAACAGTGTTAAAGACTCCAGACTGAAGCAGAGTCAGGGACAATCCAACAGCCCAGAGATGTTGCAAAGCACACTTACCTTCTGAGATGTTCCAAAGAGACTCTCTTGAGAGGCAGAAAAACAAACAATTGGAGATTTCAGTAGGGGATGAAAAATAAAAAGGGATTTTTGGAGATCTTTGCCCTGGATCTACGCCTAAAGGAGTGTTGGTCTCTAGTAGGAGGACTGGGCTGTAACCTCAGCAATATAGTGAGATATCAAAACAACTTCATTCCACTGGTGAAGTATAATCTGTGACATATTGTCTCTGTAAAGACTGTTCTTTAAATGTAAAGTATAAGACAAAAAGAAAGTTTTTATTTTCCTTTCTTTTGCCTCATTACCCCTGGAAAATGACTCAAATTATTTCTGATAATCTCCTTCTGATACAAAGCATCTCTAGCTGTCTCCTTCTTTAGAAGGTTTCCCAACCATTATTCAAGGGGAGATTATGAGATTTACAGATTTTCTGCCACCCAGAGGGGGTCTGTGTGGCTGATACCATGGGAAAGGTTCCAACTGGTAAAACCTGAACCCAAAAATATCAGTGAGACTTTTCCTGCAGAGAAAAAGTAGGAACCCTGAGGCAGAAAGCAATGGAGGGTGGGGACAATTCTTAGTTTAGAGACCCCTCGTGTCCCTCAGAGACTTGAATGAAGCATGTGTGACATCACTCCTGTCCTTAGTAGATCCTGTCTTATACTGAGGCTCACTGGGACCTTTTGCAAAAATTTAAGTGGAGATTTGTTAGCCTGAGCTATCCTCTGGAACCACCTTAGGGAAAGCACAAAGGATTGATAGATTTTTTTTAATAATTTGCTTTTATGAGAGTTCAGTGCTGCTTGGCAGTGCTCTCCTTCCACCCAAGGATGAAGGAATTGCCTCCTTTCTACTAGAAACTAGAAGGGGGTGGTTCGAAACAATCACAGAAAGATGATTCTCCACACTTTTTAACCTTTGGAACTACTTGTGGCATGATGTTGTGGATGCCAAAATTTGGGAATTATGCATGACCAAAAAAAAAGAAATTGTGGAAGGATATCTACCACCTCACTGGGTTTGAATGAGGATGATCAAAAGCTCTACATTATTGCAAGGAGAAATAGCTATAAGGATTTTCCTTGGTGTTTGGCCAGCCCTGAAGTGAGGATATCAGGAAAATGGTCCTTTAGATTGACTGAATATCGATGTTCTTACAGCACATCTATCTATCTATCTAATTTCTATGTATATTTTTATCCCTCTTTTACATGAGACACTGCTTATGGGTGCAAACAGTGATCTGTCCTGATAATTTAAATCTAGAGCAACTACAATAATTTTAATTGCATTACTCTGGTTTTACCCTGCATTAGTTTGGAAATGTGTTCCATCATGATAATCTGTAATATAATGCAATTTCTTTTAACACAGTTAAATATTCCTATCTACTAGAAATTACAAATCTTATCATCAGTTGGCTACATCTAGACACATTTTAATCTAAATCCCTGAAGTGGAGAAAGTCAGAGAACCAAAATATTCTTACAATTTCCATTTAGTTTTCTCCATTGGAAAACTAAAGTTAATCTTCTGTTCAGAGATCCATGTCTTGGGGGAAGTGAACCTAAAGATACTAATGAGAGCCCTAGGAAAAATATAATCCTCTACTTTTCATCATCAGTTTTGAAACTAATTACTAAGCTTCTAAAACAAGAGTTATCCTCCAGCAGTAAAAATGTAGGCAGAACCTGCATTAAGTTATACTGGAACAAGTATGATTTCTGATCTTTAGAAATGGTTCCTAACCCAAATGGTGTGCAACAGATTTCATATTTATAGTTTGAAGATTTCCAGATCAGAATGTTTTCAGGATTTCCATGTCCACAATGATGCATGCAATTCTACTCTGAATTTTAATGCAAGTGGGTTTTAAAATATAAGTGGATTTCAAAATATCAGTGGATTTAAAGATTCAGCTACCTCAAGAAATTGGTTGATATAAAACTGTCTTACATACTTTAGGGAGAGGAAGAACAGTTGGATTTTAGTGTGTAACAGCTCTACATGACTCTTCAGAGAAAACAAGAGGGAAGAAAGCAAGTTAGGAAACTAGTTACTAAATACTGTGGTTGGCATAGGACAAATCACTGAATAAAATCCCAAATTCAGTGATGACTGGCAAGAACTTCCATTTAACATGTCATAAAGAGTTTACTCCATGCTGGATAATTCAGGAGCCAAAAGAAACAGCATCAGCTACTCCATTCCAGTGGTTTAAGTGCCATTTCCAGGATATTAAAGGTAGGGGCTTCTTTAGCTTTCCTGAGTGGCAATGAGAAATATGAAGGTCACTATTCAGTGAGTCAAAGAAATGATGCCATTAATATCTATGATTATTAATATTGTTTTGATTATTAACATATAAAGTGTTCTTCCTTTTTTTTTTATTTTTATTTGGTTGATGTTTCTACTTTTGCAATAATGATACTGAATCAACGGTTCGTCTTAACACCACAACTCAGACATGACTTGGACAGACAAGCCCATTCCTTCCAGGGCAAAGATCACTTTGTATCTTGAGAAGTAAAAAGCAGTTTTTCCCATGAGTTTTGCAGACAGTTGTGCCACCCCTGGCTCTGGATCCGTGTGTGCAGAGGGCCCAGCTGTTCAGGAGAGCTCTGAGCCCCGACTCTTTGCCTGTCCAGGCCTCTGCCATAAGTGTGTCACTGCTCCCTTGGGGCAGTTTTGTCTGGCAGGGAGAGGGAAGAGCATGTACAGAGAATGAAGAGAAACTCCTGAGGACTTCTGTCTGTGTGTTTGTTTGCTGACACCTTAGGAAAATAGCCCAGGAACTCTTGGGTCACGTTGTGCACATCCTGTGTCAGCTCTGCAGCTGCTCCTTTTGCTGCCAACATCAGTGCCCATGTAAAAGGATGGGTTTGCAGCAGCAGTCTGGGAGAAGCCTTTTTGTTAAAAACATCTTTGTACAGTGTCAATATTTCTTCAATCTAAACAGACCTTCTGTGCCCTTCTTTTGACTCGTTTGGATGAGTGCACACTTACCCAAAGTGACAATCAAGACTGTTGGAATCCTAAGCCTGAAGCATTATTTATAGGAAAATAGAGGTGACAAACTTTGAGAAAGATGGTAAATGGGTTTGATGTTTAGAAAATGTACTTTCCAGTGACAACTTAATCATCTCGATCCTGTTAGGCAAAGAGAGAGAGAGGGAATGATGACTTGACTGCTCCCTTTTCTTGGAAGAAGTCATTGCAACAGAGGGTGCCTTCCTCTTTACCAAGACACCTTTCTATCAGACAAAGGTTGCTGGACTGAGCACACAGACTTTGCTATAGAGATTCCTTAAATCCCATGGGCTTACTGTGCTTTCCAGCCTTTCAATCTCCAATGAATAAAGAGGCAAGAGCCCCAGAGGAATAAAGCAGTGTTTCCCTTCTTGGTGGATGATGCAATGGTTGATAGTGTTGCTCAGCTATTGAAAACAGAGCAACAGTCAGGAGTACAAGTGATCATTAGTGACTGGATGTGGCACTTAGTGCCAGGCTTTAGTTGACATGATGGTGTTCAGTCAAAGATTGGACTTGATGATCTTGGAGATCTTTTCCAGCCTTTATGATTCTATGATTCAGCAAATTCTCCCAACCTTCAGTGACTTAGAGCTCAAAGTCTTCCTGATATAGGAGATAGTTATTAAATCTTTAACAACCATTGAGTAATTCCTTTCCTGGTAATTTGACCATTTGCATTTTGAAACATTATAAACTTTTAAAATAGGAAATACCTTGAGCAAAGAGTTCCACTCTGATTACACTCACCATGTGATCTTGAATGTACAGATAAAAATTCATAGAATCATAGAACAATTTGGGTTGGAGGGGATCTTAAAGATCATCTTGTTCCAGCCCCCTGCTGTGGGCAGGGACACTTTCCACCACATCAGGTTGCTCAGGCCCCATCCAACTTGGCATTAAACAATTTCAGGGATGGGGCATCCACAACTTCTCTGGCAACCTGTTCCAGTGCCTCACCATCCTCACAGTAAAGATTATTTTTCTAATATCTAACCTAACATCTTGGACAGCATCTCCTGAGCAAGGCTATAGTCTTTATGAAAAAGTAATAATCCAACTTTAAGTGTGTGTTTCCTGAACATGCAACTGCCTTGTTTTGAATTTAAATTGAATTATGTATCATAGAAAAATAGAAGATATTGGGTTAGTTTGGATTATTTTGCTTTCCTTCACAGTTACAGCTTTCCTTGCATAATTCATTTATGGATTTCTTATGTGATTAAGTGTTTTATGTAACCTGATCAGTGGGGATGAAGCTCAGACAGTTTATTTTAAACAGTCCATTTCTGGTGTTTGAGTTTTTTCCCTTTCTTTCAGACCTTATGTTTTTTGACTTGTGGTTGGTTAGGTTTTTTAATACCTCATGCACTGCAGTATCCCTGTGTTCTGTACCTGATCCCACCAACAAATGCAATCACACACCCTGTGTGTGTCAGGGTCAGGAGGGCTGTGGGTGGCAGAGAAGGAAAGATTGACAAGTGGCTTTGTGATACTTGGCATTTACAGCTCTGGTGTTCCTTCCAAGCAGGAGACAAGTCTGGGCACCTTCTCCTGACACACACAACAGAAATTGTGACTTTTGCCCAGTGCATCTCTCCCTGGCAGTGTCGTGTTGTTGGAGCACAGCAGCTCCTGCTCAGTGTTGAACAGAGCAATCATTCAACCCAAGGAACTTTGCAAATAAGGGCAAAACACAGAGAGGGATGTTTCATGGCATTGCTTTTGCCTTTTAAATTGATATCACAGGGCTTTACTTAGTGCCTCTGTTTTTACACACATCTATATATGGCTTAATAACTCTGTGAGTGGCTCAGTTTTCAAGCTTGTTTCAATATTTGAAGCTTTATAAGGGTCACAGTATTTTTGACAGCTGTCATTGAAATCCTAAAATAACTCAGCCCTCTGTCCTGGCTCTGGCATTGCTGCCATGTTTGTTCTGCAGCACAATCAGGAATCAATATCTCTGCAAAATTTCCCCCCCTCCTCCATATCCTATTACTTTGAAAAGACTCCTACATTTAGAGTCAGATGTCAGTTCTTATTGTTTCCATTCTTGTCTTTTAGTCTATAATTAATTGCTGGATCCTGACATTCTTGCTCAATTTTTGCTCAGGCAAGAAGAGTGAGGTACATCCTGATTCTGCAGTAATTTTTGCTTAAAATTTAAATAAGTCAAAAATGATCTGAATTGAGATCTGAATTTTCATTGAATAACATGTAATGGCTCTGGGTTTATGATTTGGCCCAATTTCTTAAATTAGGATAACATTTGTATTCTTTAAGACTTTCCTGATTCCAATAGTTGCATCTCCATTTCCCTTAGCTAAATTATTTCCCTGACAGTACATTAAAATCTGTGCCACAAATGTGTAGAAGAGAGAAAAGATTACTAGTAGAAAAAGAAATTTTAAGAGAAAAGAGTCCGCTCTATGCAAAAAAAACCCCTCAAAATAACAGACCAAGAAAGGCAGAACTGCCAGGAAATAGGTAGAATAATTTCTAAGGATTTCTCTAAGAAAACTCTCAAAAAGTTTTCACTACTTATACACATTTCTTCCAAACCTTCAAATATATTCATATTTTGATAGGACATCACATGCTCAGGTTGTGATTTAATGTGTTTCAGAGTGACCTTGATTGTTGCCCATCTTCATGCTCTTTGGTCTTTATAAGCTTCACAGAAATGCCAGGTCATTAATCTACTGTGAAACAGAGTTAAGGGAGGATGGATTATGTTGCCTTTGCCTGAGCTTGAGAGTTGACATGCAGACAGTTCCTGCAGCTCAATTAACTTGTAGTAACTCGAATCCATTGATTTGAATCCAAAGTCAGTAGGACTTTGGAAGAGTCAACAGCTTTCTTCATCCCATCTCAGGTTTCCTTGCAATCAGCAGGAAAATGGGATACCCCCCCTGTGGCTGTGAATTATTTTGACCCTTCAGATGGATGCCAAGTCTTTGATCTAAACTTCCCAAAGCAATCTGAAGACAGTAATTATTTATGCTTTGTAACGTCTTTAACCACCTCCAAGGACCTGACAGAAGAGGCTGAACTTCAGCACATTCGGTTTGAACTGTGAAACAGCACAAAAATGGGTGTGTTCATCCAGACCAGTGGTCTTGCTGGCCTCACATAGTGTCTCATTCACAGATGCTGAAGGAAATGCCATGTGAAAAGCTGATGTTTCAGTTACAGTTGTGGACAACACCAATCATTCCTTTAACTGCCTAAATATGGCTTGAGGTGACTTAAAATTTTGGTCTCGATTTGGAAAAGATTGTTATAAATGTTTGTCTAAAATATTTTTGAATTAGTCAGTTCCAAGTATCCTCTTCCTTATGGGTAGTCTCAGTTCCCCAGGAGCAGTGATGTCTGATGGAGGGAGCAGTTGCAGTGATTAATGGCTCAGGAGGGTTCTCTGAGACAGAAATCAGCAGCCCCCAGGAGAAGAGTGGATTAAACTCTTTATAAGAGCAACACAGAGTTTTAATAAATTGCTTTCACATCACTCCACCCCTGTTGGCTGATATTTTCTCTTGAATTATCTGTCTCATCCAGCCCCTAAAATACAGTGAGTTTTTGCTGTTGTGAGAGGGACAAGAGCAAAGATCAGCAGAAGGGAGTCCATCATTCCTCGGGGGTCCCTTTCAACTCAGCATATTCTGTGATTCATCCTGGTGCCCCTTGACTCTGGGGTGAGTGGACTTGCAGTGAAGTCAGTCTGGGAAGGTGTGTGGTTCTTTTTGCTGAGGATCTGAAGCATTTTATTCTTCTGTGAGGAGCAATTCCTTTTGACCTGGGTGTGATGGGGAGATGGGTGAGGTTGCTGCTGTTGAGTGAAGAGCTTTGTGGGAGGGGGAGAACGGGAGGCCCTGAGCAGCCAGTTCTGTGCTGGCATGTATTGATCCAACAAAACCCACAAGTTCTATATGTTTCAGCAGCATTTCAGTCATCTCAACTGGCTGGACATTGCCTGTGAATGGGAAGTAGGGAATAAATCTCTTGTTTTCCTTTGCTTCTTTGATTTTGCCTTACTGACCTGCCTTTACTTTAACCCACACTTCTTTTCCATTTTGTTTCCCAATCCTGCTGAGGAGGAGAGTGATAGAGCAGCTTGGGGACCACTTCGTGTCCTCCTAGATTTTCTTGGGAATAGGGCAGCACAAAGTTCATCAGTGCCATTCACTACATGACAGAGAATGATTCTCATTGTCATAGGAGCTGCTTGAAAGTGTTTCATGACTGTTATCCTTGGTGATGGTGCCAACCCAAAGTAATTTTGGATCAGTGTTCTCTGGAACAAAACCTAAAAAGCAGCACAGGAGGTTTTCTTTGGTAACAGTGTTTTAAAGGAGAAATATTTTGTCAATTTAGCTTGAGAATGTAGAGTCCCAGCAGGAAAGCCTCTTAGAAAGGCAGCACTTCTGTGATTATCTCTTCATGAAGAGTGATGTTAGAGAGGACAGTTTGTTTGGTTTTCTACCTCTCAGGGTGAAGTAGATGAGAAGATTGTTCTGTTTCTTCAGTGCCAAAATTTGAGTTCTGTCTTAGGGAACTGCAAGCTCAACAACTTGGTGTCCAACGGGTTAGGCAGCATTTCAATGTCAGAGGAAAATCATTACAAGTGATATTCTCTTTAAATTGCTGTGCTTTATCCCAGCCATCTCCCCTGAAGCCCTGCTGGTTGTCATTCTGTTTGGGAAATGGTCCCATCCCATGATGTGTTGCAGTTTGTTATGTTCTCCTTTGCAACCACATGATTCTCTCCAAACAACCAAAATGATATGGGAGGTATCTTAAAAACTGAGAAATCAGGCAAAGAGTAGAGGGCTTATTCAAGGCTGTTTCTGTGGCTTCCTTTTCTTCCTAGGCCTTCATAAAAATATAAAAAATCTAAAAACCCCACTTCTCTGCACTCTTTATAATGTAGTGGTTACCATGCCTTTATTAGCTATTCACCTCCTTGGATAGAATTAGAAATTTCCACATTTTGATAATATATATTTAATTCTATATAGTCTGCTCAATATATAAATAGTAAACTCCTATTTGCAATCATCTCTCTGAGAGATTCTCAAAATAACTTTAAAAAGAGAATTATAAGTCCATTGCACTCGGTGTATTTTCTGAAATATTCCTTGTAGTTTCATTAGGCATTAAAAGGAGTTGCAATCTGCTTCACAACAGCCATTCATTTACAGAATGTGCTTCAGCTCTCAAAATAGGCTATTTAGATGTATCTGGAAAAGGAAACTTTTAACTTTAGTAATCACTAGTCTTTATTTCCTAAAAAACTGTTGGAAAAATGGCTTTTTTACTTTTGGGTTTGGTAAGGAAATTGCTTAAACTTTGACAGATTATTAATTCCTCAATTAATAGCCATTTTTTTGACACTGAAATGGGCTTTTCACATTCCAGTGTTGCATGACTTTGCTCTATAGTGCATAAACCATTTAATTCCTTTCGAGAGTAGATCATCAGAAATTACTGTGTTGAGGACTTGTACAAAGAGAAACCAGATTTACAGCTGAGTATCTCAAAGGAATCTCATCATCCTGACTCAGAAGGTGGGCAAAGTTTCTTGTCACTGACACAATGAGCAAGGTGGAGTGGAGATCATTTCAATTTGCACTTTGCTGTGGTTGATTGAATTTCCTCTTGTCAGCTGACCTGCTGTAGCTGTCCATGAACAGCCTGCTGAGGGTGCAGAAGAAAATGCATTAGTTTTGATGTCATGTTATCAAAATAACATCCCAGCCATTGCTGCCTCTCAGCTGACAAGCAGAAACTCATTAAAGAGCAGTAATTTGATCCCTTTTGATTGTTTGCCTGGTCTTCAGATAAAAATAGAAAAGCTGTTATCATCTGTGGAATATTTTCAAGGCATCTGCTTTTTCATTGAATCCTAGAATGACTTGGATTGGAAGATCATCTAATTCCAACCCCCTGCCCATGGCAGGGACACCTTCCAGTAGCCCAGGATGCTCCAAGCCCTGTCCAACCTGACCTTGAACACTTCCAGGGATGAGGCAGCAACAGCTTCTCTGGGCAACCTGTGCCAGGGTCTCACCACCCTCTGAGTGAAGAATTTCTTCCTAATATCTGATCTACTCTCTTTCATTTTAAGCCCATTTCCCCTTGTAAAAAGCCCCTCTCCATCTTTCTTGTAGAACTCCTTCAGGTACTGGCAGGCTGCAATAAGGTCTCTTTAAAATCTTCTCCTTTCCAGGCTAAACAATCCCAGTTGTCTCAGCCTTTCAGAGAATCAGAGAATCAACTGGGTTGGAAAAGACCTCCGAGATCATCAAGTCCAACCCTTGATCCAACCCTGCCGTGGTTCCCAGCCCATGGCACTGATGCCACATCCAGTCTCACCTTAAACACCTCCAGGGACGGTGACTCCACCCCCTCCCTGGGCAACCCATTCCAATGTCTGATCACTCTCTCTGTAAAAAATTTCTTCCTAATATCCAACCTAAACCTCCCCTGACAGAGCTTGATACTGTACCCTCTTGTCCTACTGCTGGTCCCTGGGAGAAGAGACTGACGTCCACCTGGCTACAACCTCCTTTCAGGTAGTTGTAGAGAGTGATGAGGTCTCCCCTGATCCTCCTCTTCTCCAGGCTACACAGCCCCAGCTCCCTCAGCCTCTCCTCATAGGACTTGTGCTCGAGGGACTTGTGCTCACAGGACTCCTCATAGCAGAGGTTCTCCATCCCTCTAATCATCTTGGTGGCCTCCTCTGGGCTCACTCCAACAGGTCAATGTCCTTTTTGTGATGAGAATCCCAGAGCTGGACACAACACTCCAGGTGGGATCTCGCTAGAACAGAGCAGAGGGGCAGAATCCCCTCCTTCCCCTGCTGCCCACACTGCCTTGGATGCAGCCCAGGACATGTTTGGATTTCTGAGCTGTCCGTGCACGTTGTGGGGTCATGTCCAGCCTCTCCTCCACCAGCACCCCCAAGTCCTTCCCAGCAGGGCTGCTCTTGACCTGTTCATCCCCCAACCTGGATTGATTTGGTTGTACATCTCCTCACTTAAATAAAAGCTAGACTTCTAAAATGCAAGTGCCTTGCAGGACCCCACAAGGGTTGAGGTTCTCAGGGACCTCCAGGGCTCACGTGGTCCAAGTGCCTCCTCGAAGCACTTAGACCAGATGGTCAGGGCAGCATTTGGTCAGATCTTGAGCAACTCTGAGGATGATGATCCCACAGACTCTCTGAGGAACCCTGTTACCACCCTCACAATGAAAAAGAGTTTCTTTCTTATGCCAGAAATGGGATTACCTCCATTTTAATTCTTGCAAGGATTGGGTGGTTTTGTTGTATAGCACTGTGCCTTTTAAGAGTTTTCTCTGTGAAGAGGCACTCTTGTTGATTATTTGGAACAAAATCATTCTTAGTTTTGTAACCACTATTTGTATTATGTTTACAACATGCAATTAAGGATTCCTATTAAATGTTCTGTACAAGGCAGATCCCAATAACCAATGTTTATTTACATTTTTTTCCAAAACACAGCATTGAAAAGACAATAGAGAGGAAATTTAATGCAAGAGAGAAGCTATAAAACTTGCATTTCATCTTGTACAAACAAATTTGTGTATTTATTGGCCTAGGAAATTTTCTCCTTTGACACTGAAATATTGTTGTGGGGTGAGAGACAAACAAATTTCCTGGAATCCCTTTAATTTGTAACAACTTCCCCTTTGCTGAATTACATATTTCAAATAATATCTCGTTAATGACCAATATATGGCAAATATATTCTCCAAGCTTATTAGTACAGAAATGATTGCAAGTGGCTGCTGTAGTTCATTGAGGGTTATTTATTTTATAGTTCATTAAGGCTAATTTTATAAGCATAAAATATATTTTAATAGCCACTTTTGCCTCCTCTTTTATTTTTTTAATGTTTCTCTGCCATCTACTGCTAGCAATAGTTTCTGAGCTTCTTCTTTAGTCATAGATAATTTGCCACTGTGTTTACTGTGAACTGCTTAGTGGTGGCTTTTAATCAACAGTTTGTCTGGGCAGTAGCAGGTGCTGATCCTCAGTCATATATTCATTTACATCTGCTTTTCCTGGGTCATAAGGGCTGGTTACTCTGATGTGTAGTGTGTTGTTGAATGTAATCAAAGTATATCATAGTAGCTTAACATACAGTTAAACTCACCAGTCTGGAGAGCCAATTTTTCAGGAGTTATACATTCTTTCATTGTTTTTAATGAGCTTTTACGTGTACAACTGAGTTTCCTCCTGCTCTCTGCTCGGTACCTCTCTGAACCAGAGGGTATCTGCCCTATCCAGGGTAGATTTGGGCTCCACAGGTGCTGCATTGCCACAGATAGGCAGGTTTTCCATGGCTCAGGTTTTCCATGGCTCAGGTTTTCCATGGCTCAGGTTTTCGAGCGGATCACAAGGGAACATTCTCCATCTCTAATTCATTCCTGATTTTGATCTGGAGAGAAACTAAAGAGCAACTTTACCTTAAATCTAATCAAATTATCTCAGCCTGATGCACAACTGGGTAAAGGGAACACTCACATCAGCTCAGACATGGAAGAGAGGGAGGAATTGATTTCTTTTTCTTACACCTTTTCCACTTTCAATGAATACTTAAATATTTATTGATGAAAAGGCCAGAATTGGAGCGTTCTGTCTCTCATTCCTGTGTCTTTACTACCAAGGAATGGAACTGTGCCTCTTTATATGTGTAAATGTAAATGTGTAAAATGCTCAGACAGACATTAAAGTGTGATTTAAAGTCATTAACACACGTGGAACAGGGAAGCAACTACAAAACAGATTAAATTTGGACCTCTTCTGCATTCCTCACACCACCCTGGCTTATGATAGAAATCCAGTTGAAAAGCTTACTTTGGGTTTAAAGCAAGATCTAGGTTTGAATTCCCATTCTACCATGTAAGATTAAAGCCAGAAGAAATACTATGAGGAGTACTAAACTGTTTTCCTTCCCTCTTGTCAGATTAAAGAAACCAATATGACAATACTCAGGAGCACTCAAAGGCAGAGCCATTTCTGTCCTTCATTCTCACAGGGATAAAGCAAAATTTGAGTGTCATACAACTGCTGACAAATGTAGGTGAGGAAAGGGAGTCATCTTGGGATTTATTTTTTTTCTAAAATTATGAATATATTGAATTTTAGAATCCTCTACCATCTTTGGTGTTCAAGTAGTAATTTCAATTCAATTTTCTGTAGTGGGAATTTTGGTTTTGGTAAACTCGACACATTCATTTCTTGCTGGAGCTACACAGGCATGCCTGTGCACACACATGCACCCAGAATCTGGGGGAAATAGCAACAGTAAAAAAAAAGAATCCTGACCTTGGTGGGAGAAACAATCTCACAAAAATGTTTGCAGTCAGGAACAAAGGAAAGATTTATTCCATTATGAAGAGGATTAAAAAAACATGATGTTAACCCACAGCCAGCCTTCCCTTCCATTTTCTTGGAGCTGAAGGAGAAAGTACTGACAGGATTAGGTATTATGTGCATGGATCTGTGTGTATAAGTGGTGTACGTGTTTTTCTTTCATATGTGCATCAGACAGGCTGAGAGAGCAAGGACTGTTCAGCCTGGAGAAGAGAAGGCTCCAGGGAAACCTTAGAGCACCTTCCAGTACCTTAAGGGGGCTTATAAAAATGGAGGGAGAGGGACTTTTTCATCTGGGCAGATGCAGACAAGACAAGGGAAATTGGTTTTAAACTGACAGAGGGCAGGTTTAGATTAGAATTTAGGAAGAAATTCTTTACTCAGAGAGTGGTAAAGCATTGGAACAGGTTGCCCAGAGAAGCCCCATCCCTGGAAGTGGTCCAGGCCAGGTTGGATGGGGCCCTGAGCAACTTCATCTAGTGAGAGGCATCCTTGCCCATGGCAGGGGTGTTGGAACTAGATGATCTTTAAGATCCCTTCCAACACAAACCTTTCTGATTATATGATCAGTATCTTTGTTAAAAACAGTTTAGTTTCACTATGAAATATTGTGCAAATTGGATACTGTTGGTTTCAGTTGTTTAGCGCAAAACAAAGGGCTTTGAAATTACTCTTCATTGCTGTGAATAAGCACTGAATGTTTTCCCTTTGAAACATTTTTCTAAGTAAAAGATGTGACCATTCTTTCTTTTGTGTTATTTGTAATGAGTGGTCATGAGGGCTGCTTTTGTCTAAACACCCAGCAAGTTAATGAGCTTACTTCCATGGGAACAGAAAATCTCACTGTGAGTCCATACAATCCCTTTTTTCTGGTAAGATCTTGGTGCACACAGACACAATGGAGAAGACTTCTCAGTAGCTGAGAAAACAGATTTTCATCTTCCAGGTCATTCCACCATTTTTTTTTTCTCTCATCCACCGTGAATCTGAAATTGAAGTTTAAGACAGGTATTTGGGTGTTAGTGCACCTCTAGGAGTGCCAAGTGTTCTGAACTCCACAGAATCAGTGATACCTGAAATGGGGGCTTTAAATCTGAGCTGAGTTTTCAGTCCCAAATTTCTGTGGTTTAACCCCAGCCCCATACAGCTGTTTTCTCATTTTCCCTCCAGAGGGATGGGGGAGAGAATTGGAAGAGTGAAAGTAGGAAAACTTATGGGTTGAGTTAAAAACAGTTTAATAGATAAAGCAAAAACTGTGCATGCAAACAAAGCCAAACAAGGAATTCATTCCCCACTTCCCATGGGCAGGCAGGTGTTCTGCCATCCCCAGGAAAGCAGGGATCCATCAGACATAGCGGTGACTTGGGAAGACAAACCCCATCACTGCAAATGTCTCCCCTTAATCCTTCTTGCCCAAGTTTTATATGTTGAATTTTTGGAATATCTCTTGGCTCAGTTGGGATCAGCTGTCCTGTCTGTGTCCCCTCCCAACTTCTTGTGTCCTCTCAGCCTCCTCACTGGTGGGGTGAGGAGCAGAAAAGGCCTTGGCTCTGTGTAAGCTCTGCTCAGCAAAACCAAAAACATCTCTGTGTTATCAACCCTCTTTTCAGCACAAATCCAAACCACAGCCCCACAGCAGTTACTATGAAGAAAACTAACTCTATCCCAGGCAACACCGCACACCAGTGGAAGTGCCATTTGGATTTACTGAAATGAAAAGGATCTGAAACACCACCTGGAGGCAGAGGTTTGTTAGAATGTCACTGTGGGTGTGTGCTGGGACTGTGCATGGACTGGGCAGATAAGGGTTACACAGGCCAACAGCCAGTCTTCTGTGGAAAACACACATCTTCCAGGCTCCAGAGTTTTATACTGAGGAAAAGTCTGGAAACATTTCAGCTCACCTTTGCCGGAGTGGAAGATAAAAGGACTTGCAGGCCGGTGCTGCATCTAACATGACATTAACTCGTGTGACAGCCCTCATACATGTTTTTCTTGCCACAGAAATCTGGAGTTTGTGGATCTGTTGTTCCAGCAGCAGATGACCAATCTTTTTGCCCTGTAAGCAACATTGGGTTTCCATGTGGTCAAAAAGCCCACACCACATTTACCACATAAGGCTTGCAGGCAGGAGCCAGCATTGCCTTCCTGGACCTCTCCAGATCCCTAATTGGATTTCCCCTCTCCTGCATCTTGCTTTGGTGCAGCCAGAATTCCATTTGTCCTTTCTTTCCACAAAGGGGCAGTCATGGGAAGGAAGATGTGAAGGTGATGGAGCAAGAACAGCCACAATAGTGTGGAAAGGAGTTAATTACTGACAGCTTAATCCACATACCTCTCCTTGCTTTGGTTTCTGCAGCTTCTTTGCGTGACCGTCCATAGGATGCTCAGACTTTTCCAGAATTCCTGAGTTTCTGAGCAATTGAATTTGCCTCTCTATTTTCTGTCAATAACTATCCTGACTTTCTTAGGAAAGATAGGAAAGTATCTGCCCTCCTTTCCAGCAGATAAGGAATATTTGCATAGCCAAACGAGCTACAACACCTGCCTGAAGTGCTTGAGGAGCAGCTCCAAAATGAGTAGCCATAGGGAATTCCTGTCATAAGGCAGGCATTTAATTTGCCTGGATAGCAGAATATGGAAATGTTACCTTCTTATGATGAGTTTAATTTACCTGGTGCATTTCAACAACTCCCGTGACTGAACACAGCTGAAGTGTTTCCTTGCAGTTGAGTTATCCCATGGGATTAACTTGCTGAGGCCTAGACTGTAAATTATGCTGGTTCAATGAGTGGTCTGGCTCCTACCCAAGGTGCAGCAGGCACCCAAGGAAAAGGCAAGTGTTAGCCTGATAGCCTTTGTTCCCAAAAGAACAAAGAAGCCATTGTGGTTTCTCGTGGTTTCTCACTGCACAGTGTCTGTGCAACAAACCCAAGTGTAGTTCCTACAAAACATGGCAAAGTATGATGTTACCTCCATCCAGCAAGTCTGAAAACCAGGCTTTTAGGTCCCGCTGATCCTCTCTCTCATCAATGGTGAAAATTAACTCCTGGAACAAGTTAACTCACTCCTTTGGTTTTTTTGTCCTTAACACTCACTTCAACACTGCAGTAGTTGCATTGTTGTGTTTCTCACTGTAGCTGAGATCAGTGAGGGTCATGTTGGCTTTAACCTTCATGATGAGGCAGCTTTCTATGTGTTGTTGGGCAATATGTGCAGAAATCATCGAATCACAGAATCACTAGGGTTGGAAAAGACCTTTAAATCATTGAGTCCAACCATTAACTCAGCACTGCCAGATCCACCAATAAACCATGTTCCTACGCACCACATCTGCATGTTTTTTGAACACTTGCAGGAATAGTGTTTCCACCACTATTCCAATGCTTAACCACCCTTTCAGTGAAGAAATTTTTCCCAATTCCCAATGTAACCCTCCCCTGTCACAACCTGAGGTAATTTCCTCTTGTCCTATCACTTGTTATCTGGGAGAAGAGACCGACCCCCACCCGTCTACGACCTCTTGTCAGGTGCTTGTAGAAAGCAATAAGGTCACCCCTGAGCCTCCTTTTCTCCAGGTTAAACAACTCCAACTCTTTCAGCCACTCCTCATAGGAAATGGGTATAATGACCTGTATTCACAAATAGGGAAGAATTGATTTAGGGAGGGAAGAGCTCAAGCAGAGCCTTGAGCCCAGTGATGAGCAGGTGTAACCTTCCTGTCTTGTAGGAGCTGGTGAAGCTGCTCCTGAGTTTCAGGTGCACGTTTCACTGCAGGGGCTTTGGTGACTCAGAAACAGAGAGAGTCCATGAGTGAACTCAGGATAAAACTCATGTTCTTCCTCTTTTATGTCATAGAATGGTTTGGGTTGGAAGGGACCTCTGAAATTATCTTGTTCCAACCTCCCACCATAATCAGGGACACCTTCCACTATCCCAGGTTGCTCCAAGCCCCGTCCAACCTGGCCTTGAACACTTCCAGGAATGGGACATCCACAATCTCTCTGAGCAACCTGTTCCAGGGCCTCACCACCCTCTGAGTAAAGAATTTCTTCCTAATATCTAATCAAAACCTGCCCTCTGTCAGTTTGAAGCCATTCCCTTTTGTCCTGTCACTCCATGCCCTTGTAAAATGTCCCTCTCCAGCTCTCTTGGAGCCCCTTTAGGTGCTGGAAGGTGCTAAAAGGTCTCTCCAGAGAGAGGGACAGGCTTCGTTTTTGTCAGACTGTCCTGTTCATGAAAGTTCTTCCTCCCTTCAGCCTACTTAAAAATACTTAACAACCAAACCCCCCTAAAAAAATATCCCCAGCCCAAGCATTAGTCTCGATGCTGCAGCTCAGATAACCAAATCCCTCACTGAAATGTGCTGGAAAAGTTTAGGCCTGCCAGAAATATATTGTCAGCCTGTCTCAGGCTTTCCAGTGAAAGGCAAGGTTTTGCTCTCTGTCACATTTTTATTTTTTACTTTTAATCTTCTTTTGATGAGCTTTCTATTGGGTTTTTAGCTACTTATAGTAGAAAGTTCATTTTTTTTAATTGCAGTTTCGAACAAAAAATAAAAAAACCCTCATCACTTCGGAGACCTTCTTCCTTTCATTTTTTCCTGCTGTTGCTTTTACTCTTGACATTCAGCCTCCTCAACAAGTCCTGATATGACACTCCATAAAATTTTTATCCTGTCAAAGCCCTGCTGTGAGCATTGCCCAGTGCTTCCAGAATTTGCATTTAGCATCCATTCACACGACTGTGTCGGTGGGGTTTTCTTATCACTGAGTAGCCCTCCAGCTTTACATGAAAGGGCACAAAGTTAATGAAAACACCATTAAAAGTCTATTAGCATTTAGTGAGATTACTGAGACTTTTTCTGAACTTAATATTAGTTTCAGATTTATTTTTTTTTTAACTCACGATATCCAGAACCCGAGTCAGCAGGAACAGTCCCATCATTGAGCCCGTTTTTCAGGTGTTATTCCAGAAGGAAAGGAAGGCTTTCATTTGGAAGGGGATTGTTTCAGGGAATTTTTATGTGGTTTTTTGCCCTTTTTTCTTCTGGCAGAAGAGACACTCATTGACACTGATTTTGCTTTCTGTACATTTTGACTTAAATTCCCGGAGAAATGAATCGTAGAAGGAGGAAGATCTCTTGAAAATGTCACAATATACTCTACTTATCTCAGACTGGTAATAAGGATTTCCTTCCAGACACAAAATTTGCTCACTGTTGCTTTTCTTGGGGGGGGAAAGATGAGTTGAAAACTCCGTGTGACTGTGATACCAACGGGAAAATTACCTGCCACACAAGTGAAGAGCAGACTAAAACTTGGATATAAGCACAGATGTTTTCCATTCCCAGCCCTTGCTCTTGCTCAACCAAGACCTTCAGGTGCCTCAAGTGTTTTGCTTATTTTAAAAATACAAGGAGCTTTTCTCTTGCCTCCAGGCTAAATTACACACCTTTAGTATTTCAGCATGTCTTGCAATGCCATAGTGCAGAGCAGCATTTCATATTGCTTGACTCTCAGGCTTCTCTGCACTCTCTGTGGTTCTCTTGTGATCCTAAGGCATCATTAAACATTTTCTGTTGTGTTTTTTGTCTCTGGAAGTATCCACACTGTTATATTCTGCTAAGGAGGAGTGGAGCTGGAGCTCAGATGTGTCACAGAACTTGCTGCAAAAGGTGTAGAGATTTTTTAGCTTCAGTTGGGAAACCTTTTGGGGCAGCTGGGGTAGACTGTGCCTAAAACTTCTGGGTTTGAGTCATCCACAGAGAGACACCAAGTAGGTGTGGATTTGTGAGAGGATGGAATGGAATGGAATAGGCTTGAGGCATCAACCCCTAAAAAGACTCTTGGGTAGAAGGAAAGTGGTGAGTTCTGCCTCAAAATGTAAGGGAAACCTTCAGGTAACACCGATTTAACATATTTGACTGCTCTGATGTTGTTGAGGACCATGTGAGACACAGACAGTGACAAAAGTGAAAATATTCTCAAAAATAACTCCAGCTGAGGGACTTCAGCCTTTCTTTTTTCTAGAGAAGGAAACTCCAAGAAACAATTAAGCTATTTTGTTCCAGAAGGCACAAAACCTGTGTTGTATTTTCTGTCTTTGTACTGAAAGACTGATTTGATGACTGATAAGGAACTAAATGGAGAAGTGACAATCCCAGCTTAGTTTTTGCTTTTGTCATGTCTGTTTCCATGGGAAAACCTTCATCCTATTTTTGTATTAGTTTCCCTTTCTCAGATTTAGACAATGATGTTTGGACCAATTGTTTCAATTATATATTACTTGGGTCATTTAGGTCAATTTTTCTTCTAAAAAAAGGATGTGAATCTCTGACTCAAAGGTGTGTTTTTATGTCAAATTCACTAAGTGCTTCCACCCCTGCAGATACTGAGGGAACATTAAGAGAGGTCATGTAAGGACTTTGGCTGATAAAAAGACTTTAGGAGAAGAACTGGACAGAATAATCTGTCATGTGTTGAGTCAGCCAATAAAAAAAGTAGTTACTTAAAATGTCCACAGGCATCAAAGCGTAAAGGAAGTCTTAGACAAAGGGAAATAATTGAAATTACGATGGACAGGATGAGAAATGCACTGTCAGGTTTTGCAGACTTAGACCCAGGGTTTGATTCTCAAGCCAGAGGCAGGAGAATTGCATGTAGCCAAGTGTAAAAAAATAGATTAAAAGTGGATTTATAAAAGGATATTGTGGAGGGTGGGCAGTTCCTGAGCTTGTCCTGGAGTTCTATGTGAATCCAAGTACCAATCTTGTTAGAATGAACAGAGATTGAAGCATTTAGTACTAAACATTGTTGTTGCCTCGCATTCCTTTCATAATGGACTGTAAACCAGTGTGCTGAGCTGAAGTTGTTATAATACAGATGTAAATAAAAGCCTTGCAAGCCTTTCATCCAGCAGGTCTTAACTTCCCACTCCCAGCACCCCTCTGAGGTGCAGAACTATCAATATGCTTGTTTTAAAGGCAGCAAAACCGAGATATAAAGAGATTAAGCCACTTGCTGGAGGCTATTAGAGAAGCACAATTGTGTCAGCTACTCCCAAGCTCTCACTATTCAAGCTCAAAGAGATTTTATTTGCACCACACTCTCTTCAAAGTACATGTTTAGATAAATGAAGGGAAAGTATCTTCAGCATAAATCTGAAGATTTGAGGAAAAGTGCTTTGGGGATTAATTTGATCGGCTCGTTTCTTGGTAGATGCAGGAACTCAGCTGTGTGGAATTAACGCACACGGGGCCCATCTATTGGGGCTGCTGTGGAATTGATTGTGTTGGGTTACAGCAGGTTGTTTGTCTTCAGGTTGATAATTTTGTTTGATTTTAGTAACATCCCATTATTTTCCACTCCACTATATATTTTGCTATCTAAGGAATTTCAGGTGTCTGTCCCCTCCTCCCCCAACCTCTGCTAATAATTTCACTGTTGTGTTTGGGTCAAATATTGATTGGGACTCACCTCTGAATGAGGAAAGTGTTGATGTTTAACATAAACTGATTTTCTTTCTTATACCTCATTTAATGCAAAAAACTTCCCGTGTAATGATTCCCAAAGAAGATGCAGACTGAAATCAAATTAAGAAAGTCCTATTTATCATCTTTAACTCATCCACCTAAAAATTTGGTTTTCAGTCTAAGTGAGCTCTCTGAACTCCCCTTTAGGGAGTCAAAAAATGTAGGTATCCCCAGAAGCTGAGCAGTCCTGTCTATCTTTTAATATTGTCTTAGAGGATGAAACAGTTTGGGGAGCTGCCTGTTCCTTTCTACTGGCTGTACACATATCTGAATAACTGTCCTTTGGAAAACTGAGGAGGAGAGGAGAGGGAGAGGGAGAGGGAGAGGGAAAGGATTTAGAGACAGAAATACATCCAGTCCATAACCTTGATTTCTGATGGGAGCTATTTAGGGATGTTGAAGAAAAATGGATGAGAAAAAAGCACAGGAAGAATTTAAAGAAGCCAATCAGAACACTGAAAGGTTTAAAAAAAATCCACTTTGGAGTTTAACTCAACTTTTTTTCATTGCCACTAACTCACCTAACTAGACAGTGAAGGTGGGGAAGTGTATAAAGTTTTGTCCCATGTGTTTGGGAAGAGCCCACTGCTAAAACTGAGCACAAAATAGAAAACAGGACAAACTGGTGTAGGCAGGAGGACAGTTAGATATTAAATAACAAAAAAACCTACCTAGTTTATTGATATTTGCAAATTATTGGTCATTTTCCTCACCCTCCGTTTTACAGTCAGGACAGCAGGTAAACAAACATTAATAGTTATTTCAAAATAGCCCTTAAATACTTGTAACAGGCCAGTGTGAAGTTCAGATTTGTGGTCTGCTTTGTGTTCCAGCTGTTCCAATGCTTTGTGTTCATTTCTTTTTGGCTTTGTTAAAACACCAGAGAGTAACAATATTTTAGCACCTACCAAACTCACTCCATATTTACTGAATGCCTAAATATTTTACAGAATCCAGCTCCATATTCAGGGAATCTGTGTTTGAAACTAGGACTGCTGCCTTTTCCACTGGAATATGATTCACAGCCACAAATATAATGGATAGGAATCCACAAGAAGCACATAGTACTTCTGCAGAAAAGTGTTTTTATTTTCTCCCTTATATTTGAAAGATGAAAATAAGGGAAATATTAGAATAAGGTGTCTAAAAATAAATCTTATTTATGCTTCAGACCTCTTTCTTTGATATTTACCTTGAAATGCAGCTCAAATGGCATCATATATAACTTGTTTTCAGCTACTGGAATCAGAGTGTTGTCTGTTCCAATATTTCCTTCTTTTCTTAATCATCTAAATTTCAAAATAATTCTTATATTCATGTGAGATACTGGTTTTGCTATTTATTTTATACCTTGCATGATTCCAGAAATAGCTTTCTATTTTCCTTTTTAAATGATCCTGGAAACTACAGAGGAAAAAACAACCCCAGGTTTGTCCTGTAATAACAATAATCATCAAAAGGAGAAGCATTTTGTCTGCCTCTGCAGCACAATTTCTCATCTGGAGATCTTCAAATGCTTTTGAAAGCACCTGATATTAACTCTGCTTTAGTGACTAAAGAAACAGCAGCACAGAGTTAAGTCATTTTCCCAGTATCACACTGAAAGTCCACACTAAAGCCATGCACAGCACCACATCTCCTCCTATTTTATTCCCTCTATACCCATTTCCATCCTCTGTCAGTGGAATTTCCTGCACCCAGTTGCACTTGGTTAGTTGAGATTTAATTTTATTGTTACCACAATGACAGGAGAGAAGGAATCTCTCCTCTTTCAAATTGATCATAGTTTTAGGATGCAGTTTGATCAGTGTGGGGAGGAGTTGTTTCAGACTCAGAGATGAGGTTAATTATTTATTTAAGTATTTATTTATTTAAGTTTTATTCATTTATTGACTGATTGATTTCTGAGGCTTCTCAGCATGTGCAGTGTCACAGGAAAGTTCCTTGCTGGAAGGCCACTGTTTGGGGGGCTGTAAATGAGATATGGCAAAGGATCCTGTCTTCTGCAGGTCATTAGAATGCTCACAATTGTAAGAAGGACACACAAAGCTCCAGTGAATGTGCCAGCCTCCAATTTCTCTTACAGCATTTTAGGGCCCAAGCACTGAGTAGATGCTGCTGAGTTACTCCTCATGAGTATCCTAAGCTGGTACACAAGGAGTATTGAAAATGTAGTGGAAAAGCAAAAACAAAACAAAACAAAAACACAAAAACCTCCAAACAAGCAAACAACCCCCCCCAAAACAAAACACAGAAACACACAAAAAACAAACCAACAAAAACCACCCCCCCCCAAAATGCAAACAAACAAAGAAAAAAATCCACAACAAACCAGCCCCCCAACGCTTCAGTTTTAAAGGGATATTGTGAAAACTGCATTGTGCTAATTTTCCTATTATTAAGCTGTGCAGTCCTTTTGCTAAGAACGACCGAAGACCTCACATGGAAGTCCAGCTGCCCACTTTGGCAGCTTTCAAGTGTCGTAAGATTAAGTTCTTGGTTCCACCTTCCCTGGAGTAGCTTATTCTTTAACTGATGGACACTTTAATCCTTCTGGTTGCACAAAGCCCTACAGGAAGGAGCTGTGTGTTAATATCACTGGAAAACAGGCCTGAAGAATTAACTGTAGCACCAATGAAGGGGGGTTTATTCTCTTAATTCTTGGTGGCCAGCCTTACAAATCCCTTATTATTCATTCATGGAAGTGTCATACTTAAAATGCAAATTCCTTCCCATCCTCCTCCCCCATCTCAATCTGCTTTCTTTGAAGTATCCCTGGAGCTCTGGAGGGGACATCCACAGTGGGATCATTGTGATCAGCCAGCTTGCAAAGGAGTGCCCTGCACCAGCTCAGGGGAATTCAGCTGGGTCCTGCTCAGCAGTTCCAGCTTGCAAAAAACATCTGGATTCTGTTTAAGAGGAAGAAAAAAGTAAAATAAAGGATATCAGGAGTGGTATTTTTCCCAAACCAGGGTTGCCCCTCCCGGGGCACATCACAGACCCATGAGAACCCTTCTACAGGGTGGGTGGTGAAGTCAATAATATAAATAGATCTAGTTTGTCTTGCACATATTCTCCTGGTTTGGGAAGAGCAAAGGCTCAACTGGCATGGAATTTCAATATCTATGTAGGGAATGGTCCATTGTCCTTGGTCCTTGTTGCCATCCAGCCATGGGTACCAGTTCTTCCAGGCAGTACTGGCTGTCCCAGGCCAAAGTTGTGCTAGGAATGGTCCTGTGAATTGAGAAAGGCTTCTCTGCTCTTCTGCTCTACCTGTAGTTGCAGGAAATTATTGTGTTTTCAGGTAAATTCCAGGTTAGTGAATGCATTGTCCAGGATTCAACCTTCTAACAGCAACATAAATACTGATAATAATGACCATAATAGCAAGGTAAATTATATTATCAGTAATGGCTAAATAGTTTAATAGTCTTCATCAAATGACTGAGTGCCTCACCCAGCAGCCAGACTTGCTGGCTCCTGTGTGCTAATGCAGCCACTACTTACAACGATTTTGAACATAGATTGCACTACTTGAGTTAGAAACCAGTTTTCATCAGTTTGATGTGCTTTGTGGGCAGAGTTCATGCACACTAAAACCTGTGTGAAACCCGTGGCCACGAAGTAAGAGTTTAAATTTATCAAAGTTTGTATAATATGAATGGGATCCTTGTAGGAATAATCTCAAATGCAGTGTTATTCCCCACTCCAAGTACAAGAAGATGTGGTCACCTTAGTCAAGGGCATTTTCCTAAACTGCTTAATCAAAATTATAAATACACTGCTGGAGAGTCATGAGTCATGAATATATGTTGACTTTATGGACTGGAGAAGAGAAGGCCTTGGGTGACCTTATTGTGGCCTTCAAGTACCTGAAGGGAGAAAGATGGAGAGAGAATTTTTGCAAAGGCTTGGAGTGACAGGACAAGGGGCAACAGTTTGAAACATAGCAGGTTTAGATTAGACATAAAGAAGAAATTGTTTATGGTGAGACTGGTGAGGCCCTGGCACAGGTTGCCCAGAGAAGCTGTGGCTGCCCCATCCCTGCAAGTGTCCAAGGCCAGGTTGGACGGGGCTTGGAGCAACTTGATCTAGTGGAAGGTGTCCCTGCCCATGGCAGGGGGTTGGAACTGGATGATTTTTAAGGTTCCTTCAAACTCAAACCATTCTATGATTCTATGATGTGATTCTGTGGTTGGTAATGATCCATGTCCATAAACCAACCATCCTGTTGACTGTCACACAATTCTCTTCCACTTTGGTTTAATTCCACACAGCTCGATGTCCTCACATGGCTGTATGATTTACTGCCCTATTCCCATCTGGAAATCAAATATTGAATCTTTCCAACTTTTTAACCAAAGGCTGGATGCCCTTCAAGAGAAATGTTGTCCCTTTCAGGAGAATTCGATCCTTCCACTTATGAAATGAAAAAAGCTATCTAGAAAGTAACTTGGTGGAAATGGGCCTGAAGGTCCTGGTGGACACCAAGCTGAACATGGGCCAGCAGCAGGACTTTGCTGCAAAGGCAGGGAGTGGTGTCCTCAGCTGCATTAAATGCATTGCCAGGCAGGAGGGAGGTGATCTTTACCCTCTGCTCACCACTTTCAAGGCCACACCTGAAATGCTGTGTCCAGTTCTGGGCTTCTCGGTACATGAGAGACATGGACACGCTGGAGAGAGTCCAGCAAGGCACCACAACAGTGATTAAGGGTCTGGAGCATCTCTCCTGTGAGGAAAGGCAGTGAGAGCTGGGACTGTGCAACCTAGAGAAGAAAAGGCTGAAGGGGAATGTTGTTGATGTCTATAAAAACCTGAAGGGAGGGTGCAAAGAAGTTGGAGCCTCTTGTTGGCTCTTTCCAGCAACAGGGCCAGATGCAATGGGCACAAACTGAAACACAAGAAGCTCCCTCTGGACATCAACCCTTTCAATGTCAACCATTCCATGACTCTCTGATTCCAAGTACCAATAATCAGAGAGAGAAAACTGGAAACCTTGTTGCCTGGAAAAGCCAAACATCCTCAAACAGCAGCCTGATCAAGTTTGTAGCTTCTCCCAAATTTCATTAGCAAGTAGGTAGTGAGTGGCATGAACTTCCTTTACCGAATTCCCATGGCTGAGTTTGGCTTTTGTGCTTTGTGTTTGGCTCCATGGATATCAGGGAGACCTACTGCTGCTTTTCAATGTGATTTGTGGATCTATCAAATGGATTTGGGAGTTAATTGTGTTGGGATGGTTCTGCCTGCCAACAAGAAACCAGGGCAGCATTTTCAATGCCCTTCAGCCCTCGTAATCTAAATAAATTCATGAATGCACGAAAATGATTCCACCTCCTTCCTTTTGCCCAGCAACACGTGTTGGCTCCAAGAGCTCAAATTCACTGTAATCTCCTTTTCCTCTCCAGTAATTCCTTAGGAGTCAGCCATCTCCTTCAGAGAACTGCTCAACTTCCACCAATTCTAATTATTTCAGATTTTGTTCCTTTTTGGGAACTTTTGGTTTTGGGATATTTTCTGTAGGTTGAGTAATCAGTAATTTGTGAGTGAGGGAATCACACCAGCACAAAGACTGGGAGGACACACTCCTCACTGATACATCTGCTGAAGTCAGGGATGCTTTTCATTTCAGCCATTAATTGTTATTAGTCTAAGAAATTAATCTCTTAAATGGGTTTATCAAAAAAAACAGGATTTTAGGGGTCAAAAGTAAAACTCTAAATGGACAAAATTTAGGTTTGTAAAGGATGAGAACAGATTCTTTTTTGCATTTCTGAAATGTTCCTTTTATTTTTTTTTACTAAGAAACTGTGAAAACTATGTAAACTTAAATACCTTCATAATCCTACTATATACTGTGTTATTCTTAAAAACACATTTCCAGATAAGATATTTTTACTGTACTAGATGTTCCATTACTTAAAAGTTATCTTTACACAACCCTGCTCTGCAAAGGCATCAGAGGTGAAAAAAAGAACATCTGTTCCATTACACTCTAAAATATAAGGTTGTTTTTACTGTCTATTCAGCTCAGTTTTATAGGAACAAAGCAAAGAGGGTTGAACTGTTTCTGTTGAGAGATAATTCCTTTGTCCTACATGGATTTTCATTTAACATTTGCCCACATATATTATCTGGTCTTTTCTTTTGATTCTTGCTATTCTGTCAGAGCAGTCAGCACAGGAATGCCTTCTCCTGTAGATTTTGGTCATGGAATATTAAAGAACAATTTTTTTATTACATTTGCACTAAGAATCTAGATTTCTTTTTTCTTTATATATGACCAGGAAAACTCTGTAGTACTTATTTATTAGGACTTTCATTAATACCTTGAGTATTATCGTGAAAAAGAACAGCAGTTTCTGGCTGATTTCAGATTTAGTGAGAACTTAATGCCCTTCCTTGGAATATAAGAGAATGGATTTGTGCTTTGTTAATATATTCTCTCTTATGGGCTCTCAAACAGCCATTTGTTCATGTGGTGGTCATCTGCAAAAATATTTGCAGCTGTGCAACACATACATTCTATAGTGCTTTTATCTCCCCTACCTTTATAAAATACATATGAATCTCTCCCACTTCACATAAATGCTTAAGATTCCACTGGAGCAGAGAGAGACAACAGGTTTTTACTCTCTTTCAATCCCACTTTACTATTTAAGTGTTAAAGGAGATTATTTAGAATAGGAATAAATAAAAATCATGGAATCATAGAATGGTTTGGGTTGGAAAGGACCTCAAAAATCATTCAATTCCAACCCTCCTGTCAGGGGCAGGGATGCCTTTTACTATCCCAGGTTGCTCAAAGCTCCATCAAACCTGGCCTTGAACAATTCCAGGGATGGGGCATCCCCAGCTTCTCTGGGCAACCTGTGCCAGGGCCTCACCACCCTCCCAGGGAAGAATTTCTTCCTAATATCTAATTGAAATCTCTCCTCTTTTAGCTTAAAATATTATAAAATGTTTCTCTGCATTAAATTTTTATCAGAATTTCAAGATTCGTGGTCATTTAGCGTTTTTGTTTGCCATTTCTGCTCACAAGAAGAGTTGTTTCTTCAGCACTACAGTGAGTTTAACATCACGTTGCGGTGAAATCCAAAGTTAGCACATCTCCAGTGGAAAGAGAAAGGAAAATCACTGCTACAAAATGAACTGATGTTTCTGTGTGGCAGTTGAAAGTTTTGTTATTCGACACAGAGCAGATCATGGCTGGGGGATGACAATCCACCTATTCTGTCTGGATCACCCATCATTACTAATAGTACATCCTGTCAGAGATACTCAGACAAAATATATGGTGCATTATATAGGCAGCAGAGTAGAATCCATCTGATTTTCTTTACAGTGATAGTTTAGAGAAACAAAGCTTATTTTTACCAGTGAAATGCAAAGACACTCAGAGAAACGATACCAATTCCTCTTCCATTATCCCGGGATGTGACTGATCAGAGGGGAGCTGTGAGGCTCTGAGGTGGGGGGCTCTTGAGGGATTTATCAACTCATCCATTTCCACTTAAGATACACAAGCAATTATGACATTACACAGGCAAGGACAGGATTTCCTGCTGGAATACTTATGGTTAAGGAATATAAACTCAAGCTGGGAAGATGGAGCAGAGGTACAAGCAGATTATTGCTTAGTGAATCTCAGAATCATTAAGGTTGCTAAAGACCAATCTTCAAACAAACACCCCCATGTCCACTAAACCACGTCATGAAGTTCCACCTCTACTTGTTTTTTTGAACACTACCAGGTATGGTGACTCCTCCACTTCCCTGGGCATCTGTTCCAATGCCTGAACACTCTTCCAGTGAAGTAATTTTTCCTAATATACAACCTGAACCTCCAGTGGTGTAACCTGAGGCTGTTTCTACTTGTCTTATAGCTTGTTATGTGGGAGAAGAGACTGACCCTCACCTGCCTACAACCTCCTTTCAGGGACTTGTAGAGAGAAATAAGGTCCCCTCTGAGCCTCCTTTTCTCCAGGCTGAGCGCCCCCAGCTCCCTCAGCTGCTCCTCATCAGATTTGTGCTCCAGACCCTTCCCCAGCTCCACTACTCTTCTCTGGACACACTTGAGCCTCTCAATGTCCTTCTTGTCATGAGGGGCCCAAACTGAACCCAGGATTTGAGGTGTGGCCTCACCAGTGCCCAGCCCAGAGGGACAATCCCTGCCCTGGTCCTGCTGCCCCACTATTGCTGGTACAGCCCAGGTGCCATTGCCCTTCTTGCCCACCTGGGCACACGTGGGCTCATGTTCAGCCGCTGCCAACCACCACCCTCAGGTCCTTTTCCACTGGGCAGTTTTCCAGCCACTCTACCTCCAGCCTGGAGTGCTGAATGGAGTGGTTGTGACAAGCTGGAGACCTTGTCTTACAAAAGGTGACCAAAGAGGTTCTGCTCTGCAGCTGAGCTCTGGAGAAACCTGAGTTAGCTCAGCTGGACCATGAACAGTGCTATATTTCATTCCTGGACTGGGACATTTGATCCAATTTAGAGATAATATAGGTCACTTACAATGACTTTCCCAATTACTCTGTCTTCTCTTTCTGCACTTCCATGTTCCTTGGTGCAAAGAAACGTGACAAAACCCAAAAAGGGTTTGTACTGTTTCTTTTTGCAAAAGGGAATCTGAGAGTGGATACAACTACTATCTAAAAATCAGTCAAGAAAATGGATTCCTTTATGAGGGATGGTCCAGTTGGGAAGGATTTACAGAATCAGTTTTTATAACTGTGAATAAATCAATGCATTGCCCCAAATACATGTTCTCTTGTGTGTAATTTTTCTTCCTTTCCCATTCCTGTACTTGATACAGATCATTAGAGGGTCCAGGAATTGGGCTATCTGTTCAAAAGTGTGGTCGATTTTTGGTTTGGAGGGGTTTTTTTGATGCTTTTTATTCCTGTTTCAAAAATGCTGAATGAGACAAGCAAAGGGTTAAACCAGCTTGTAGTGGACAGTGAGACACACAGAGATCAGGAAGGATTAAATCTCTAAATGTCAGAGGGAGAGAAAGGAAGAGTTTGCTTTGCAATCTTCACTGAGCATCCTATCATTCCCTGACATTAATGCTGGTGAAACAGAGATTAGGAAATCTGCTCTCTAGCTAAGTGTGGACTGCAGCAGGGAGATAAGGGAACCAGAATATCTACTCAGGGCTCATTTGTTCAACTTCACTCATCCAGAACCTTTCCCATGGGGAAACGTGGGTCTCAATACAACATTCACAGTTTGTTCAGCTCTGCTCTCACTTTCCAGACTTTTCTTACTGTCACTTTCCAAACCATTCTCAGGAGTGGGGATCTATCCACTGTCATGTGGAAGGATCCAAAGGAGGGTTTCTTAGGTTCCAGGGTGCAGCTGGGTTTACACCTGGGTTTACACCATGGATTTACTCAGTGCTGTCTCAGATTAGATCTTGGTTTTTTGATCCTTGCTGCTGTTGGCCAAAAAGCCTGGAGAAGAATGGATGGAAGATTGCTGGTTTTGATTCAAAATATAGTCTCCTTCCTTCTGAATCAATATGAACTGAATATTCTCAGGAAAAACATGTATTGCAGAATGACTTGTCGAACTGTTGGTCATTAAGAGATACCAGCATGTTTTCCAAGTGATCAAATTTGAGGATAGATTATTATATTCTACTTTTTTTTTGCCATTCAGAACTTTCAAAAATTTTCTTTTAACTTCTGTGATATGATCCAATCCCCTGAGTGACAGAAAAGCTGCAGATACTTCAAATCTGGCCTGATAAATTGAAGGGTAAGCAGTGCATGTGCATAGAAAAGTATAAAAAACATCTGAGCCACCTTCTTATATGGGAAGAGGACTGAAGATGAAGTTAAAGGAAAACAAATATGTTATCACAGATAGTAAAATATTATCCTTTATTCCTCTCTTCCACTGGGAAGGGGGTTGCTTTTTAGCAATAAGCATGGTGACATTCTGGATAGACTGAGACAGTGATTAGTTGATAGCCTTGGGTTTTAAAACACAAGAAAAAATACCTCAGGGCATGAAGTACCAACTTCTTTCCTGTCTAGGTCTGGTTTAGAAATTGCTTTGCAGATGCTTTGCAGTTGAGATACTTTTTGCACAGAATCAAACAATTTCATTTGAAAAAGTTAGAGAAAGGACAATTTAATTTAATTTTGGTACTTTTTGGTATCATCCTAGGTCCTGATATTTTTGTGTTTTCTAGAAGGTGGGGATTGCTGGGTCAGTACCTTCAGCATTTCAAGGGTAATAGGAGGCTAAGAAAAACAATTTTAGGAGTGGTGTAAATGTCAGACAGCAATCAACCATTGAGAAACCAAAACCCTCATGTTTCAAGGATGATTAAAAAAAAACCCAAAACATTTCTAGGCCTTAGGAAATGCAATTTGCTAATAGACTGTAGTATAACGATTAAGGGGAAGTGATTGTAATTGTAAATTACCATGTGCCACGTGGAAGGCACTAATACACTTAAAATACAATAGTGCATACATCTATGACTAGTAATGAAGGTGATAATCACCTTATATGCACAAAGGAAATGATGTAATAAATCCTGTATAATGCAGTTTACAGGTTACCTTGGCAAGGGCACTCGAATTGACAAGCAGAGAACAGGCCCTGCAGTGGCTGCAGTGGAGATTATAATTAGGAGCATAAAATTCTAATGAAATGTTGTCCTAAGTGATATTGATTCCAATTTGGCTGAGAGGAGGATGATGTAATGATATTCAGGTTGGCTTGTTCACTAAGGAATCAAAGGAACACCAATACTACCCTTGCTGGGGCCCTTTCAGCAAGACTTCCACATTTTCCTTTGGTAAAACTTGCCTTCTGACTCCAATAAACAGAGGAAGAAAAGGATCCTGTAAACATTCAATTGCAGCAGAAGCGATTTTTCAGCTTTAATGAGCATAATTTGAATATTCCATGCAAAAAGATGGGGTTGCAGAGAGTACAAGCTGAACAAACCCTCCCCAAAGTGCTCTTAATTTCACATTAATCTCACTTAGCGTTGGGGGCTGGAGATGTTTGGAAGGAGAGTTTCCCTGTAAAGTAGCCCCATAAGGTGAGGAAGTGATCCACATGGTGTGTGAAATTTTGGAAGCGAATTCAGGGCAGCTTTTCAGGATCAGGATGGAATTCTGGATAAAAAAGTGCAAGACAGACTGGATTTATAACTCTACGACACTGGTGGGAGATTTGCAGAGCTGCCAATAGAAGCAGCACAGTATAAAATATAGGCTTACTTTTATTGCAAGCCTCGTAAAAGTGGAAAAAACCAGTAAGGAAAGTAACAAGGAAAGACTGGAGGAGTTAGACCTTCTCTTCCTGGAGAAGGGAAGGCTCTTTACAGTATTCCAGTACTTGGAGAGTGGCTACAAAGAGGACAAAGGCTCCCTCTTCACCAGGAGGCACCTGGAGAAGATAAGGGGCAAGAGGTACAAGTTGTATCAGGAAAGGTTTTGTCTTGATAAAAGAAACAAATTATTTGCAAAGAAAACAGTCAATCATTGGAACAATTTCCCCAGGACACGGTGTTACATGCTCTCATTGAGGCTCCCTTTCCCAGGAAAGTTTGGACCAGATGATCCTTTGAGGTTCCTTCCAACCTGAGCTGTTCTATGACTCCCTGATTCCAATGACAAATGAAAATGGTTTCTAGTTATTGATTTAGACCTATACCAAAAATACTCATTCTGAGGCGTTACGTTACTCAACGTCAGACTTCCAAATAATTTAATGTAAATTACTTTTACTGCAAATATACTTTTACATTTACAGATGTTACTTTTACACATAAATTACTTTTAATGTAAATTACTTTTACTGTAAATTACTCCATTTATTGTTGATCCCAGGGTAAAATTGATTTTACTGATTTTAATGTTTTCAAATAATAATTGAACGCAACTTCAAATGCGACAAATTTGGAAAATTGATCATGTACTTTTCCATTTCCACAATAGTCCTACAGACCTAATAAATTTATTAAAATAACAAAGAGCTGAAGATGCAGGTAATTATCATGTGTTGTCAGAGTTCAGAAGTACTACTTAAGTTCATATTTTTTCTTATACATTCTTTACACAAATAACTTGTTCATTCCATGGCAAGAGGTAAAAGGCTCTTCAGAAAGACTGAACCCAATTCATCTGAAGTTAGAGGTTACCTCTGAAAATGATGATTATTTTTACTTAGGGAAAATTTCATACGCTGGGAAATGTGAACACACATTGATGTCTATTTGGGTAGGCACACAAACCACCCAAATTTGGAATAACCAGGAAGAAAACAATGTATGTGTTTTACACCCTTTTTTTATGGTACTGTACCTTCAGTAGTAAATAACGGCCCTGTACTCACGAAAACTGAAATTAAAACGTTTTGGAAGTGAAACCATATATTGTTAGGAATGCAGAGTTAGGAGTGCAGTTCTTAATTCAGTATTTAAAGGATGAGTTCTACATTGATTACCACTAATTAAATTCTTGTTATTCTATCACTGAGGCAATGGGAATATCTCACTGACTTAGTCAGTCCCCATAAATTTGTTAGTCTTCAGAAGAGGCCCCTGCCCAGCAGACAAATAAACTCAGCTTGATGGTTTAAAACCTGTCAGATGTTTTAAGGCAAAGTTTGGATGAGCAAACCGAAGTTGTTTGTGCAGGGAAAGCAGAGTGGACTGAGACCTGCAGATCATATCCTCGGAGCTTTACTGAAAATGCATCCTTGACTTATAATCTGCTTTTATATCAGCCCGAGTTTGCAGTTCCATATGCTATTTGTTATCTGGGATTTTGTCACACCGTCTGCTTTGCTCTTATTCTGTCTCCGTCTGTTGTCCTTTTGTGAGTCTTCCCCAGCCTGGCTGGTGTAATTTCAGTGTTACAAACCTTAAATGACAATTCAGCAGGATAATCTCTCAGAGAAATCCTCAGCAGTGCTGGATAAGGGAAGCACAGCAAAAAAGGGCTTTTAATAAACTGAGCAGAGGGTCAGATCCAGACAATCAGAGCCTCAAATACACAAGTAGTCAGCACAGGGTATTTTGGTTCCATAGTGTCCTGCAGGAAAGAAATTCTTTCACACCCACAGTTAAAGAAGTTGTCACAACAGAGAAAGAGAAGAGAAAAGAGAAGAGAAGAGAAGAGAAGAGAAGAGAAGAGAAGAGAAGAGAAGAGAAGAGAAGAGAAGAGAAGAGAAGAGAAGAGAAGAGAAGAGAAGAAGAGAAGAGAAGAGAAGAGAAGAGAAGAGAAGAGAAGAGAAGAGAAGAGAAGAGAAGAGAAGAGAAGAGAAGAGAAGAGAAGAGAAGAGAAGAGAAGAGAAGAGAAGAGAAGAGAAGAGAAGAGAAGAGAAGAGAGAAGAGAAGAGAAGAGAAGAGAAGAGAAGAGAAGAGAAGAGAAGAGAAGAGAAGAGAAGAGAAGAGAAGAGCAGAGAAGAGAAGAGAAGAGAAGAGAAGAGAAGAGAAGAGAAGAGAAGAGAAGAGAAGAGAAGAGAAGAGAAGAGAAGAGAAGAGAAGAGAAGAGAAGAGAAGACTAATAATGAGAAAAAAGATCAGAAAAAAAGATATCAAAAACAAGGAGATTAATTTTCATGATGAAGAAAATTATGAGCCTTAGCTGTGCTGTGAATGATACTCTTACAAGGAGTGAGGTAATGGTCTGGTAAAATTATTGCTGACAGAGAATTATTCGGATTATTTAGGACTAAAGGGTCTTCAAACAATCTCAATGACTGGACATAAGAATAAAATTCCCTGATGACAAAAAAAAATAATCCAAGTGCATTGGAAAAAAAATATGGAAACCGTGTGGACATATTGTCATAATTTGAATTTGCTATTCCCACTTAGGAAAGGGATTGTAAAGTCATCACCTGCAAATGCCAGCTCAGTGCTCAGTGGCAGCCAAAAGGGCAAATGTAATGACAGGAATTATTTGGAAATTGTTTGAGAACAAACCAGAAAACATCATTAAGCAGGTCTGCAAATTCACAGCGTGCACTGATACAGGAGCTGTGTGCCAGACTAATTGCTCTGCCTCTGGAAGTTAGAGCTACATGAAACAAAATATAAAGGAAGGCAACGATGCTGATCACAGATATGGAATGATTCCAGTGCAAAGCCTTTGGATAGTAAAGCTGCTTACTCAGATCCAGGCCTGGGCACAGCTGCTCTCCACAGTCACCGCCTGGTCTACAACATACAGGTGTGTCATGCAGAGACATCCAGGAAAATGAGAGTGGCTTGGACAACATTTCAGTGCAATAGCAGGACTCTAAAGTAGAATTAACTGTAGGATTAGTTGGTTTCCTGATTTCTTTTATTGCTAAACTTTTTTTTTATCCTTCCTCAAGTGAAACAGGAAGGGATGAGATAGAAATGTCCCTCTTAGTTCAGGAAAACTGCCAGTGCTCAGATCCTTGCTGGGAAAAATGCCAGCACTCTACTCAAGCAATATCTTTCTTACTTTCAAAACACTCTTTAGGAACTGGGGGAAGATTGCAAACCAATGAATGCCCAATAAAGGACAACACACTCTGCATCTTCTTTATGCACAGGAAAAAAAACCCTCCCAAAATCATAAATTCTTGACTGGCTAAGTGGTATAGAGGAACTCCTTTATTTCTCCAGGATTATGGGTTTTGCAAGTGCTCTTTTCAAAGAATTTTATAGCTTCTCCATCACTGGTTATTACTGCCATGTACCTGCAAAGCTCCTTAAATTCAGAAATACCCTGGGTAGGAACAGAGGGAATGGAAATCTGGGAGGCTGTTGGAGCCTAAAAAGACTTTGGGGTTCAGGAGGAATCACAGAGTCTTTTTCCACCTCAATCTGCAGTTGATGTGTTTGCCTGGATGCTGTTTGATACATGCTGGTTGTCTCCAGACAACATCTGCAGTCCCAGTTATTTTGGCAGATGCACAAATATGCGCTTGTGTGCCCATGTGCATTTCCTCTGAGTTTTAGGGCTTATTTCCATGAGATCTGCACAGAGTGAGCAGGATGATTTTAATGGAGAAAGAAGAGACCTTTAACTGTCCAAATCAAGTATAAAATGTTATAACCCATTGGTTTCCAGTGAGAAGGAGACTGTGCTTTTGTACCTTTGCAAATCTTCCTCCTAACACCTAATGCACCATCATAGTTGGCGTCAGCTGATCTGCATTTTGCTTGGACACAGAGTTTGGAATATCTATAGGAACAAAATAAGCCTCTCACCTCTGTCCAATGATATTCATGTCTCAGCTGAGAGCTGTCGAAGCAATTTTAAAAGACAGTTTCATTACTATTACCTATCCTAGAATATCTCACATGTAAAGAAAGGAAACAAAAAACCCAAACCAAACCAACACCAAAACCACACACACATACACACAAAAAATCCCACTGATGTCTGGAAATTAAACCCAACGTGTCCAACATTTTGGGTTTGTCTCAGAGATGACAACATGCAGTGCATAACCTGCCATGAAAAATCCAAGGCATAGTGAAGCTTTAAAGCACTCAGGAATCATGTTGTTCTCCAGCCCCAGCCCTTGACCTGGCACTGCTGCTGCTGTGGATTCAGTGAAGGCAGCTGTGGCAGATTTTTGTTTAAGGACCTAAGGTTTAGAGGAGAAGCACTTTGGAGAAGACATTAATGAGGACTTCCTAGAAGTGCCTTAATTTTAGGACACTATAGCTTTTCCCAGTGTTGGAGCATGGATCAGATGTCACCCAGAGCGAGACCTGCTTGGTCAGATCTCCAGGTCAGGTCCTGTGACTTTGTAAATAAATGGCAAAACTCAAGTTAATTCCCTGGGGAAGGGAAGACTGAGTTATGAAAATATATCAGTGATGTCCAAAGCAGGATGCTGCAGAGAAAAGGTGTCAGCTTTCTGAGGTATGTAGTGAAGATGGTTTGTAGAACATCTGGAGTAGCCTGGGAGGTGTCAAGGGAAGTTCTGTAGCAAATCCTGCTTTAAATGATCCCTGATAACGTTGGAGCTGACACATCAAACTGCAGAGTTACACTCAGGCACAGGAAAAAATGCATCTGCCTGCACCTATTGCAGTGAGTGAAGAAATGAGTAGTAGAGATTGGAGCAAAAAACTCTTGTGGTGCAGTGAATTTAAAACTGGGGATCATTCACAGCTCCCTTTGTAGGAGTGATCCCAAGAAAATGTCCAATAGAATGTTTTTGAACTCCAGTATACAAACAGGGAATAGCGTTTGGATCTGGTTTTATTTTAAACATCTGCAATTGTGGTTTTAGCACTTGCAGGAATCTCTCCCCCCCAAAATACATTTTGGTGATAAAAGCTAAGAAGAAAAGTATTTTTCCATAATTTAATTCCTTAGTTCACTCAAGTTCACTGGAAAATTTTTTTCCTGGGATGAAAACCTACTGATACCACTGTTTATTAGTCTTTTATTTTTATCAATTGTCATTCCAACATTTAAGCAAATCCTGGCCATTTTTGGTGTCAAATAGGTCTAAACAAACAAATTAAAAAAAAAAAAAGGTCAAGCCTAAACAAAGATTAAAAAAAAAAATTAAGACTTTAAATCAAGATAAATTCTTCAGTTTAATTTTAATTTCTTCCATTTCTAAACTTTGAAATTTTAAATGGAAATAAAACCGTTTGATTTTCCAATTCCTTCTATCTGCTTTTGAAAATATCTAAGCATAGATTTTTATCCTCCTGCTTTTTTTAATTTATTTTTTTTTAATTTTAGTTTTGGCAAAACCCCAATGTCTTTTTTGCTGTTGTTAACAGATCTTGATTTGTCTCTTTTCATCCGCAACTTCAGAAGAAAACCACATTTCAAGCCCAATAATAACCTCTAGATCTGTCCTCTTGTTTATGAACGTTCTTCAAATACTAAGACAGAAACATTTTGTCTTGAAACATTTTGTACTTCTCCAACCAGGTAACACAAGGGAAAATATGAGGAAAAAATAAAATTTAATATAATTAAATTTCATGTTTAGGCACTGAAAAGTCAGGTAGATTAATGTGAGAGCTTCAGGGAAGAACTGAAGAGGAAAAGTATCGGCATCTAAAATAACCAGGGCCATGGGTAGGTAGAACATATATAGTGAAGTCCAGCAGCCAAACAAGTTTGGTCCATCCTACAGTGTTTTTCTTCTCTCTCCTGTCTCAGACAACAGGATGAAAATTTGTTATCTTCACTCTCATTGTATATCCACTTATTTAAAAGTGCTTTCATTTACCAGAACTGATTATTCAGCCCTTCCCTCTTCTTCAGTGTCCCAGAATAAGACAAAGCATGAGGGGATCTAATCTGGGACATCAGGGCAGCTGCAATGAGGGGCAGAGCTACAAGATTATTTAAGATGATACATTTCCATGCTAACTAAATTTAAGCATTGCATTCTAAAAGACATCCAGGCCTAATGAGACACCCCCAGGCTTAAAGAGAGGGAAAGGTAGAACGAAAAGAATAAGAAGTTAGTTTTGTCTTTATTAATTTGGCTTGTGGTTGTGCCAACAAAACCCTCATGCTTTGGTGTGTAGGTGCAGTATGGATTTGAATGGGGAGCTGTGGTAAAATCCTACACCCAGCACGTGGGAGGAGTAGGGAAGAGTTTCCTGATGTCTTTCTCTACAGCACCATATCCCAAGGGATTGGCTGTGCTGCACCCACAGTGGTGCAGCTCCCATGACTGTTGTTATCCTGAAAACAAGGATTATCCCGAAACAGTCCCTGTGCACAGTGGGAGCAACTGAGGTCATCCCAGTCCTCTTGCCATGGACACAGATTAGGATGAAGTAATGGGTTAGAGGAAATGCTACATGGAAAGGAGGAAAAAGTGAAAAACAGGGAGGAAGTACATTTTCCAAGGTACAGAGGAAAACTTTGCACCAGATCCTGCTTCAATGTTTATCTCAATAAAATATAGTATTATTCTAGTCCCTGGTTCAGGAAAGTTCTTTTACATGTGCCAAGCTCTAGTCATTTAAATGACATCAATGATTTCAGAGTTAAATAAGAAAGAAGTTCATGAAAATTCCATGTGGAAAGATGAAGCTTAGTCTTCTGAGCAGGATCTTAATAGGCTATGTATGTAAAGAGGAAAAGAAAAGCATATCGACAATGCAATGCATTTTTGATAAATTGCTTTGCTGAAGTAGAGGTCACAAGATGTCCACACTGTTCAGTGTGTCTTTCAAGAGGACTTATTTCACATCCTCATTTCACACCCTGAATTTGGACTGCTAATTTATATCGGATAAAATTGTCTCTCTATATATACACATATAATGTATGTGCACATATTTCATCTGTGAGGAAGAAAGTGTCATCAAAGCTCAAGAAACTCATGAGTGGTTCAGTGTCTCACCTAAGGTCACACAGGACTCCACGCTGCCTCTCAAAGTCAGCTACTAAAACCTTTGAGACACGCAGAGAATTTATCACTTGAGATCTCTCCAGATGGTCTCAGCAACATGGCCAGACTCGCTGGTACCTTGAACCATCAAGGCTTCCCAGGAATGGTGATGAGACCATTGGCTTCCTTTGGAGAGGCTGCAAAGTGACTGCCACCAAATTGAACTTTCCAGCATTGAGAAGGTGATACCTCTTTTATGTAAATCTCTGCAGCAAGGCTCCTGTTGGGCATCTCTAGAAAAAAGTACTGCTAAATTTCTCCTAACCTGCTTCCCTGGCAGGAGACAGATAAAAGAACCTTCTCTTTCTGTGAAGACATCTTTGAAGGCTCTCGTTAGCCGGTGGGACCTCCTGTGGGTGGCAGGATCTCAACTGCTGTGCTCCCAAACTCTTCTCTAATGGATTAAGTTTCACAGGTATTTTCTCACAGTTCATCCTGGCATGGACTGATCTTTTAGTGAGAGCTGTAACGGATGAGGAACAATGAGAGCAGGGTATGTGTGGTCCTGTCCCTGCTGGCTTGATACTTAGCACTGCTCCCTTGAAGATGCTGGTAGGTCCATATTCTAGAGTCATAAAATCATGGAATGATTTGGGTTGAAGGGGACCTTGAAGATCATCTAGTTCCAACTCTAGTCATGGACAGGGACACCTTCCACTAGATCAGGTTGCTCAGAGCCCCATCCAACCTGGCCTTTAACACTTAGTAAGGGAGTCACAAGGATGTGTTCCAGTACCCACCACCCTCTGGGTGAAGAACCTTTTCTCAATATTCAATCTAAGCCTCCCCTGACACAACTTCAGGCCATTCCCTCGGGTCCTATCACTGGTCACCTGAAAGAAGAGGCCAGTGCTCTTTTCCTCGTGGGGAATCTGCAAACCATGATTGGGCAGAGTCAGTCTTACACAACCTAAAGACACTGGTCTTAAGTAACATTTGAGCCAACACAATCTGTGAAAAGAACAGTGAAGCTCCTTTTCCTCTGGATCTCAATCAAGGACACTGTGAGCAGCCACTCCTGACAATGCTCCTGCTGTCCCTGCTCAGCAGCACCAGGGAGGAGAGTTCAGAGAAGTTACAGGGAAGCATCAGGCCAAGGAGTCCTACATGAAGCAATTAAATGGTAGGAAATATGAATGGTGATATTGAAACCACAGGGAGCCTTCTGCAGAAGTCAGAACAAAGTTGCTTTTGGTTTATTTTTAAAGCAGCCTTGACAAAACTATTGGAAATAGATAGACAGAATCTATTGGAATCACTACCCTCCCATGGCAACTGACTCCACCAAGAGGAAGTGTATGAAGCCCCTAAAGGCACATCCCATGGTGTTATATCTGCCACACTGGGAAGAGGGATGAGCCTTCAGCAGCCAAAGCAAAGCAAGACGAGCCTCATAAAAGAGGAACAGCCAGCTGTGGAGTCAGGACTAATCCATTCCCAAATAACAGGAGAGGGACTCTTTGGCATTTGGATTTAAACAGGCTGGTCCAAAAAATGTGTGGCACAGTGTAAAGCACCTAAAAAAAGGTAAAGAGAGTCTTTTCTCGGTCATATCTGAATGAAGGACTTTGCACTCACTGCTTGGCTTTCAGTATGGTTTGGTGGTACTTTAAAATGAAACAATACTTGACACATAGGAGTTACCACTTTTCCACATGTATTTAACTTGAATTTTACCTGTTAAGAAAAAATAATCATGTGATTGAGTAACAGTTCAGGGGTGTGTTCTTTGTGTAGTGAGTTTAATTTATAGATGCAAAGATATAGAAGATGAAAGAACTATTGGTTAAAAAATAAACTATTTAGTGGTTAGCAAACATCAAAATTAATATTGCTTATATAACTTAGTTATCTTTTGCATATATTTTCATATTATATAAACTTCACTAATCTAATCAACACCACATTAGGCACAGGATGGGGAGTGGTCAGTGAACAATCATTTCTCCGTCTCATCTTCACCAACATGTAGTCACAGGCCTAATTTAATGCACACCAGTCAAATCCTGTCCAGAATGTAAAGTCATTCACTTCATTGGGAATATCCATGTCTCAGTTAACCACAGCACATGAGAATTTATCTCCCAAACATCCCTTTTATGTGGGAAGACATTTTGTTTGGATTTGATGAATGAGGACCTGAAGTGAGACATATTATTGTCAAAAGTGATTGGTGGCATTTGGATGCTCAATTATTCTTGCTTATGGCCTGCTTTTTTCAGAGAGCTGAACTGAATGACAGCCTTTAGGTTCAGAACAGGTAGCAGGTGTGCGTGACCAGAAGCTTTGCAGTTACCCAAAGATTTGGATGGTTGCTTATCCTGTGAGTGGAAGTCAAGGGAAACATGAAAGAGTCATTCCCATTGCCTACACTTCCTGTGAGCTTGTGGGATGAACACAGGAGCTGCTGGATGGACCATGCAGGTGACACTTCTAAAGAATTTTAAATTCCTGCCGAATTTAGAAGTGGACACCCTTATGCTCACAGTGAGCATAGAGAAACACAGCCCTGCATCTTGGCCAAATCTATTTTTCAGATGAATGACAAAAGGAATATTCTTGATGCCATTTTGAAAAGTGGGTACATTAGAATTTCTCAGTAAAGCATTTGAAGAATATTTTGGGACTGTGGATTAAAAAAAACAAAAAGCAAAGTTTAATCAGTTTACTGAGTTTGCATCACTGTATAAGGTGATCTGTGGTAGTCAGAAAGTAAAGAATGACCCTCATTGAAAGGGAGGAAAAGATGCACGTGATGTTTCAAGCATTTCTGGCAGCCAGTAATTCTGGGAAAGCTCCTTGCAATGGTTATGTGCCCCCTTACAGCCTCATCAATGAGGCCATTAAAGCTGAGGTTTTTTTCCAGCAATGGATACACTGGCACATTACAGACTTGGGAGGAGAAGAAGAGAATTAAAAAAAAAAAAAAAAAAAAAAAAAAAAAAAAAAAAAAAAAAAAAAAAAAAAAAAAAAAGAAACATATATATATAAAGTCAGCAAAACAGAGAGAAAAAGAAGGACAAAAAATGCCAAAACTTTGACGAAGCCGATTCATTCCTCCTGCTGTTCAGAGATAACCAGTGGTCCAACAGCCACGATAAACCAAGTGACAGTGGAGATAAATCCTTGGGGAGCAGAAGTTCCAGCTTGAAATAAATGTAGGCAACTTCAGCATAAAAGGTGGGAACACTGTGCTGTCTAATTATAGAATAAATTAATGCAAAATAAATACTCTAAAGCACAGGGGTCACTCCCCAACAGCTGTTGCAACAGAATTTTGAGCTTTATATTATCCAATTCTGTGATAAAAAGGTAATTTTGTAATCTCCTTGTTGCACAGCTCTCAGTGAGCCACTTGAATTCCTTGTGGCTCAAAATGCCTGTAAGGACCCATAAACTGCCTCTTCCATTGGCCATCTGACACTCAAAACACGGCAAAATTCCTCTGGGAAGAAAACCTGGGCATGTCATTCCCTAACTCAAGCCAAGTTTTTGTTAACAACTCGTCGTCCCTGGAATCAGACACTGGTTGTGGGAGCAGGAGTGTGGAGAAGTCCTTCTGGCCTCTGTTGAAACAGAGGTTATCATTTCTAGGCTTAAGAATTTTGCCTTTTCTTTGCAAACTCCTTTGACTGTGGAAATAATTGGGTTTGTAGCTTCTCCTTACACAGTGACTCTGATTCTGGGGTGAGAACCATTTTATGTAACCTCTGACTTGCTCAGGCCTGTATCAAATCTTATGAGAGCAAAGCATAAGGTTAAATGGCAGAAAAGAATCCTTTAAAATAAGAATATTCAAACTTCACAAGACTCAAGGGTGGAACAATATCTCTAAGGCCATCGGGCTGCCAGAGGACAACCCTGGTGCTGTGGAGAGAGGCTCCTGTCTGGCTGAGGTGCTGTTGTGAAGTGATTTGTCTGGTTTTGTTATAAATGTATCTCACTGCAGGATTTTCACCTCTCTGCTCTTCCTAGAACATTATTGATTTACATGTCAACTTCTATTCAGCCTAAAACCTCCTTGGCTCAAGTTAGGCTGGGAACACAGGAGAGGGGCATCCCTGAGCTTTGATATTCAGAATAAAATGCAGCTTACTCTAAATATAAGATGAAAATGCTTCCTCCTGCACCTTGACCAAATTATCCCTTCATGCTAATTGGTAATTCCCAAAACTGGGACTTAAAACTATTAACAGGTGTGATATCCTTTCAAATTTTTAAAATGTTTTGGAATGAAGGTGGATAACATTATTTACATCTGTAGCCAAGTGCTCTGCTGAGTCCTGAAATGCATTACAGGGCAGTGCTTTCACAGTCCAGAAATAGGTTGACAGTGTGGGATTTGTCACTCATTTTGAATATAGCTTTTCAGTGTAATAAAATTCATTTCTACTCTGCATTCCTATATAATTTGGAGTTAATTCTGAGCTATAAACTGGCTTTGGTAAAACATGACTATTTTACATGCTTTTAACTGCATTGCTGTGTCATTGAATTTGAATAATTATGCTCCCAATCATTTTCTTGTTTGTGAGAGTATTTTCCTCTTATCAGTTGTTACATCACCACCATCTCTTGGCCTCATTCAGTTTTGGGCTCCAAATGATCGCCCTGCCACCTCTAATTTTACGTTTGCTTGTTGCTGCAAGTTCTTCTCACATTTCAAAATCTGTCAGGGACATTAAATACATTACATTTTAAATGTTTTTTCCCCATGAGTCAGTCAGTTCTTACTTCACTATTTGTTGTGCTTGTTTTGACATCTGTGCATCTGCTTCCGTGTAAAGAAGAAAAGTGACTTGAATTTCAAAATGTACCACTTGGGTTGGATGGTCATGCCTTCCCTTCCATTCCCTTCTCAAACCTTCCCTTCCCAAACCTTCCTAAACCTTCCCTTCCCAAACTTTCCCAAACCTTCCCAACCTTCCCTTCCCAAACCTTCCCTTCCCTAACCTTCCCAAACCTTCCCTTCCCAAACCTTCCTAAACCTTCCCTTCCCAAACCTTCCTAAACCTTCCCTTCCCAAACCTTCCCTTCCCAAACCTTCCTAAACCTTCCCTTCCCTAACCTTCCCTTCCCAAACCTTTCCAAATCTTTCCTTCCCAAACCTTCCCTTCGTGCTTTATGTGCCAAAGTACCTTGGAAAACCTTCCCCCAGTAGGATTTCTCCTGGAATTGATGTGCTGGCTGGTACACAACTGCATGTCTGAGTGCTCACAGCGTACCAAGACAACTTCAAGAGCTCCAGCAATGAAAAAAATGTATCTGGGAGCAATTAGATAAAGGGAAATTCGTAACTTTGCCATTACAACAACCTTTGCTATTCTTAGTAGATTTTTATTTTGAACAGTGAGTCACAAATGCAGCAGAAACAACAAAGAGGATGTCAAATTCCATTAGTGCAGCAGGGTGGGGGGTGACACGGGCAGCTGGTTGATAGAACAGAACAGAAAATTGCACTTTGTCTGGCAATTAAGGGAACAAAATGGAAAAAATTGTCACTGTCTTATTTCTGTTTGACTTCAAAAAGTACATCTGATTTCTGCCTGGGGAAGTTCTGTAGGTGGCTGCCTGCTTTCCAGTCCTGCTGAAACAACATTTTGTGTTCAAAGTGGAGGAGTAAATCCAGTGATGAAATATTCATCTGACTAAATTCCTGCCTTTTTTTTTTTGTTTGTTTTGCTGTTATTAAAAAAAAAAAAAAAGGCCCATTACTGAGTAGGTTCAGATCGGGTGTTGATGTAACAACTCATGATAGGACATTGTTTTTTAATGAACTTTGCAGCTGGTTGGTGTTTGGTGCCAGAAGGACTCAGTGATGCTGCAGATACAGGAAAGCAAAATCCTTTTATTCAGAGGTAAAATCAAAAGCTAAAGTTGTGCTTTTTTTAAGAGATCTAAAACAACTCCCAAATCACTGTTTTGTGCTCCACTAAGGCTGATCACAGTCCCTTCAGCCACAAGAATAGGGATGAAAAAGATATTAGTTTTATAACACATTTTCCCATCTTTACAAGTTCACTGAGTCAATAGTCAAAACGGAATTTGAATGAGTTATCCCCAACAATTTCATTTCAAGCTGTAATTCAGGGGGTTTGTTCTCCCTTTTTCTTTTTTTTTTTTTGTAATTTTGAAAAATGTGACTTTCTTCTCTGAACACAAACCAAACCCAACCCATTTTCAATTGGATTTAATAATTAAAATCCAAGGATTTTTCATTTATTCTCACAAATGGAGTGGAATTCAAAGTCTTGCTCACTCTGTGCCAGGGTAGAGGTCACACAGACCATCCAGTCTGCTGTGATGAAGCTACACAAAGCAATAACAGCAGCAGAACTGGGTGAATTGGGACCCAAATTATGAGATTATACGTTTCCTGTACTTTCTCAGGTTTCTAATTTCATTATGAAAACATTCAATAGTATCATTTAATTGTTCTTAATGACTTCACTTAAAACAAGACACTGCTAAAAGAGAAAATAAAATGCTCTGTTCTCTCCTCTTCCAAATGTTGTTTTGAAAAGAAGGGGAAAGCATCCCACAATTTGCATTTATTTTATAAACACAAACACCTTTCAGGAAGTCACTACACATCCTCATCCTGCAGGAATTGGGGGTTTCTATTAGGATAAGAGACAATTTCAGGCACTTAAATCCTTGGAATAAGGCAGTGGGGAATGTCAACTTGAGGATCCATTTCAAAATATTTAAGAGTTAGTTACTCCAGCTCTACATCCTCATTTTCTACCTGGATATTTCTGCCCTCCCGTGGATTTGTCTTTACTGTCCTCAGGACTCTACTCTGCACCAGTGTGGCCTCACCACGAGTCCTATGGACAGTTTTGGGTGCATCAATATAGGAAGGACATCAAATGATGGGAATGTGTCCAGAGGAGAGTGACCAGGATGGTGAAAATCCTGGAAGGTGGGACAGGGGAGGCAGCTGAGGTCACTTGGTTTGTTCAGCTTGGAGAAGGGAAGGCTGGGGGGAGACTTCATCACAGTCCACAACTTCCTCAAGGAAGGGGAGATGCTGATCTCCTCTCCTTGGTCACCAGTGATAGGACACGAGGGACTGGGATGAAGCTGCGTCAGGGAAAGTTCATAGTGGACAGTTGGAAAAGGTTCATCACCCAGAGGGTGCTCAGTTACTGCAAGAGGATCTACAGGGAAGTGGTCCTGGCACCAAATCTGTCCACCATGTGTGGACAATGCTTTTAGTCATATGGTTTAGTTTTAGGTAGCCCTGTGAGGAACAGGAAGTTGGAATTGATGATCCTTATAGGTCCAACCTGAAATAATCTTTGATTCTGTGATTCTAAATCATTTGGGGATTCTAAATCATTGTTTGCAGAACATCACTAAAGCTTTTCTATCACTCTGAGTGTTCCTTATGATAAAACACGAGACCTGGACTTTCCAGTTTGTCACTCCAGGTTCCATGAGGTCCTTCTGCATTTGGTGACCCATCCCAAAACCAATGAGTAGTAGACAGGGACTGAAACAAGAGTAGTAGATAGGGAGTTGTATTCCTGAGAGATAAGGCAGAAACCTGATGTCCCAGTGAGTTTTCATTTATGTTCACTTGGCTTGTATAAATGGTAAAACATTTGCCTTCAAATTGAGAGAGTAGATTTAGATTAGATAGTAGAAAAAAATTCTTTACAGTGAGGGTGCTGAGGTCCTGGCACAGGTTGCCCAGAGAAGCTGGGGATGCCCCATCCCTGGAAGTGTTCAAGGCCAGGTTGGATGGGGATTGGAGCAACCTGGTCTGGTGGAAGCTGTCCCGCCCAGGGCAGGGGATTGAAACTGGATGATCCTGAAGGTCCTTTCCAACCCAAACCACTCTATGTTTTTATTATTCCATGAATATAGTAGATATTTAGAGTCCATAGGTTAAGAAAATGCAGGGGGTGTTAGAGCTTCATGGCACAGAATGTGCAGCATCAGAAAACAAGTGAAAGTGAGGATATTTAAGCATAAATGAAGAATATGATATCTCCTTCATCATGTCATATGAACATTATTACTCTGCTGTCTTAGATGGATTTCAGGACAGGTAACACTGAACTTTGAACACCTTTTCCATGAACTATTCTGAATATCTTTATTATATCATAGAATCATTAAGCTTGGAAAAGACCTCAAAGGTCACCAAGTGCAACCTCTGACTAAATATCATCAGGCCAAGTAAACAATAGCACAGAGTCTTTTAAACACTTCCAGGGACGGTGACTCCATCACTTCCCTGGACGGTCTGTTCCAACGCTTAACCACTCTTCCAGTGAATAAGTTTTCCTGATATTCAACCCTGATCCAACCTGAATCTCCCCTGGTACAACTTGAGGCCATTTCCCCTTTCTTATCAATAATTAAGGTTTATCTACAGCATTTTACCTTCAAATAATGTATATTACAAATATACTTAAAGTTTTGTTTTGTTTTACTTTGGTCTATATGTTCAATTTTAATAAGAAAATGCAATGATATATGCAAAGAATATCTGCATGTGTTGCAGCTGCTCTTTTGTAGTCATACAGACTTTCCCTCCTCCAAAAAGAATGGTCTTAATGCATTTGTATTATTGGATTTCTGGGATATTTCTCTCCAACTTTATAGAAATATAACAACTCTGCAAAATACAGCTTTGAGAGTACCTGAGAGATCTGAATATTTGCTAAAATATAACTGAAATGATGAAATATCAGAAATCTTCGAATTCCTTTTTAATGCTTTCCTTTGGGCACCAACCAATTTTGGATAAAGACAAATACTACCATAACAATAAACAAAATCCTTACATAAGCAGAAACAGGGAGTTTCATAACAAACAATCAGATGCCTCACAAGTCATTAAAATGTTATTACAATTGAAGGTAAAGGAAATTTCTGTTTTCCCCAAACATTTCTTCCATGCAAGGGCAAATATTTCCTGTCAGCATTTTGAAACTTATTCATGATACACCATTAGGTTTATCATTGTTATCCCTGTATAATTTTTTACTCACAGAAGAAATGTGAAATGAGGCTCATGAAAACTTTTCCCTTTGAATAAAGTGTTGCTGATTTGAAATGATTGAAAGACGTGGATTTGGGAAGAGTACTGTATCAACATCTACATTTAAAAGCCTAATTAATCTTACTTGTAATTAAATCAAGGCTTAGACTCTGGATCAAATGTTGCATGGCATTTCTCTTGGATGGATGGATGTGACCCAGGATTCTTTTATTTATAATGTCTCCATGCTGACTTTTAAACGTTGCTATAAACCAACAGAAGTCATTTCAAGCACAGTAGAAAGCAAATATTGGACTCCCCTGGCCTGATTCTCATTAACTTTAATGCCAATTTACACCACTCTGGCAGTGCATTGGGGCCATAAACTGAATTACATTAAGCATAAAATGTTTCTACTGTGAGAACCAGACCCAGTGTATTTACAGCAGTTTTACAATCAGCCTCCCAAAGATGGGACAACCCTTTCCACTTTCCTGTTTCCAGCCAAGGATTCATCACAACTGCTTTCTCTCTCTCTGTTTGGAAGGGCTCTTTCCTTTCTGTTTGTATAATGTGCTATTAGCTAGGGGAGAGCCATGAAAATAATCCTGGGAAAAAAAAAAAGGAAATGCATTTCTAAGACACAAAAAAAGTAGGTGCATTGCTGAAACTCTGTTATTGACTGCTGGACTCAGAATATCCTGCCCCATGTACAGCTGATCTAGGACAATTTTTTTCTTAATTATTGAGCAAAACATAAACAACACAGGACTTCCCAAGCAGGTCAGTCAGGGATAAAACTCTCTGCTGTTCCATTCCGTGTAGGGGCAAGGAAACTAAATCATTGGAAATGGCTGAAAGAGTCACGTGAAGAGCAGTTGAGGGAGCTGGGGGGGCTCAGCCTGGAGAAAAGGAGTCTCAGGGGAGACCTTATGGCTCTCTGCAACCTCCTGAAAGGAGGCTGTAGCCAAGTGGGAGTTGGTCTCTTCTCCCAGAAAACTAGTGGCAGAGTAAGAGGAAATGGCCTCAAGCTGTGCCAAGGGAGGTTCAGGTTGGACATCAGGAAGAATTTCTTCACTGAAATGGTGTTCAGACATCGGAAGGAGTTGCCCAGGGAGGTGGTGGAGTCACCATCCCTGGAGGTGTTCAAGAAAAGACTGGACATGGCACTCAGTGCTCTGGTCTGGTTGACAAAGTCTAGTTGATTGGCCAAAGGTTGGACTCGATGACCTTGGAGGTCTTTGCCAGCCTTAAGGATTCTGAAAGTGTTTCCTCTGCAATGTGCTCCTGCACTGACTTTCCCTTCTGAGGTCTTCCAGTCATTTTTTGATAGAGCCCAAACTTGCTGAGATTACAAATACATTGTGAGCACAACCATGGCGGGGAGGGGGGGGGGGTGGGGCGGGGACAGGGGCAGCAGAAGAAACAATAGAAAAGCTTGAATCCTAGTCCTCAACTCATGCAACTATTCCTTTGGGGCAGCAGCCTCTGAAACCAGCAGTGGAAGTTCTGCTGCCAGCACAACACCTCTCACAGTAACTGTGCTGTGAAATGGAGTCTGAGTCCAAAGGGTTGGAAACAACAGTTCTTTCTAGGAAAGAAACAAGACCTCAAGCTGTTCTGAGCAGAAACAGAAGAGTTCAATGAGAATTCATCTTTTGAACTTTGTTTTTCTTTCTTGATTCTCTTTCCTTACATTTCCTTTCATTCTGCCCTGTGCTCCAACCCCAGTAGCTTGCGTGCACCCATCTGTTAAAATATAAAAAGGGTTCCCTCTGGTAGTGTCTATTAAAGTGCCATCTGGCTGAGGTACAGCCTGAGGTGCTGAGCATCACACAGGGAATAAAGATTTCTGCACTTGAGGTTTAATTAGGTAAGTGCTTTTTAAGTAGCAGCACAGTTTCCCCTTAAAATATTTACTATTCCTCACCAAAGGAAAAAAAGAAGATGAAGCTGGTCTAAAAAACAGTCTGATGTGTATCGATGTGTTTCCATCCTTCTCATAATGATTCACATCTCCTTCATCTTCAGTGCTAGGAATTACAGGCAAAGTGGTCTCCTGAGTGTGTGTGATCCCTCCCACCCTGGAGGAATCTTTCCAACTTCATCACTGCTGCTCCAGACATGTGTGTTCTCTGGGCTACACAGAAATCACCTACCACAGAGGAGGAGGGAGCTGTTTATTCCAAGGTGCAGCTGCAATTCAGTGTTATTGAGGGGGGGAAAGACAGAGGAATTGTGTTATTTTGGGTGTCACTTACAGTGATGGACTGGGATGTCATGCTGCAGGGATTTATCACCTACAAACAAGGAATCCCAAACTAAGAATCCGGTGCAGTGAAGGCAAAAGACATCTAAAGAGAGACAAGGTATAATTTGACTTTATTCTGATTCTTCCAACTGATACCAACTGCAGCTGAAGAACAATAACTATTAAAAATTTGTTTTTTCTTTGCTTGTTTCCTTGGTTTTTCAATGCTGATCTTATTAAGGTGGAATTTCAGTATCTGAGGAAAGAGGATTTCCTCTTGCTTGGTGAGGATATGTAGGCTCCTGTTTCAGTCACACTAAGTATGATGTCCAGTCAAATGACTCTGAAGAAGACAATGGGCAGTGCCAAAATTGGTTGCTAAGTAGCATTATCTTGGAGATCTCAGTTATGCTGGACAGAGAAAACTGTGCATCAACTACCAAAATTATTCTGCTTTTCAAACATCTATAGAGACATCAAGATAACTCGAAAATCTCTTTCTATTCCATGGATTCCTAGTAATTCCCTGCAGTTTACTCTCTTGCCTTTTGTCTAGACTAGTTTTTCGCTTTTATGTTAAGCTTGTCAAATGCCTCAGTCACTGTAGTATCCAAGATCTGTTAAAAATACCTAAACAGAAATCCCTTTCTTCTTCCTCTGCCTTTTGTTTAAGACTTGAGCTGTAAAAAGGCGTCTCTGATACCCAAAAGTTCCCTCTGTGTCTCCTGGAGCCCTTAAATACTTTATCTCCCCTCTTTTGTCTCTTAATCCCTTACAGCACTACGTGCTGAAGAGTAAGTAAAATGTTAATAATTTCTGTTCACAGAACTGGGACCAGAGGCACAATGCAGAATATGGAATGTATAACTGGCTCTTCAGTGACTACTCTTGATTATCTTCCCTCCCCAATAAATGCCTTGCTTCTTTTCAAAAGAAAGTGGAGACGCTTCTGGAACTCTCCATAATCCCTTTAGTGATGCTCTGCCCAGCAGTGGTAATAAACAGAGAGGAGTTAAATAGATGCAGTACCATGATAACTCTGACACTTCTGATTTTAAGGGTGTAAGGACACCCACTCTTCCCAGTACAAAAGGAATGTTTCACCCTTTCACTGCCTCCAGCAGCACCCAAAAACAGGCAACTAGGGAAGAGTAATAACAGATGATTGTACTCAGGATATTCCCTCCAAGCTTCTGATTGTTTCCTGCTCAGGGAATTCTCACATTGTTGCTTCCTTAGTAACTCAGAGACATCTTTCTTTGAAACATTTTTCTATTCTTCCCTTTAATCTGTGGATTTTATTTTCTTCAATTTTGGTGGGGCTTGCAGGAGAACATGCATGTTAGAGGAGAGGATTGCTTTTCTGTATATGAAGAACATTGTGGGGGAAACAAGATGGATGTTGTATCCATGGAGTAACTAAAGAATTTATGAGGCTTTCATTAGATGGGTCACAGTAGGATCTGGCATGAGAGGTAACAGTTATGCTTATTTACCAAGAAAAGAAAGATAATCTGGTCTCTAAATGAAAATAGGACCATTTTGTGTGTATATTAAAAAAAGAAGGGAGGGAGGAAGGACGGAAGGAAGGGCGGAAGGAAGGAAGGAAGGAAAGAAGTGAGGGAGGGGAGGGAGGGCAGATGTTACTAGGCAGGGCACATTTTTATGAAGATTGGCTCTTTCCTGATACCACAGGTCTGGTCACTGAAGATTTATTTGTAGAAAAAAAATATGCAAGATAAACCATTAAAAGCAGTGAATAGAATAAGGTACTACAGGAATATTTGTTTCAGAAATAAAATATAAAACAAGCAGGATGGGATTAATGTCACTGAAGTTTAGACAACTAAACCTGAACTGGTCACTGAATGCCCCCTTTCAGGTCAATGGGTAGATACAGAGAGGTTAAATGGCATGTTTTTGAGTTAAAGATGGGCCAGACTGTCCTCTCTACTCTCTGAAGGGAAATGAGGGTGATTTGTGTTGATCTGGAGCATTTGAATTTGGATGAAAAGAATCTCATCCACAGAGTTCCATCAGTCAATACTAATCTGAGGCAGTAGAAAAGGGAATAAACTTCACCCACCTACACGAGGAGGATGGTGGGAGAGATCAAAAGGAAAATCAACTCAGTTCTTCTTACCCTTCTTTATGAACAGCCAACTAAGGTCCAACTGAGGGGGTATCCAAAAGACTTATCAAGGTTATTACAAATATCAGGGTGAAATCTCTGGCATATATGCATTTTCCTGCTGTAAGCAGGGATCAACTGCTTTAGCCTCCCTGGTGTCTACTAAAATATCTCCTTTCTGATGGGATTAGTTTTTGCATTAATCTAGTATTTATTGCCAGAGTGCAAGTGAAGCAACCATGTGAAGCATCATCCTTCCATTCAGCGCTTCAGCCCTGGCACCATCTGTATGAATAACACCAACATATGTATGGAAAACCAGCATCACCCGGAGTTAATAAAGCCACTGTTCAGATGGATGAAAAAAATGCATTATATTTACATCTATGGGATTTATTAGTTCTTTTTTAATTAGTTCTCCATGCAGCAATTTATTTCCAGTGCTGTTCTTAATGAAAATGTTCTAAGTTGCAGTTCTATTTGTAGTGCTGGCAGTTTTATCCATTCCATCTCTGTCCTCATTGACTAAAACCAGTTTTGTTTTCTTCGTAGTTAAATAGTCTTTAAAAAAAAATTATCTGAGGTAGGTACTTCTTGTATTTAAATATGCATGGCTGCTGCTCTGAAAACACCCCTCAGTGGATAAGACAGCAACACTTGCTGTGCAAGTGTGTTTTTCTTTCCTGACAGGGAAGTTTTTCAACTCTCATTTTCTCCAGTTCTGCACAAACCATGTTATTCTTCCACTACTTACCTTTCAGCAAAACTGGAGCACACAGCTGCTGCTCCCTTAGCTGAAACACTTTAATGCTGACCATGTTGTGTGTCTTCTGTGGGCTTTTTAAATGTTTATTTCCACTAACACGTGAATGAGAATTTAAAGGCCTCTGTCACCTTTTACAGCTCTGATTTGTTTGCTCTGTAGTTAAATGCAAGGTGAAAGTCTGGTATTTCCCCATGGCAGCTTCTCAGGGATGGTGAAATAGTAGGGAGACTCTGGAAGGGTACTGAGTGATTTGCATCCTTGGCAGCCTTGGCTCTGTACTCTGGTACTTAAACATCCATCTCCTTGAATTTGTCTTTTCCTGCAACCAGACATATTTTAACCCGAGTCAGCATTTTTCTTCCTGATAGTTAATCCAAGATGAAAGTCAAATGCCCGTAATTCTGCATGCTTGCAGAGGGACATCAGATTTGCCACATTGGTGCAAACTGATGACTCCTCAGGTCTATCTAACCTCTGTCAGCCCCCAGCACATGATGTCTTGGCTGGCAGTGTTTTATGTCTCCCATTTTGATGTTATCCTGAGTGCTTCCTGGAATAATTCAGCATATTCATAAAGCTGATTTCTTTTCTCTCCTTCCTCCCTCCACACAACAGGAGTTGCCAAATGTGAGTCCGGGAGCCCTCTCTTGCTAGAGAGAGACAGGCAGTGACTGCTCAGACCAGAAGAGTTGTGGCTTCTTTAATAGAATTATAAAATCTCAGAATGGCTTGGGTTGCAAGGGATACCTTAAAGATTCTCCTCCCTGAGCAGGGACAAATTCCACTAGCTCAGAGCCCCATCCCACCTGACCTAGAACAATCCCAGGCAAGTGAGGCTCTAATTACGTCTGCATGATGTTTGGGGAATGGAGATGTTTGCTGTCTGGCTCAAAAGTTAACTTGCACCTGAGGACACAGAGGTTAAAGCCTGTTAAAAAAAAAATAAATAAAAAAAAAGGAGATGAATGTTCAGATTGTCTTGGAGCACTTTGAAGTTGAGTCAAGAGGGAGGGAAATAGACTGTGTAAGTGATGGTGCCTTTATCTTTAAAGATAACATCTTCAGATTGCCTCCATTACTGGAGAGGTCTGATTAAAGAGGTGCAGTGGGAGCACTGTCCCTGCTGTTCCCTGCCAGCAGCTTTTACCTGACAACCACACCACTTGCAAAAGGATGAACAAAATCCTTCACCTCTTTGTTCCAAGTGGCAACTGGAAGAAACATCCTGTGCTGGAACGCTGGCAAATCCAGCAGCTCTGTGCTATGTTCTCCTTCTGATCCTCCTCATGATAAACAGGGTTTCTCACTATTAAACTAGCAGTTTAATAACTCCACTCCAAAAGCTCTCCTAATTGCTATCTAAAAATGAAGAGATGGATGTTAGAAAAAGGGCTGCACCTTGTAGCTCAGCAAAACTAATGCAGCTTAAAGTGCAAAATGAACACATGGATGGAGAGTGACCAGTGGTATTTTCTTGGTCATTCAGTGCCATCTGTTTAGTGTCACTTAGATTTACATCACACGTTGCTGGAAGTTTTAACCTTTTTTTTTTTCAAAGCAACAAAATAAGTTCATAGCCCTTCTCTGCACACTGAGCCTCAGTCTTCTGCAATTCATCCTTTTGAAGAAGATTCCAGAGAAGCTTCTTTAGTTTGTTTTTGGAATGTTGTGAAGGAAAACCCAAATGATAAGGATGTGTTTTTGAGAAGTAGAATCATAGGATCATAAAACTATTAAGGTTTGAAGAGACCTCTCAAATCATCAATTTCAATCATCAACCTACCACCACGACTATGTTTACCATTAAATCATGTCCTCAAGTGTCAGATTCCACGTACTTTTTGAACTCTTCCAAGGATGATGGCTCCAGCACTTCCATGGGCAGCCTGTTCCAGTGCTTGAAAACCCTTTCCATGAAAGAAATTTCTTAATATCTCATCTAAATCTCCCCTGACACAGCTTGAGACCATTTCCTCTTGTCCTGTCACTTCTTAGTTGGGAGAAGAGACTGCTACCCCCCTCACCACAACTTCCTTTCAGGTAGTTGTAGAAAGCAATAAGGTCACCCCTCAGCCTCCTTTTCTCCAGGCTGAACAGGATGACAATACTCCTACAAGAAATATTGTATTAAGAGAAAACGAGTACACTTTTGTTTTGGAGGAAGCATCTTCTGTGAGTTGTGCCCTTGAGAAGAAGCAAAGCCTTATTTTTAAGTGGGTTTTGTTCCTTCTCTCTCCTGACTTGCTTTAGTGTAAGGCATGAAGGAGTTCTTCCTTTAAGTTTACCTTGTTCAGAGAATGGAATTGATAATTTACTTATTTCCACAGCTCAGCTTTGGCCATATCTTCATTTTCCCTGCCTTTTCACCATTGCCACAGCACTCTGGGGGTGTCTTGGTGGAGTCAGGGATGGAGTGACACACATGGGGACAACCCAGATAGAAGGTGAAGCCTCTGCAGCGAGTTCAGGGTTAATGTTCAAAAGCAGGAGGCAGAGAACAATGGTTGGAGGGGTTGAAGCTCTGTGGACCAAAACCAACTGGTCAGGGAGAAACATGACTGAGTCTTTGGGGAATTACATTGGCTGGTAAGTTTGTGCTTCAGGTACCTCCTGGGGACTCCTGTCAGAACTTACTGGAAGAACTTGTCAGAACCCAATTTTCACACCTCACACAACCTCTAAAAATGCATTCAAGGCTTATATCAACTGCATCACTCAAGTAATAGAAGTTACTGGAGGTTGAAAAGGAACTTTGCCTTGGATTAAACATTGTCATGTTAAAGAACTGTGTAATGACTTTTCAATCATACACAACTCTGCCACGCACAGTGTGCCATGAGAGAAAAAATGAGGTCAGTTCACTCATAAATAGATTTTCCCCTTGTTCTAATGTGATAAGACAATGCTGCTGAGATTTGCTCTTCACTTGCCATTTAATCAGAGCTGAGTTTGCAATGTCATTACCTGATGTTTCACATATTCAGCATCAGATAATTTAAAAATCCTTATGCAGATAGTCTTGCTGCTTCTGTAACAGCATTTGTTTTTAAGAGGTTGGGCAAAATTATTCTCATTCATTTTGTGTCACCTTCTAGGCTCTGGGCATTTCCATCTCTGTGAAATGAATTTTCTCCTCATCCCCAAAGTTTGGTTGGCAATATTCAGTTGTGAAATGTGATATCACCTCTTATATTTCTTGCCATTATTATGTCATACTCTGCAGTTCTGGCTCCCAGGTGCAAATTCTGAACTACTACAGACCTTTTTCATAGGTCTACATGATCACCAGTTGCATGTTTTTTTAAAAACTGCCATGTACTGTGCACTGCTATGACAGACCTTTAGAGTTCAGAGGGAAATGCACAGGACTAAATTCCTTCTAGGAAGGAATGACTAACTTCAAGCATGAAGATGGAAAATGGTTGGGATGGCTTTTAGTGTAGTGAATCCCAAGGAGCTGGCTTTGATAAACAGCATCTTTCTTGGACCACCAAACAATGCCTCTAGTTTGGGCTTGGGATTTTTTTGTTCCTGGGGTTTTTCTGTTTTTGTTTTGTTCCCAATATCATCTTGTTTCTTGATTTACTTTTGCTATAGGATCATCCTTTACTATCCATAAGATACCTATGTGGTGGTCCCTGAAAGATGCCCAGGTAGTTGCATCAATGTCTACCTGAGACTCCTGTATTAACAATGATCTGCAGTTCCCAAATTAGAAGACCTTGATATCAGGGCCAAAATTCCAAAGGAACTGGATTTCTACTGGGGCATATTTCTAAGCAGAAAAAGAAATTATTTCAGTGAAGTTGAATCAAAGGTGGCTGCTGGGAACCATTGATGCCGTTAGGAGAATGCACAGGGGAAATAAATGTGGAAGAGAATATAAAGCAATATTGCATGGGGTATATCATCACCCTGCTATCTCATTTCTTCCTGACAGAGAAGACTCCTGGATTATTAGGTCTGTCCTATTTTAAGAAGCTGTTGTTAGAATTCCAGTAAAAGCAGAAATGGCCAGTGTGGCTGAATAAAAATAGCAGCTTTTCTGCTGTGGGCAGTTGTGCATCAAATAAATTCTGTAATGAAAAGTGGATATCATTTACTTCCCTAAAAAATTAGTGGGAAGGATTATTTAAAAAGGTGAACTTTAGCTGATGAAACAACAGGCTTTACTGAAGGTAAAAATCTCATCATGATGTAGTACATTTGAACAAAGGCCCAGCTAAAGACTTAGGTCTGGAAGGTTCACGATGTCAGTAATATAATTCTCAGACTAATCTGGTATCTAATGAGCTCCAGCTTCAAAGAGGCAGAAAACACCGCAGATTTTCCTGGTATTGTGACTTTTGTCTTCTTTTCCTTATCTTTTTTTTTTTCCCCCTATCCTCAAAATGCATCATTAAAATTTTATGCATATAATAAAGCAGTTATATCAGGCCCAGGCTGAAACCATCATCACACTGATCTGAAAGGGAAAACATGGACCTTCAAAGTCCATTCCCACTATCACAGATGAAAGAGATTCAGTTCAAATTAGTTAAGGCATGAATTGCACCCCAAATGCAGAGGAAATTCTGCAGAATTTCTGATACGGGGGTAAATTTGATATTTGGAATCCTGAAAACGTATGCTAAGTATATTTTCTATATTGTCAGGAAAAGAAAATAAGAATATTAGCAACTACAAGTGACTAGAACCAGAAAAACATAAACAACCAGAGGTTTCCTACTTTCCCTTCAATATTCTGTTGGGGGTTTCAGAAATAGAAAATTTAGGTCCTCATGTTACAAGGTCCTGTCTCCACCCTCAGCCTCACAGATGAATTTAGGTTCTCTATCGTGAATGAGATGATGCTGCAGGATTTCAGCTCTGTCATATTTGGAGGCTACTTTGCAATTTACATCTGAAACTGGTATGGAGTCTAAAACACCTTCAGAGGAAAGTAGACAAATAAAGTATATTGTGACATGGGTTGAATTAGTGTAAACTTGTGTATGTGAAGGTTTCAGTTCAAAAGCAGCAAAGGACATCAGTGCTTTGGAAACAGGTCCTTTAGGACATTGAAAAAAATCAAAATAAATTAAAACAAAACTGAATTAAGAAAAAAATGGCAAAATGGAGTGAAGGGCCTAAAATTTCTTTTCTATGGGCTGCAGCTCAGGATACCTGTGCTGAGGGTCCAGTTCTGGCACGTGTTCACTCCTTGTGTGAGTTTGACTTGTTGCGAAGGAGGCCATAAATAACTCTGAAGAGCTGTTTCCACACCCCTGTTTTCAGTGCTCACCACCAAAATCCATCTATTCATTCTGTCCTAAATTCTCCATCCTTTGGACAATCCATCAGACTTCCTTCAACAGTGTGGGTTTACAACCCATGGCTTTGCAGAGCAACTGTAAGAGCTTTCCTGTAGGCCTGCTGCAAAGCTGGATAAAGTCAGTGAGGGCGTTTGCATGGACTGAAATGAGCTTTGGAACATCTCCTCTCTTTCATTGACTTGGTAATTTCATAGACCACCTTTGATCATCTCAGTCAGCTTGTAATGAATGTCATCATTTCACACTTTCAAAGAATCATCCAACTGGCCCAAAAGCTCTGCACAAATAATGGTCATCTACTATTAACAATGGGCTACATTTTCTCTGGATGAGCTTCTCCAACAGAGAAGTTCATTGAGATTCATATCGATGGGAAAGCCTTACATCTTTATAAATTTGCAAAATTCCAAAGTTGTATCATCACAGCTTCCCTACACAGTGTGATACTTTTCCTCATGTTTACTTAGACAGAGATCTCCCTTGATTTGAAACAACAGCAGGTAGGAGCTAATTGGTTTATTACTCTGGATAACTTATCTTCCCTTGAGATTACCTTTTTAATTTAAGCAGAACAGCCTGGGCTAAATAAATGAGCAGAGTCTACCCTGTGAACCACAAAGAGGTGAAAGTCACTTCTCTGAAGCCAAGGGAGGATCCATAGCTCACGTTCCCATTGCAACTTAGAGCTACCACAGGGCTGGAGCAGCTTTTTACAGTCTGTTTTTGCAGTTCTCAGTAGAGAGACCTGTCAGCCTGCACAGAAGAGTAATTTTAGCACCCTGATAGCAGCAGGGTTTAGATTTTTTTATTTACCCTTTTCTTTCTTGCCCTCTCTGCACGAAAAACAAAAATCAAGATAAATATGCCTGTTTCCTTTTATTGACTATGACGGTAATAGGAATGATTCACTGAAATACAGACAGACAAAGCCTTAAGTCAGCCAAGTTTCTACTAGTAAAGTTCCCCAAATCTAAAAAATAAATCCAAATCTACTCCAACGTAATTTTATTTTTTTTTCTAGAAATTTCCTTCTAATTCTTTATTTGTACAGCAGTTAACACAAGACTATATAGTCCAGGACTAGAACTGTTAAACTCAGCATAACTACTACTACAGCAAATAGCAAAAAAACATCTTTAATCAAAACCTAAAAGTATGACAGAACTCAAACTCTTCCTCAGTAACTCATAATAACTCATTTTTATCCTCAGATAAACCAGAAACATGTTTCAAGTCTGTTGGTTTGTTGGCCCAGAATATCTTTAATTAGATTGTGTCTGGAATCTCCCTTGTTCCACTCGAAGGCTGTAGATTATCTATTTCTAATTCAAATGGCTTTTGCAATGTTAAATGCGAATCTTTCTTGTTCCACTCCAAGCCTGTAGATTATCAATTTTTAATTTAAATGGCTTTTGCAATATTTCCCCTGCCTGCAAATCAAGATTCACAATTCCCAGTACTGCAGAGCCTGCTGAAAGCAATGCTGGTAGTAGGGTTTGCTTTTACGTCCAACATATGGTCCCTTCGTCCTAGTCCTTGGAGATAAGATCTTATCCGAGGTCCACAGGATCTGACTTGGTCCTTTCTCTCCTGCTCAGAGAGCTGGGATTGCATCCTGGGGAAGGGAAGGCTCAGGAGGATCTTATCCACCTATATATACCTGATTGAGGGAGGTATAAAAGATGGAATCAGGTTCTTCTCGGTGGTTTCCTCTGGCAGGACAAAAGACAATGGGCACAACCTGAAATAGATGAAAAAATGCTTGAACAAAACAAAACACTTGTGTGTTTGTGGTGTTTTTTGGGGGGGTTGTTGTTGGGGTTTTTTTGTTTGTTTTTGTTTGTTTGTTTGTTTGTTTGTTTTTAAATATAAAAGTTGTCAAACAGGGAAACAGGTTGCTGAGAGTTGTGGAGTCTCCAGCCTTGGAGCCATTCAAAACCCAGCTGGACAGAGCCCTGATCACCCTTCTCTATGTCCAGAGGTCTCTTTCCCCCCCCATCCATTCTGTGGTTCTGTGACGTGCACATGCAGTGAATATATTGATGATTGGCACCTGTAGAAATATCACAGGATTACTTAATGCCATACATTGGTTTGGGCTGGAGGGGACCTTCAGGGCTCATCTTGCAGCTTTTCCTCTTTAAAAAGTACCGTGAAACACTGAGTGAACAGGAAAGTGAGAACGGTTCCCATGCAGATGGAAAGGTCACATGTTTAGTGGTGTCCATTCACTTTCCAGAGTGTCTCCACTTATCTGAGTAACTTGAGCACATCCTTTTGTGACATTAAAAGGACTTTGGCTACTGAATTTGTGCAGCTAAATGTAGGTGTCCGAAGTGTACCTTTCTGCACCTGAGAAAGTCATCCTGAAGATCCCTTTGTAACTAATACCAGGCATTTAAATGATCCCCACCCTAAAAATCCTTGAGTGTATTGATTAGATCTGTAATTACTGTAATAGGAGCCTGGAGCCTGGGAGTTATTATACTCAGATGGAGGTACTTGCACCTCTAAATTAGCTGAGATGAATGTCATCTGCAGGATAGCCTTGCTTATTAAAGTAAGAGTGGTTTTATTGCCTCTTTGGGGTGTTTATGTGAATACAAGGCAGGAACTGTCATCCATGCTTTGTATATGCAGCACAGCACACAGTGGACATCTGATTTCAGAATATTGTCTAGTTGATCTTATTATGAGCAATTTTGAACATTAGCATAAATAAAAATATGTGTGTGTCTGTGTTTGGCTGTTTTGAGGGAGGGGGGTGTCTGGTCTGTTTTGACACCTTGTTGGTTTACAGTGAAGCATAATTAAAACTAAGAGTGTTTCTAAGGCTTGCACCTGTATTTAAAAAAAAAAAAAAAAGAAAGAAAAAAGAGAAAAAAAAAAGAAGAAAAAAAAGAAAAAAAAGAACTTGTTACCAATTATGTCTTCAATAATAATAACAGACTATTTTTTCATTCCTTTTCTCACCCTTGTTAACAAGTTTAACTAGATTTTCTTGCATTGCAGAGATACACAAACAATGTTCACTAAGGAAGTAGAGGTAGAATAAACACAAACACTTCAAAAGGCTGAGGATGTATTTCCTGGTGATGTTACCACAAACACCCAGGCCTCTTTATGGGTTGGTGCATGCAAAAATACAATTTATCTAACCTCAGAAGTCCATAGTGCTGATCTTGGAGGTGCTATTCTGCTGCTGATGTCTGTCCTAAGAGGCTTCTTTTATGGTAATTGGAGAGCAACATGCTCGTTCATCAAAAATTGCCTTTTTTATTCTATTGACTGTCTACATGAATGATGTAAACATTTTAGAGTTTAGACTTACGTGGTTTTGCTCTCTAATTGGAGATCTACACATGGCATAGTGAGTCTTCCTAGCCAGGGGAAGTGTCCAAGGTTTCCATTGCATGGAAAAATGGGAAGCAGACTGAGATTTCTTAGATATATTCTCTCCTGCAAAGTGCATCAGTGTCACACTCTGCCTTCTGTACTTTGTCCACTTTGCAGGAAAATGTATTTTTAAAAGTAAATGCAATATTCTCCATTTATGGGAACTGCTAGCATTGAAGAGCAGCACAAAATCTATTCTTTTCCTTGCTAAAGCAGCTCTAGGCTGCATTTTCTTTATAAGTTTGTTTTGTGTATACTCTCAGTCATAGAATCATAGCACGGTTTGGGTTGGAAGGGACTTTAAAGATCATATCATTCCAACCCCCTGCCATGGGCAGGGACACCTTCCAGTAGACCAGGTTGCTCAGAGCCCCATCTAACCTGGCCTTGAACACTTCCAGGGATGGGACATCCACTGCTTCTCTGGGCAACCTGGGCCAGTGTCCTTGCCCCTTCTACTCCCACAGTTACCTTGGGCTGGAATCACTGAAAATACACTTTTCTGATTTTCCATCTACTTTGTTGCTGACTCTGCACTCTGGGACCCTCTTGAGTAACCACCTTCCATCAGTAACAGCTTTACATCAGAAACTCTCTGGGAATCCTGTAAGTACTTATCAGTTCTTCTTGGTTTTGCAGAGCCTGTGATCCCCCTGGGAAGCTGGAATGGATTCTCCAGGCATTGCACATTCAGGCCCTGTGTCCATGTCTGCGTTACTGACACGTCCCATCGAACCTGCTACACCAACAAACACAAATTGTATGAAAAAAGAGCTAAATTTCATACTGTGTGTTGGTACCATTGTGAATAATTTTGCCTATTTCTTTTCCCCTTTGTTGTAGACATGTTTTACCTCAAATTTTAATTACGTCCCCTGTGTCTGGGGAATGCTATTCCTCTGCCTTCAGATTTGCTATACAATGTGCTGTAAGATAAGTAGCTTTTAATTCATCTCCATTGTTTGTGTTTTTAACCTGCTCCTGATCCCCAGTTCTGCTCATTTAAAACCATGAAAGTCAAAGTGTTTTGTCTGATTCTTTTTTTGTTTGTTTGTTTGTTACTGGTTTTGTACATTTAAAGATTAATTTAGCTCAGATTCTCCCCCCTGCTGTGCACTGCTGCTTTAGACTCTGCTCTGCTGGATCTGAGCTAAGCATGACCACAATTATATGTGCCATTTACAACACTTAGATGCTTATTTTATCCCACTGTATGCACAGAACACCACATTTATTTATGAGAAAAACTCGTGAAAGAGCAGGTCAAATAAACAAGGCACACTGTTACTATTTTTTAAAGACCTTTAATCTATTAAAAAAAATCAAGCAAGGTATCTCATAAAAAAAGCACCAAATTTTGCATTAGATTCCATTTCATAGGTTTCAATGCAACCAGCATTTGGGATTTTGTTCCATCCTGACCCACAATATTTTCTGCTGACAGCATGATTGAAACTGCCATTTAAATTCTCGTTTAAGTGTGTCGTGTGTTATAAATGCAGTTTTCCTCCAGTAAATAAAGCATTTCAAAAATGGTTTTAATTAAAATGTCATAGGAATTATTGAAGGGAATTTAACAAAACAATATATTTTTTATTCTTTTGCCAAAAATGTTTCTCACCAGAAAAAAAAAAAAAAAAAGAAAACATCAGTTACCTCTATATGGATTTTTGGTTACTGGGAAGCTTTAGAAAAGAATAACAAATATTATACTAGATTCCTGCCTGCACTGATATCAATTGCATTCTTCCTTTCCAAAAAGCTGACACAGTCCTTCCTCAGTAAAGATTGAGCAGAAAAAATGCTCAGAGAAATCTTGCAGGTGCTTAAGCTCATTCAGGGTCAAAGCTGTGAAACTTCTGAAATCAGTGCAGTTTGGTTTGGTGAAGAAACAGAAGGCACAGGTTCTGGTGGTTTTTCTTTAGATTTATCCTACAAAATCCACATAATTGGAATGTAACATGTAATATTAAATATCCGTTAATTTCTATTAAGAAAAGCTAATTAATAGAGTGATATTATTTTTTTTCCAGCCAATCTTAGTGCTGGTGTGAAATTAGGAATTATGACACCGACCACTTTACCTTACTTCAGAGAGTTTACTTGTGAAATAGAACTCCTTCCCTCTATCCACCACAAAGTGCAGACTTTCTCCATCAGCACATTTGGCAAATCCTCCAGTGATGGAAATCATTTTCATCTCGTTAGTGGGAGCTGAACCGAGCCCAGCTCGTGGCTGATTGCGAGCAAATATTTTGAGAGCTTCGAGTTGCATTTGAACAAGGGATCCAGAACAAACACTCTTTGCCCAGTCACTAATCCCATTCATTAGCAACTCAGTGATTACCTCATTAGTGTGATGCAGTGCAGACACAGACTGATTGAGCTTTCCCTGAGCCAGCTCACACAGCACGTGATTTTGGCACTGATGACCCAGGTAAAGAATTTCTCTGCTGAAGGTGTAGAGCTTGTCTGGCCTAGAGCAAGTGTGAAATCATGTGGCAACAAACATAATGTTGTGAGTTACTTGGTTATAATGGCAAATGCTATTAAAAAACAAAACAAAACCATGAAGTTACTATAAAACAGTATATTCAGGTGAAATCGTAGAATCAGAAAGTGGTTTGAGTTGGAAGGGACCTTCAAGGATTTTCTAGTCCAAACCCCTGCCATGGGCAGGGACACCTTCCACTAGACCAGGTTGCTTCAAGCCCTGTCCCAGCCTGGCCTTGAACACTTCCAGGAATGGGGCAGCCACAGCTTCTCTGGGTAACCTGTGCCAGGGCCTCACCAGTCTCATTATAACTAATTTCTTCCTTATGTCTAACCTAAACCTGCCCTCTTTCAGTTTAAAACTGTTGCCCCTTGTCCTGTCGCTCCACGCCCTGGTAAAAAGCTTCTCTGTCTTTATTATAAGCTCCCTTTATCTACTGAAATGCTGCCATAAGGTCTGTGCAGAGCCTTCTCCTCTCCAAGCTGAACAGACCCAACTCTCCCAGCCTTTCCTAGTGGGACAGGTATTCCAGCCCTGGGATCATTTTTGTGTCCCTCCTCTGGAACTCTTTTAACTCTTTCTTGAGCTGGGGACCCCGGAGTTGTGTATGGGGTTTATGTGGCCAGGTTTTAGTAGCAGGGGGGCTACAGGGGTGATTTCTGTGAGGAGCTGCCAGAAGCTTCCCCGTGTCCGACAGAGCCAATGCCAGACGGCTCCAGGATGGACCTGCCGCTGGCCAAGGCTGAGCCAACGATGGTGGTATCACCTCTGGGATAACATGCAAAAGAAGCTGGGAAAAAGAACTTCCAGTGGAACACCAGCAGCAGCAGTCAGAGGAGAGGAGTGAGAATATGTGAGAGAAACAACTGCAGACGCCCAGGGCAGTGAAGAAGGAGGGGCAGGAGGTGCTCCTGGTGATGGAGCAGAGATTCCCCTGCAGCCCATGGAGAACCCCACAGTGGAGCAGGGTCCTGTCAGGACCTGGGGGCTGTGGAGAGAGGAGCCCATGTTGGAGCAGGTTTGCTGGCAGGATTTGTGACCCTGTGGGGGATCCATGCTGGAGCAGCCTGTTCCTGAAAGAATGCACCCTGTGGAAGAGACCCACACTGGAGCAGTTTGTGAAGAACTGCAGCCTGTGGGAAGGACTCACATTGGAGAAGTTCATGGAGAATTTCTCCCGTGGGAGGGACCCCAGGCTGGAAGAGTCCCAGAGGAAGAGTGTGAGGAGTCCTCCCCCTGAGGAGGAAGGAGCAGCAGAGATGTGTGATGAACTGACCACAAGCCCCATTCCCCTCTCCTTGCACTACTGAAGGGGAGGAGGTAGAGTAAACTGGGGAGTGAGGTTTAGTGCAGGTAGAAGGCAGGGCAGAGTGATGGGAAGTTGTTTTAAGGTTTGGGTCTATTTCAGATTATTTTACTCTGATTTGATTGGCAATAAATGAAACTAATTTCCCCAAGTCGAGTCTGTTTTGCCCAGCACAGTAACTGGTGAGTGATCCCTCCCTATCCTTGTCTCAACCCACAAATCGTTCTTTATGTTTTCTCTCCCCTGTCATCCACAAACTTGCTGAAGGGTGTACTCAATCCTGTTGTTATGTCATTTATAAAGATATTAAACAGCACTGGGTCCAATATGGACACTACTTGTTGCTAATCTCCATTTGGACAATGAACCATCAACTGCAACTTCAGTTCCAAATGCAAGTGAAGATATGTTTTCTATTGCTTTACTCACTTCATGGGCACATTTTCCTTTGCCTTCCTCGTGGAAAATATATCTAACAATGCCATTAAGCAGCTGTTCATGCTACTGATGCTTTGGGAGAAAATACAGGCATAGTTTCTTCTTCTTTACAATATCACTGGCAGAGGCATGGAGCTCAAAGCTTTCCAACATCAGGCAGTTCAATTTGGGCAGATCCTGCAAACCACCATGACACAGAGGGTTAATGTGAGAACAGGACATGAGAGGGGGAAATTTTAATAAACCTCTTTTCTGGCAACAGCAGAAGTTAAAAAGATCCTGACAAAATCAATTAAGAAGAGGCACATCAGCAGCATGGTGAGCTAAGTACCCAGTTCAATTATTAAGTTGTCAGGTCATTTTAGGCAGGAGTGGAATAGGAAACAGTTTTGTCTCTAGTGCTTTAAGGACAAATGTGTACATGAGAAAAAAAAACGTGTTTGGGTGTCTTGTGCTGTCACTGACAAGCCCTTCAGGAGCCAGTGAAATTTCTCAGATCTGAGATATTTGTAAATGAGGACTGTTCCTCAGAGTTGGGTCCACGAAAGGAAATAGGTGTCAAAACTGATAGTGTTGTACCATCCACTGTTCAACAATTTCTTGACCTTTTGTCCCCTTTTATGACACATGTGAAAACTTGCATGGGATATATAAATCCAGAAGCTGGACTTTGATGATCCTTTAGATCCCTTCCAACTCAGGATATCCCATGTTTTTATGAAATCTACTGTGCTGGGAAGACAGCTGCTTGAACTAACCAGGAGGAAGCCTCGAGGAGCATTCCATGTCTTCATCCCTATGAGGTAGGACAGTTCTGGTGGTTATCTCAAAGCTCCCTATCAGTTGATATTCTGTCTCCATCACTGGCCATAAACAAGTAACCAAGGGACAGAAAAAGTACCTATAATTTTTTCTCCCTAATAACTTTGCAGTCTGCATTCAAAATTTTTTCCATTAAGAGAGTTTCCTGGTGGTGGTGTGGCTTGTAAAGGAGTTTCAAAGGTCTACTACCAATTGAGAAAGGAAAAAACCAAAAAACAAAAACTCCAGGACTTTTTTGCATTGATTTTGGGTCCTATGACTATAATTTCATATCCGTTTTTTTCCTTCCACCAAAAAAAAGGTGGTTAGCACTCTGTCTCAATACACCCTTTCCATCTCATCATAATTTCACAACCTCTGTTCTATGGAGGGTATACACTCCAAAGAGAGTAAATTTAGATAAGATATTGAATTTAATTTGTATATTAGGCAGAAATTCTTTACCGTGAGGGTGGGGAGGCCCTGGCACAGGTTGCCCAGAGAAGCTGTGGCTGCCCCATCCCTAGAAGTGTCCAAGGCCATGATGGAGCAACCTGGGCTAGTGGAAGGTGTCCCTGCCCATGGCATGGGGGTTGGAACTGGATGATCTTTAATGTCTCTTCCAACCCAAACCATTGTGTGATTGTATTATAGGCCTGGCTTTAGGCAGCCCCAGGCAGCTGAGAGGACTTCAGTCTTTATCCTAAGCTGTTTTATGCTGGCAAGGGGACCTGTTACCTCCTGTGCATTGTGCATTTTGACCCAAAGTCAAGTGAAGTTCATTGGACATGTCGGGCATTGCATTTTCCCGTTTCACCAGTTTGGATCATTTCTTAGGCAAGAGCCAGAGAAAGGCACAAAATTGAAATGCAGTGATTGACACATTTCTACACTTTAGCATTTAGTGCCTCCATGAGCATATGAAGTGAAAGTGAAGAACTATGGGGCAGGTCAACAGATCACTCTCTAACAACTTATTAATCTACAGTTCTGTCAGTCTGAGGGGACTTGAAACACTGCAAATGGCTGCAATTCATCCATTTAGTTTAAGTGTGTTAACCCACATAATTAGGTGCAGTCTCTTGCAAAGCAGCAGCCCAGAGCATATTAATGATCCCTCACATGGAGTCTGAGCCGTGTTTCTCATGTGTTCACTCATTACAGGCCTCCACACTGTGCAACTGAGTCAAACCTAATTAGACCACAAAGAAATATGGTTATAATTGGTCTGGAGCAGCTTAATAAAATGTAATAAGGAAGTTCAAGTGGCTTCTTCTTTGTATTACTGATTCTGGAATTTATCATTTGCTTCAGACATTGGACTGACTCCCCCTCACCTTGCCATGGAAGGCAGATGAATAAAACTATGGTGATGATTGGTGATTTGGTTGTTGATTATACACAGTAATGGCAGAAATTCCTGAGTTTCACAATAAAAGACAGGGATTCCTGATCCTTGGAATGCTGTCAGTAACTGGAAAGTCAGTTTTAAGAGTATCAGATGGCACTTAGAAAATAAAATAGGTTGTTGCTGCTTTGCAACCTTTGTTCCAGAGAAATAGTTATGAGCTATGTCAAAACGTGTAACCATCATAGATAGCAACTATAGACACATTTATAAATAATTTTTGCCTGAATTTTCAATTTCTTATTGCAACTGTTATTGAGAAGTCCCTCTCCAGCTCCCTTGGAACCCCTTTAGGCACTGGAAGGGGCTCTAATGTCTCCCTAGAGCCTTCCCTTCTCCAGGCTGAACAATCCCAACCCTCTCATCCTGTCTCCAGAGCAGAGGTGCTCCAACCCTGCTACTCCAACCCTGGTGATCAACTTAGTGGCCTCCTCTGGACTCATTCCAACAGATTTTGTGGGCCCCAGATGAGGGCATAGGACTTCAAGTGGAGTCTCAAAAGAGCAAAGCAGAGTTTGCTGAGAAGACCCAGAAGTGACTATTGCAATAATCTGTTTAACTGTACTAACTTCCTAATGCTCAGCTTGCTGTCACACTGGATAAAGAAACAAAACAAAACAAAACAAACCTGAAACAAAGCAAAACAAGAACTCCATGGAGCATGTTGACATGCTGGAACAACCTCTGTAATGCACAGCAAACAAGCAGTCAGCAAAATGCAAAGCCTGCAGTGATGACAGACACTGCTGACAGCAGCAGGCAGGAAAACATCAGGCAAGGCTGTGACGTCCTTTGCCTTTTCTTTCCTGGCTTTATGTCCCCACTGGGGTGTTTCTGATCTCCTCAGCAGCAATGCTAAGTGCTGCAAAGCCTGTGCCAGGATCCTCCAGTCCTGCTCATTCAGAGCACAGACTCAGCAATTCTTCAATCTACAGGATGGTTTTAGAGCTCGTTTTCTTTACAGGTAAGTTGGATTCACTGCTGAGCCCGGATTTACCTTATCTTACTTTAAGCATTTAAAAATGAGCACAGCCATTTTCAGCTCCTATTACAGTCAGTGGAAAAAAGATCTTGGGATAGTCTCTACTACCCTCTAGAGATTGTTATGTTTCCCCAGGGTTGCTGTGTTCAAAATTTAGAGCCTCAGTTAGGTGGGGTGAGTCTAGACTGATTTTCCCTTCACAATGCTCCAATATAAAAGCACTCTCTGGAGGGCTATAAAGTTCCATCAGGGTTGCTTCTTCCCACTTTTCCAAATCCCATATTGATCTTTCCTGTGCTTTTAAGTGTTACTAACCTTCTGAGCCTGCATCTTCATTTGACATAAGACCAAATAAAATACTCCACAGAGGTAAGGCAGGCAAGGCAGGAGAAGTCAACCTTTATAAATGCTCTGAAATATTTAAGGTCCCCAAAAGAGAAAATGCAAGCACAATGCAAAGACTGAAGAAAAGTCACTCTCCATTCCTCGAAGCAATTGGAGGATTTACAAATGGATTTACATATATTACTGAAAATCAGAAAACTTTGTTATGAAGAACTTTGCTGCAGATGATTCCTGAGAACTTATATCCATAATCACAACTCTGGTACTGGATGGTATGAAAGGACTTACTGGGGTAACTCTGAGGTGGCAGATATATTCATGTGGAAGAAATTGAACTTTGGCTGAAAAGAAATCAGATTATAAAATATATAGTAAAGACAAAACAGCTTCAGTGTGTTTCATGTTTGAACTGAGATAGACAGGAGTGGAAACTGCTGTTAATTTTTCAATTAATGTGTTTGGTTCTTCCAAGTCAGGTGGATCCCAGATGTGACCAGCTCATATCAATAAAAATCAGATTCAGATCCTTGATCTTACTGAGAAATCACAACAAATAGTCAGTGCTTTTTAATATAAATGGGCTGTTATTATATTCTCCTGGTAGTCAGTCACTGCTCTTACAGGATCAACAACATCCATGCAGTGCCCGTGGACCAAAAATCTTCAATATTTCTCTTGTATAAGAAGCTGAAGAACAACTATGGTGAAAGAAGGGATCACTTCACTTTTTTCAGCTTCTTATTTGAGGTAAATATTTCTGTCTTTATCCAGCTACTCAATTCATCGATGTTTGGAGTTTGCCCTCTTCTAAAGGGCAATGGAGGTTTCAGAAGACTAAAGGACAACATGCAGGCACTGAAAACCTCTGTGAGGGTTTTTGCTTCCTTTTTCCTGGTGTGGGTAAATAGAAGTTTATAACTGAATAAGAAAGTTCTTTATTCTGTCAGCTTTGGCGAAACAATATGTACGAGATGGGTCCAGAAAGCAGAACACTTGTCTGACACCTCTGGGATCCTCATTCTCATTTCCAGCCCTTAAGGCATCCCATGTGTATGTATGAGCTGGTGGAATTCCAGGGAAAGCGTTTGAAGATGATGCCAGGCCTCCAAGAAATACAAGTTAAAAAAAAACCCAGAGGGAGGATGAAGGGAGGGGATGAGTTGGGAAGACAATGCGGTGAGGTTTGGAGTGGGGAGGAGGTTTGGAAACCTTTAAAAAGTCACTTTTTTCCCTTCCACCACCCTGTCCACAGCACTGAAACTTCTTCCCTCAGCACTGAAACTTCTTCCCTCTTCACACTCTCCCATGGATTTCTCCCAGGCTCATGATGGTGTAGTTAGTGATTTGATCTGTCCAAGCAAGAACACAGATGGTCATTTTGGAGCAGAGCTTTCTCCTCACATGTGGCCAAGGGAGGCAATCCTGGCACTGCCTTCTGAGCTCATTAATTCCCTGCTTGATCAGGAATAAAGGCTTGCTGCTGATATATGGATTGTTTGGGTTGGACTCCGATATGTTGACACTCAAGGATTTAAAGATTGTATTTAATCTCCCAGTAAACCACTTTATAACAAGGAGGACAAAATATTACAGAGAAGTATTGAAAAATACACTGCTCTCCTGCTCTCAGCAGTCCCTCCTACATATGATTAAACATAGTTTTTCACAAAAAAACCCTGTGATATTTTTATATTTTTGCCCTGTTCACTAAGCAGTGGCATTATAAGATATAGTTTGCCTCCCAGGACCCAAAGCCCCTGCAGTTAATATTATTGTTCCTCTTGGTTTTAGCAGCCTTTGATTCATATCCTGATTTGTTACTCACTTGATCACCCTCCCTTTTCATACTTTGCACCACATGGAAACTTTCCCATTCCTCTCCAGAAAATTACTTCTGTCTCTGCAAACCCTCTTGAGATATGGCAGGCACTAAAATCAAGAACTGGAGCTAAGAATAGAAAAGCAAGATGGTAATCATGACAATAAAATCTCCCAGATCACCAGTCAGAGCAAACATTTCCATACACCTTTGGAGAGTTAATGTTCCCCAACCGCAACTCAATTATAAGTTACATAGAGGCGGGAGGTTGGGAGTGGGAGAACAGTCTCTTGCTGGTTTCTATCACAGCCAATAAGTGTAATATAAAAACATAGAAACCAGGGGAACTGGCTGGGCCATGTCTGCAGGTCCAGAGGGTTGATTGCAGGTGAGGTAAATCCCTGGAGTGGACTGTGAGAACAGGAGAAAGAAAGGTCATTTAGAGGATAAGCCCCAAAAGTCTCAGCAGTGTTGGTGAAAAGCCTTTAGTGTTTATTCCTTGATCACACAATTGTTGCTTTACCAGACCTAATTTTCCCTATGAACTCCATTTCACCTCACTGGTTTTGCATTATATGTAACCAATTCTGTGCTACAACAGTTTTGGAAAATAAAGTTTTGTAAAGAGCAATTATCTCTCTTGCTTAGTAACTTTTTTTCCCTTTGATTTTAATGGACACTTATAAAATCCCTGAGACCTACAACAAAACTGAGCACAACTGTTCAAATCCCTTCTGAATAAAAAACCTTGACATCTGAGCTACAGAGAGGGAAAATCTGGAAAGAAAGATGTTATAAAATTCAGATGTTGGAGGCAGAACTCTATGGGATAAAATGACCCCAAGTGAGCAAGGATCAGAAGTTTGGGGAGGGAAAGATGTGAGTGAGAAGTGAAACGCGATAGGAGGGCACAGAAAATACAGTTCACAAGGAAAACATACTTTGTGTCACTGTGAAAATGTTTCTCTCCTCCTTTGCTTTGCCCCTTTAAATCTGTTTCCCATCATATCCAATGCATTCAATGAAAATCCAGTTGCAGGACCCCAAAATGACACACCCCCTCTGTTGTGTCAGGTTTGTTGTGGCTTCCAGTTTCTAAGAACACGGGAACTGTAGCACAGAGACTGTCCTTGTTTCTTCTCTGCTTTTCCAGGATCTTACAACAGTTGTGCTGCTTCCCAGCAGGCTGTGTCCTGGTGTGCCCTCACCAACACTAATCTAGATTTTAAACTCTCTAAAAGGATCTAATCCAATATGGTAAATTATTTCAGGGGGTTAATTCCTTCACTTAATAAAAAACCCCAAAACCCAACCCTACTGAAAGTTTCCCTGCTTCAACTTGCTAGAGTTGTGCCTAATCTACCAGTAGTTTTCTTGTCATACTTCTCTTCCCCAAAACTAGAGCTTGCCTGGGGATGGCTGAATACCTCCCTGCTCTTGGGAAATGGGGAAAGATTCCTTGTTTTGCTTTTCTAGCACCCGTGGTTTTATTTCTTTTTTTTTTCTCCTGTTAAATTGTCTTTATCCCCACTCATGTGTCACTTTTCCCTTCTGATTTTGTCTCCCATCCCACCTGGGGGGAGTGGGTGAGTGGTTATTGGGGCTGAGTTGCCAGCTGGGGTTAAACCACAAGAGAAGAGTATCGGTAATGGCATAATTCTCTGTTTAAGATAAGACCTGTTTTTTGTTTTTGGTTTTTTTTTTTTCTCTTTCTGACACAAAGAAACTCTTCATGAAACACAAATGAGTTGTCTGGGTTAATTAAAGTAAGTGTGATATACAGTCTTCATACAATATGGTGATATTACATCACAGAGTATGACAATAAAGTCTGAAAGCTAAGGGAAAAAATAGTAATATTACTGGAAACAGTGGGAAATATTCCTGTAATTCTACCTCTGAGATCCATTAGAATATGTCCCTTTACATGTGCCTTTTTTATTCTCCGCTAAAAAATTTTGTTGACCTTGAAGACTTTCTTTGACCTTCAGAGCCTTTGTATGTGGCTGTAAAAATGACCTTCCAGGTATTGTTCCACCCATTAGGTGGTCCTTTAGTTCAAGAAATACTAAAAAGGAAAAAAAAAGGAAAGAAATAAAGAAAAAAGAGAAGGGGAAACAAAGTTCCTTTTTGAGCCTGGGAGAAGTAGTGGCTTAAAAACATATTTCTGCTCTTCTCTACCAGCGATACCAAGTGAATTTACCTGCTAAACCACAGCCTATGGGTTTCAGGTGCCTTTATATATAAACTCTCTCTCAATAGAAACACCATATTTGTCCCATATATCAAAATATCAACCAAAGACAGTCATTTATCTTCAACCCTCTCAGGACTTGGATGGTTATTGTTTTTCTCATTAAGGAAGTTACTAAATCCCAGGGGAGGCTAGGGGGTTACAGCTTCAACTGATACTCATTTGTCATATTTCTATTGCTGGTTAGAGGCACATAAATTTAGGTAAAGAATAATCATTGCTGCCTGAGGTCAGTCTCATGCCTCCCTTAAGAGAACTAGAGGTTTATGAGGAAAAAAAATAAAAGGCACACTTTAGGGAGAAAAAAGATTATTTTTAAAACCTGTAGACTCCTAAGGTGTTGGATTATTGTTTGAATCTGAAAAGGTATCTTAGGGTGGAATTGTCACTCTGGAGTTGTTGTCTTCCACATCATCCAGGCCAAGGAGAGAACACCTGAGACTGCAGAGTCATGGAAAACTGCCTGAGAGGAACATAAACCATCCCATTCACATGAGGGAGATGTTGGCTGACGATGCATTTACATCAACATGTTGATGTATTGTTGATGTTCTGAACTATTTCACTGCTAATAAAAGAGGAAAGAAAGATGAAGCTTTGTATCCTCAAGAGCTGCACTTTCCATGAAGTAGGAATGGCTGGCACAGAAGGGACAGGGAAAGGTGGAAACTGTCACCAAGACCATTGCAGGATGTGACAATGCAAAAGCAACTGAGGAAACCACAAAATGAGAGACCCCAGCATGATTCCTCAGTGATAATGTGCAATATTTCATTTCAACAGATGCAGCAGAAAACCACCCCAAGGTCACCTGAGTGGGTGTGGAGTTAAAGAGTCCAGAGGTTTTGATCACAGTATTCATTGGTATTTTTAAAATATACCTGAGGGGCAAAGTGGTGAATACACTGAACCAACAGTTCACGTCTTTAATACACCTTAAGATGTTGCCCAGAGAAGCTGTGGCTGCCCCATCCCTAGAGGTGTTCAAGGTCAGGTTGAATGGGGCTCTGAACAACTTGGTCTAGTGGAAGGTGTCCCTGTCCATGGTATGGGGTTGGAACAAGATGATCTTTAAGATCACTTCCAACACAAACCACTCTACGATTCTATGCACTTTTTAATTCTGTGTGGATCTCTCACTAGTACTGGACAACTGTAGGGACTCACCACCAACGGGATATGGAGCAAAGCCTAAACCGTGGATAAGTCAAAACCCAGAGCACCTGCTGGCAGCTGGAAGGTGTTTCTGTAAATTGTTAGTGCTTTCTGGTCCTCTGCTGCCCCTCTTGCCCTCATTCAACACACAGCAAAGTCCTTATTCTGCTGAAGCAAATTTGTGGTGAGGGCAACTGGTGGATGATGGCAGTAGACGGTACCAAGGGACTATGATCAGCTGAGTAACTTTCAAATTCTAAGTCATCTATTCTCATTTGTCTTGGTTTGTAGTATCCAAAATTCATTACTTATCTGCTGGTTCCATTAAATAAAATGCATTTGGTGGGTTTAATCCAAACATGAGTGGTCATTCATCAAAATAACTGCTGGCACCGGGGCTGCTGCTTTATTCAGAGAGTCAGAAAACTACAAACAATGCAGACTGAACTAGTTTCTCTTTTCTTTTCACTAGAGAAGGACCCCACAGGGCAAATCTGGAACATGTTGGTTTGTCCAGTGCAATGGAGGTGTCTCCACAGCTGTGTAGGTGAACAGAACCATCAGCGTCTGGGGCTGTCACTCTAAAGTATTTTATCACTATTGCATTAGATTGCAAGAATCAACAAAAGTATTAATATAACCACAAGCATTGTAAGATTCTATACAGTATTTTTCTCTCTTTTTTTTGTTTTCCTAGTGAAGGAAGGACAAAAATCCTGTTGCTCGGCAAAGGTCATTTCTTCAAGTATCACACGTTCACTGGTTAAGTATTTCATGACAGTGCAAATAAAAGCCCCAGATGTCTCCAATGGTTAGTGATGCCATGTTTTATTTACTATCTTTTATAACTTTATTCATCATAAGGGACACCTGTGTGTCCTTTTCTTAATCTCCAGTTGGGTTAATTCTGAATGGCAATTTGATCCAATGGAAAAAAAACCACAACCAACCCTATCAAAACAATCAACCAACCAAAACAATGAAACAAAACACATGTATCCTTAAAATATGTGAAAAACTGCCATTAAATGATTTATTTAATTTTATTTCTTCAAAGAAAATTGTGAATATGTGGGTTTCTTATAGGAAAAGGTCTGAATACTTTGATTCATACCTCCATATAAAAGTGGACCACTTATTGCACTGGTATTCTTGTGTTCCAACATTATCTCTAAAGAGATAAATAAGGAGATAATATTTATCTTTTACTGCTTGGATTCTTGGCCTAGGTTTGTAAAAAATCCAAAACAAACTCAGACTTCTTTGTTTTTTCCCCTAGAAAAAATTAGAATCCAAGCTTGGGCAGACTAAAGGTTTGAACTATCCTAAGAACGAAAAATTCAGCTTCAAAGGTAGAAAGATACTGACATCAAAGATTTTATAAATAATCAAAGATTATTCAAAAAAGAATGACAAAAACCACTCAGGCCTGTAGACAGTTTCATATTTCACTCTTCTCCCACAGCTGATGAGCAGAACATATCCATGCATCCACCTCCTCCACCTTCCTTTGGGCAAGGAAGCAGCAGCTTCAACAACCCTCAGAGTAGAGGGGCTGCAAACATCTTTCTGATGGCAAAGATTGCACCAAGATGGAAATGTTCTCTGTATCCTCAACTTGTGTGAAACACTAGAGTTGAAGTTTTTCTCAGTGGGCAGACACAGACTTTGCCTTCAAGCTCCTGTCTCAGTTGGATGAAGTCAGGATTCACATCCAAGTCCAAACAAAGACTGTGGAAGAGAATCAGAAGCACTGGTGGGAAACGATTTATTGAAACTCAAAGAGTAAAGCAAATTATAAGAGAAACAAGCTAAACAGTGTCATGTAATTTGACCTCTTCACACTGTTCTGCAGTGGCAAATTAAGGTGTGAAAAATGGAGATGAGAGAGCAGGCTGTGTCAAGAAGGATGAATGTCCCCACAACAGGATTACAGAGTACCACAGACCAGCTCTGTGGGAAGGGTAAAAAGGACTTTTTAGTAGTAAAAATTCAGTAATAGTCTGGGTTGTGTAATTCAGTAATAGTCTGGGTTGCGTAATTAGTCAGAGATAAAGAAACAGCTTTCAAATTTATGGAAGGTACCACGGAGAAAAAGAGAATAAACTGTTCCATTTTCAGTGTACGTGGAAGGCAAAACACACACTTTCCAGGAGGGAACTGTTCACTTGGTTTCATGTTAGACGAACTCTATGGTAGAAGGGATAGCAAGGCTTTGGAAGAGATGGTCTCCCTTCAGGAATGTAAAGGCAGCCCCTATCCTTGGGTGATTTCAAGAGAAGCAAACATTGATAAACATCTGTCAGGAAGTCGTGGGTCTCCTTAACCCTGTCAGGGACTGATCAAATGACCCCCCTGGATCCTTGCAAAATTTGTTGTATCACTCTGCATCCTCTGACACTTGTCAAAACCAAACTCACGGGGTTTCACAGAATCCTACAGCAAGTGAAAAAAGGCATTTCCTTTCCCTCCCTCCAGCTGTTTCACTAAATATGGCTCCAGGACTGATCCTCTGGGAAGCTCGAGACTGACAGATTTGTCAGAAAGATTTTAACCATGACATGGAGAAGCAGCAAACAGAACTGAAAACTGTGTGTAAGGAAATACATGATAATAGGGATTTACGATGGTGCTTTCAGCAGTTTAATGTCATGTAAGGGGAACCTCACAATTTAAGAAATAGTGCTGAGAAATGACTTCTTCCTGGGAGCCTGGGGGAGATTTCAGCAAGTCAATGGCACTGTCCAAAAGAGACAAGTGGAAAAACTATTTTGCTTCAACACAATCCTCTTCAATTCAACCTGAGTTTAAAATTGGTGGTGTGAGCTGCGTGAGTTCTCTGAAGATATCTGTGCCACATAAGCACTCAAACCCTTATCTTTTCACCCAACTGGTGGAAATGATTAGTTTTTGAATGGTTTGAGACACTTCCAAGACACAGTCTGCACCTGCATCTCTACATCTCCAGGTTGCTGACAGCTTTTGAAAGGTGTCTGTGTGGTTTCACCTCACCAGTTTTCTGAAATTCAAGGACAAAGAAAAGCAACAGGTCCTGATCCTTACTGTATTTTTATGCTTAGTTATGCCCCTGAATCTCCAAATTATTCAAATAATAAGATGATTATTAGGCTACAAAAATTTAATCTTAAAGGACTCACATATCAACTACTTATTTCTCTTTCCTGTCTGAAAATCATGGTATGGTTAAGGTTGGAAAAGACCTTTAAGGTCATCAAGTTCAATGGTCACTCCAGTACCACCACCATGTTCAGCATAAAACCAGGTCCTCAAGTGCATATTCACAGAGATTTTGAACACTTTCCAGGAATGGTGACTCCACCACTTCCCTGGGCACTCTGTTCCAGTGCTTTACAACCCTTTCTGTGATTTTGTTTTTCATAATATCCAATCTAAACCTCCCCTGAAGGGAAGAAGAAACTACTTAATCTAGTCACCAGCTAAATAAATATGTGTGTGCATCCAACAGTTCTATGTGGGCACAGGTCAACAAATCCCTCCAGAGCTCAAGGAAAAAGAGGAAAAAATACCATTTCATCACAAATATTCCGTTTCTTTCCCCAAACACTTCTATCATTATTAATGAAACTCTATTAACCCGGTTTGCCCTTCCTTTTTCTGCAGAAATTTCTGTAGTTATCCATCACTCTCCATAGACTGGAAACTTTGATAAATTGCTCAGACTCATTTACACATCATTTGAGACAGATGAGATAAATCTTTTATAAAGCGTCTACTGTCTCAAAATAAAAACTCACCAAACTTATGGAGACGATATAGACACTAAGAGCAACCTGGTCTTGTGGAAAGTGTTCTTGCCCAAGGCAGGAGGGTTTGAACTGGGTGTTCTTTAATGTCCCTTACAACACAAATTAACTTCCGTGCCATGCCAGTGCTGTGAACCCCCACACCTTCCTGCCCCCTGTCCTTGGCCAGTGCAATGAAAAGATTTGCCAGACAAGGACAGGGGAAGACAAGATCTGAGTCCATGCTTTGGGTGAAAAGACAATAAATTCTCCAAGATCATACAGAAACTTTGGGCAAAGACCATGAACAACACTGCAAACATGTCCTTATACAACCAAGTTTAGTCAGCCATAGAAATTTGGACAGATGGCTCTTTGAATGGTTTGGGTTAGAAGAGACTCTGAAGATCACACAGTTCTACCCCCATGCCATGGGCAGGGACATCTCCCACTAGACCAGGTTGCTCAGAGCCCCGTCCAACCTGGCCTTGAACACTTCCAGGGGTGGAGCAGCCACAGCTATCCTGGACAATCTCTTCTATGGCCTCATCGCCCTCACAGTAAAGAATATCTAATCTAATATCTAAGATCTAATCTAAACCTACTCTCTTTCAATCTGAACCTATTCCCCCTTGCCCTGTCACTACATGCTCTTGTAAATAGTCTTGTCAGACCGGATTGAATCAGACTGGATTCCTGGTTCTATTCCCATTTAATCAAATGCAAAGTCAACAAAATTTCTAATGTGTAGAGGAACCTACAGACTTACAGCCTAAGGAGTATCTGTAAGTGGAAGTACCTGTGAGCTGATGCAGCCCCCTCAGTCACCCACCAGCACAGACCATGTGACTATTTGTGGCTATCACCAATGCCTGGGAAAAGCAGGATCTGCAGAACTCCCTCAAGGACCAGTTCATTTGCCTTCTCATTTCTTGGCTCCACATTATGTGTGAGCACTTAACGTGTATTTGAAGGGTACAATTCCCTGAACACACCAAACAAAGCAGCAGCCTCTAATTTTGAATTTCCCTGGAGATGGGGAGAAAAAGGGTTTGTCAGAACTAATAACGGGTGAATCCCAAAATGTGCTGTGAACAGAGATTGTCTAATTCCAGTCATTTCCCTTGATAGCCAGTTCCACTTTTGCTGACTGGAAAAATTTTATTCAATAACATATTTTGTCTATATGGACCCATTTCAATACAGTTCTACTTTTGGAGATGCATCTGAAGAATTGGAGCCCCACATGCCAACCATTAGGTTGTCATATATGGAAATGTTAATTTTGGCTGTGATATATTCTCTGTTTTAATTTAATTGGAGGAAATCCCAAAATCAATCAGTTAGGAAGCATTTACTTGCAGTGGAGGCTGGAGGGTTTTAATGGAAAGGGCTTCACTAAAAAACAATAAATCATCACAATAAAAAAGAACCGAAAAGCAACATGAGGGAAAAAGAAAGCAGGGAGAGTCTTCCCAAAGCAAATTGCTGTGCAAGATGCATTAGTATCTTTAACACAGTTTTTGGAAACAGTTTATTTCTTTTAGGGAGAAGACCTAATTCATCAGAGAAAACATATGTCTTCCCACCTGATTTAGCATCTGGGTCTCTGTGGTGCAACACACCATTGAGGGAACAATTATTGACTTAGTTCCACCCTGCTAAGAGCTGTTACTTACTGTGCTGAATTCCCACAGTGTCCTCCAGTTCTGGAAAGGTACCTATAGCCACTGCTGTTTGAGAAGTGCCTGTGCAGAATCCTCAGGTTCTAGACAGAAACCCTCTTTGGGACACAGAAAAAAAATCTGCTTCCTTGCCTAGCTGGGACTGTGTAGCTACGCAATGAAGGAACTGTGTAATTACTGCTGCAGTAATTAGGTCTCAGACCACATGGCTGGCTGGACCTTTCCAAAACTGAGTTTATAGATTCATAGAGTCATAAAATCATGGAATTGTTTAGATTGGAAAAGACCTTTAGGATCATCTAGTCCAACCGTTCCCAATAAAACATGTCATCAGGTGCCACATCTACAGGTTTTTTAAATCCATCCAAAGGTGTGACTGGGCAGCCTGTTCCAATATTTGACTACCCTTTTAATGAAAAAAATTTCCAAATATCCAGTCTAAGCGTCCTCTGGTACAACTTGAAGCCACTTTCTCTTGTCCTGTCACTTGTTACCTGGGAGAAGAGACTGACTCCCACCCAGCTTCACTGTCCTTTCAGAGAGTTGTAGAGAACAAGAAGGCTCCCCTGAGCCTCCTTTTCTCCAGGCTGAGCCCCACCCCGCTCCCTCAGCTGCTCTTCATCAAGTTTGTGCTCCAGACCCTTCTCCAGCTCTGTTGCCCTTCCCTGGACATGCTCCAGACCCTCAAAATCTTTCTTGTCATGAGGGACCCAAAACTGAACCCAAGATTTGAGGTGTGGCCTCACCGGTGCTGAGTACAGGGGGACAATCCCTGCCCTGGTCCTACTGGCCACACTATTGCTGGTACAACCCAGGTGCCACTGACCTTCTTGCCCACCTGGGCACCCCTGGGCTCATGTTCAGCCGCTGTCAACCAGCACCCCCAGGTCCTTTTCCACTGGACAACTTTCCAACCACTCTGTCCCAAGCCCAGAGTGCTGAATGGGATTGTTGGGACCCTCAATTCCTTCATCCACAACATTTGACAAAGACATTAAACAGGGCTGACCCCAGCACTGAGCCCTGGGGAACACCACCAGTGACCAACTCCAGAGGGATTTAACTCCAATCCCCACCACTCTCCGGGCTCGGCCAGCCAGCCAGTTTTTTACAGTAAACGGTTCACCCATCCAAGCCCCGAGCAGACAGTTTTTCCAGGATAATGTTGCAGGAAATGGTGTAAAAGGCTTTACTATAGTCCAGGTATAAAGGCCCAGAGAAGCTGGGGAGGTTGTCACACCAGGCAGACAAAATCTACAGCCTTTCCCTCATCCATTAACAGGTCAGCCTGTTGTAGGGTGAGATCAGGATGGTCAAAGCCTTTCATTGAGTGATGGCACTCCAGGTGATCTGCTCCATAACACACCCGACACTGACTGACAGGCTGTAAAACAACTCAGGTAAGGCAAAATCTTCCACATTTGAGCATTTTGCCTTCAGGCTAGTGCCATAATTACGTGAAAACCACTCTGTAACCCTAAGGATAAATTTCTATTCGCAGAGCAAATAATTCTACTGTATTATTTATTTTGCTTCAGTGAAAAAAAATACACTCAACATTGCCCTTTATTTATTGCATATTCAATAATGTGGTTGCATGAAATATGAGTTAGGATACTTCCTCATGAAATGTAAAGTAATACAGTGCAAAAACTGAAATAGTCAGCTTTCTTATGGTATTTACTGAATTTTATATGTGCTGAATGTGGTTATATCTGTTCTATACTTTCCAAAATATATTCTGTATTTTCTAAAATATACACATTATATTTGGCCCATTAAAAGAACATGAACTGTAGGTGAGGTGGTTCAACTAAACACTCAAATCCAGTTCCAACCTGAAAGTCAGATTTTCAGTTTAAAAAGAGTGTGAGAATCACAGGTAGTTGAAGAAATTCCTTCATGTCTTGAAATATTCTTGCATTTGCTTTGCCTTAGTTCCCTTTCTTTTAAGACTAAGGCCACTCCTTTACCTCACTACAGACTACAGGCAACAAAAATTATTCTGGAATTACAAATATTTGGTAGAGATAAAGACAGACCGGGTAAATAATTGCTTTTGAAATTCATCTTTTTTAAACAGTCACATGGAATATTAAAAGCTCTTTTAGATAATATAATATTTGCACACAGTTAAACATGATAGGTTCTTAGTAATCAATAATTAATCTTCTTAAAGAAGACAAGACTTTGGTTGTTCTTACCTCAACCTCTCTCAAGCAGAGTAGAAACAAGACCAAGGACAGATATCAGAATTTTTTTCCAGATAAAAATACTTCTCTCACTTTTTTATCTATGACACCTACTTTTTAGATATAGTTTTATCTATGACTTTTAACTGAATAATTATTTTTATCAATCATGCCTGGTTTTGGGGCATTTGATTTAATATTAAATAGTAATATTTTGTATTTCTGGGCATTGTATTGTGAAATATTGTTTCGAAATACCTGAAAACACACCTTGATTTCTCACATTAAGAGATACTTGATGTGGAAACCTCTTCATGGTCTTATAAATAAAATAAACAGAGAAACAGAGGAATTTGCTGCAAGATTTCCTGCTCTTGTTAGTCCTTTTATGGGAATCTCGTAGTCTTTCACCAATAAAAACAGACTTAAAGGCTCATTTAACTCCAATGTCTGAAGTCCATGCATTATCCAATCCTTTATAAAAACTAATAATTTCTCTGTTGAATAGCCAGATTTTCCTTTCATTAGCCTTTTTTTTGGTAAAAAGTGTTGATGGAAAAAATAAGTATTTTAATATATTTGCCTTTATTTGTATGGTTTCTGGGTTTTATGTAATTGCTGATAATTTCCAGAGGCAGCTGGAAAGGACCTCAGGGCAGGTAGGAAGTTTTAAATTTATAGTGAAAAACACAAACAGGGAATTGCATTTATTTAGTCTAATGGTCCTGTTAGGATTCAAAGCACATTGTGTATTAACATCATCATCAGATTCCTTTTATCAGAGGATATTAATTATATAATTATAATACAAATAACAGAGAAGTAACCTGATGTAGTGAGTGGCACAACCAGAGGGTTGGAACTAAACGATCTTTAAGGTCCCTTCCAACCCAAACCATTCTGTGGTTCTGTGATTCCATGAATTGAGGACAAAAATAGGGGTATCCTAAAGCAGATGGCTTGTGCTGTAGCTGAGCTATAATTTGAGGTTTTGTTTTCCCCCTTTTGATCTGTGCTGTTTTATCTGTAATGATTTTACCACGGGCAGCAACAAGCAGTCCTGTTGTTTCTTCCCTACGGAAAATCACTCTGGATTATCCTCTTTCACTGAGATTCCCTCTCTGAACTCTTCTGATCTCTTTGTCAAACACAGACAGTTCAAACAGCGATGGTGTGAGAGGTATGTTATGTGTTTCAAGAGCATGATCTGATAAATAAACATATTTCCTTGCCAAGCATGCTGGCTTTGCCACTCACCAAACACTGGGATGCTGAACACAGCTTCTTTATGTGTTGGTAATTGTTTTTCCCTTTATGAGCCAAGGCTGGATGCCTGAAGTGTGATAATTGGAAATGTGAAGGCAGTGAGGAGCTGTGCATATTTTCCTTTACCAACTTTTTTTGCTCCATTTCTCCTGCTGTGTCTGCAGAAACAAAGTATTGCAAAGAGGTCACTGTGCACAAGGCGGTCGTAATATTTCAGGAGCTCTAGGTGGCAAAAAGCCTGAACACTTCCATTTTCTGATTTGGGGTCTCTGCAAAATACGGGACAAAACAGCATCTTTTTCGTGTCTCCTCTGCACTCCCCACCTGCCACTCCCCCAGAGAAAGTTAAAGGGCATAAAGCTGTCAGCTCCCAAGTGACCTGAGAACCTGGGGTGGGAGGGAAATTTCTAAATGAGGAAGCTGAAATCTCTGAGTTTCCCCAGAAAATTAAACAAACCAGGCTGAACTCAGACAATTAATTCCCTGAAGCTCATATGGATAGAAACACTGAGGGTCTCTGTAGAGTACAGCTTGATGTCCTATAAAAGAACTAAAAATGGGTTCTTCTGCTGTATTTTGGAAGTGCACAATTCATCCACCTCCATATGAACTGGGGGTTTAGTTCTTATGGTTAACAGGCTGTATAGACTGTAGAGTTGATGGAAATAAGGCTGTGACTCATCCCAATAAACATGAGCATCTTCTTTTAAGATGAGTTTCACTGGCTGGAATGTGGACTCCTTCTCCAGGGAGTCCAGACTGACTCTCACACTCAGGCTGGGAGAAACCTACACTTTGGACACCCACATTTAAACACAACACTGAGGATTTACCTGCTTTGATGGGTGCAGACTTTACCTGCCTGGGGCTTAATGAATTGCCTCTTATCTCTTGCAATGGCTCTGCATTCATCTGCATCATTACTGACACCCTCAAAATGCTGCTAAAACCAGGAAATGCACAGAGATGTGAAGATTTATTGGGTTTTATGCAGAATTTGACAGCAACAAACTCAGCTTTGATTCTCAATGAAGACAGGCTGAGGATTATATCAGATCTGCCTGTCCTCCCATAGTCACTTTTTCATCCATCCTTCCCTGCTGTATTTGCACAGGACAGTCCTTAGGGCTGAAGTTGCCTTTTAGGAAGTGCATCTGCAACCTGTAGGACACCAGGGCTGTGCTCTCAGTGGAGAGTTCCAGCTGCTCTCATCCTGACAGCAAAAAGCTGGAAAGGCAAATGGGAGTTTGTGTGTCTGCTTTTATGTGTCTCCTACTAGGAGTATAAAAAAAAAAGAGAGGAACGAGCAAAGAGACAGATGGTGGAAACAACAGACAGCATAAGTAGCATTAATCTAATAACTCCAAGAGTACAAAAATTGGGTTTCTAACCTAAACAAGTTCATCAGTAGACAAATGAAGCAGAGTGGAGCCTCCAGAAGGTGAATCTTTTCACTGTAATACAGATAACTAAAGCTGCATGAATTGCAAGTACTCCAGTAACACCTTTTCTAAAATATAGCCTCTAATCTTAACCCCCTCCATGGATCTTGGTCCCTTTTCCAAATGGAAGGGATAAAAGCTGTGGTTTTGGAGTGTTCTACAGGACAACTGTGAACCTCAAAAGTCTGAGCTGAAATTAAGAATGTTTTTGAATTCAGGATGTTTCTAACATGTTAACCAGCATGACTATTTTATTAGATACAAACGAATCTATAATTCATGTTTTTTTTCTTTAAGAAAAAATATGGTATTTCCCTACTGTTCACTTAAGAAAAGCTTTTAAAATTTTCATTATGAAAAACCTCAAAAAGTTGTCACTGATTTTCCCCCTCTCTGCCTTTATAGTGTTTGTAAATCAGATGCACTAATATCTTCTGAGGAGCTGGAAAGAGCATATTTATCTCCCTGGGAAAGTTATGAGGATGACAGCTCAGTGCTTCGGCAGCGTCAGAGCTGTTACATTTCCATTCATTAACTTTCCCTTTTTCTATATAAAACCACATAATTGGGACTTCCCTTAGTGGAAACATTTAGTGCATCTTTAATGGGCAACTCAGGATCACAGCACTTTAAGCCTGAATCTAAGAGTTATTGAGAGCTTCCTGAGAGCTGCCAAATGTTGCATGTTCCCATAGACTCAGCATCTTGCAGGATTAGATTCTTGTCATATTTTTACTGTTAAAAATGTCAAATCCTCTGTGGTACTTTTGTAATCTATTTACAAAAGTGTCTCATGCAGAGCTTTTCTGAAATCATCTGATTATTCATTTTTTACATGTTTTCTGTAAGTCTAAAGTTTTGTAATAATGTCATTTTTAACTCCGCTTCCAGATGAAGTTTCTGGCTCAAGCGAATGAGAGAAATAAATGTTAATTCCAATGGCTTCTGGTGAGGTTGAGATTGAAATCTGAAGCGCACAAAGAAAGGTTTTGTTATGGTGGTCTTGATCCACCAGCACCCAAATAGTTAATAATTTGGTAAGGAATTTGGGATTTGTCAGTTTTGCAGTTTCAAACCTGTGAGATAATTTGTTATTTTAAGGTTGACCTGACCATGCAGCCTTCAGAAGAGAACAATGGTTCAGAGTTAGAGCACAACTCAATGGAACTCTGAGCTTTTTGGGATCATTCTGCCATGGGCTTAATGCAGAGCTCAGGGTCTCAAAGTTCCGTATCCATAAAATGAAGAACACACAAGGGATTAAGTAAGAAACATGTAAGGAATAAGCATCTCAGAAGAAGTTGCTTATAGAACCATAGAATATCCTAAGTTGCAAGGGGCCCACAAAGATCATCGAGTCCAATTTCTTGCCATGACCACAACTGAACTAGAACCTATCCAGAAAAAAAAACCAAACAATAAAACACAACTTGTCTTAGAGAGAAAGTCATTCTCTGATTTCCCATGGTTGCTTTCCTAATAAACTTTACCTCCCTCAAAGGCTGCAGTGAGTGCCAGAGACACAACCTCCTCTTTACGTGGTCCTGTTAAGTCCCCAGAGCAAGCTGGGAATTTTTCACATAATAAAATGTGATATCATGAGGATTGAGAAATATTGCTCTGTGTCCTTGACACTGCAGCCCTAAAACTATTACTTAAATTTCTTCTTCCTACAATAAACCAGGTAGAACTGGAACAAATCCCTCAACATTTCCATTACTAAAAACTGCCATTGCATTATTTTTTTTCCTTAACTTGAGAAAATTGTTTCTTTGAAATTCTATTCTCAACCACTGCATGAGCACTGAGAAATCAAACCTAAAAATATGTCCATTTTCTGTTTCTAAAAATGATTACACATTTCCAAATTCAAAACTCAGTAACTTTAATTTGACTTTTTGTTTTATTTGTGTTTTCTGTAGCTCCTGATATTCTATCCATCCCTTACCCTCAGATACCTTTTGCTTTGGTAAACCACAACATGAGGCTCTGAGTAACCTGGTAAAGTTGAAGGTGTCCCTGCCTATGGCAGGGGGGTAGAATGAGATGTTCTTTAAGATCCCTTCCAACCCAAACCATCCTATGATTCTACACAACAGGTCAATAAGGTATTAAACAAAGGACTATCACCATGGACAGATCGAGGTCCTTTTGCCTGAGCCGAGGAGAACCTCTTAATCGGGGCATTTGGCACATCTTTAACCATTTAAACACCACAGAAAGGAGTGGAGACAAAGCAAGCCCCTTGCTGGGCTTGTGGGAAACACAAACACATATTTTTCCTTTTAACTCCCCCTCTCTCACTGTAAGGAGCAATGACCAAAAGTGGTTGCCTCTATGAAAGTCTGGACCATGTTTGCTTTAAAGTTTTCTGATGACCCAGAGGTTGATACACTGAACTTGGGGTTTGGTTTGAGCTTTGGTTTGTTCATGGAGCTCTTGAAAGGCATTGTGGGGAGGGGATAGAAACATCTGGTCACATATTCCCCAGGATCTTCAAAGGATCAGGAATCTGCACAAAGAACAAGAACTAGTTAATCCAGTAGCAAAGACACATGTCAGAACTGGGTGTCAGGAGGGAGCTTGCTCTTCTTGGCTCGTGTGACATTTAGTCCATATTAATTCTGGGATAGTCTCTGATCAGAGCCATGAAACAAAAAATCTGACTGCTCTGAGACAGGATGTGAAGAGTTGTCAGCAGAGTCCTGTGAGGTGGTTGTCTGCAATAATTGAGTCTGGATTTGATGACACTGGCAATTTCTCCAGCCTTCTGCTCCTAATTAATGTTGAGTCTCGTGAAGGACACATGACGAAGATTGGAGATGTTCTATATGAGACACTAATCATTAGTTGATCAGGCTGGATTCTACATTTTGGTGTCACTAAGAGAAACATTTCTCAGTCTTGATGACATTTTAAAATGTTCAGAGAAAAAAAAAGATTATATGGTTATTAATAGCTGTTTCTTAGGTCTGCTTACACCAGGAAGCAATGCTATTTTTGAAATCATGTGTTCTTCAAAGACCAGATGTCTTCTGTTGTGTTAGTACAGTAAATTTAAGTTTGCTTTTAAAGATGAATCTATCTTTAGAAACATAATGGAAAGACCTCTAATAAAGCCAGGTGGGGGTTGGTCTCTTCTCCCAGGCAACGAGTGACAAGATGAGAGGAAATGGCATCAAGTTGTGCCAGGGGAAGTTTAGATTGGATAGTAGTAAAAATATTTTCATGGCAAGGGTTTTAAATCATTGGAACAGGGTGCCCAGGGCAGTGATGGAGTCACCATTTCTAGATGGGCTCAAAAAATATGTGGATGTGGCACTTGAGAATGTGATGGCTGTGCTGGGTTGGACTTCCTGACCTTAAAGATCTTTTCCAACCTAAATGATTCTGTGATTATGTGATTCTGGTGGCTCTTCCAGTCACTTTATTTAAACACAGTTTGTCATTCTGCATTGGCAAGTAGGAAATGTTCACTCAAGAAGGCAACATGAAACATATACAATTGTTTAAGATATATGAGAATGAAGTAATTTTAATAACGACATATATACCTTAAATCCAACAACACTCTTTAAGAAAGTAAATTAATTAGTGCAAGAATCAGAACACTGAATTTTCCTTTTGTAGGTGTCAGAGCTATTGCTACCTACTATATTCTAAACCACAGTGTTATTTTCCAGTTATTTTGGGGTTGGTTTGGGTATTTTTGTGCAACTCAGAGATTTTCCTTGGGCTGTGGAGGGAATTTTGTCAGTTGTCCTGATAGCTGAGTTAATCATGTGTCTACTATATGATATTAAAGGCAGGCAGCCCTAAGATTACAGCTCCAGATCTGCAGTTTTCACCTGTGACCTCAGTGTGTGCCTTCCCCTGGCTCTTTGTTGATGTGCTGCAATATTTCTCAATAGACCAGGACCAAAGAATATAATATCCATTTGACATTTGAAAGAGAATTGAAGCAGGACAAACTGGAAATATTTCTGTTTGACCAGGAGACCAAATTCAGTGATGCTGTATTTGCAACGGGTGCAGGAAATCTTTCTTTTCGTGGGAAAAAAAAATAAAGTAATAAAAAAAATAATCCTACTCTCTTATTTACGTCTCCTGACTAGAACAATCTTATGGTGCAGTTCTGTGTTGCTCTCAGTCAGACTCCTGACTTGAGCAACCTGGTCTGGTGGAAGGAGTCCCTGTCCATGGCTGGGGGAACTAGATGACCTTTAAGGTCCCTTTCAACCCAAACCATTCTATAATTAACTATGATTTGTAAAACTACCACTCACCCCTGGATCTAAGAAGTTTCTTATCCAATACAGTCCTACTCAAGCCCTCCTAGGTCTACCAAGGTCACAGCACGTGAAAAATACCTCCGGAATTAATCCTAAGGAACACTTTGTCCTGTTCTGATTCATTTAATCAACCTGCCTGCATTTAAACTCCCTGTGCTCTCCCCTGCCTGCTGCAGTGAGCCAAGGGGTTAAGAAGCAAAGCAAAGTGAATATGTAGCTGTTTCACGGGGTTATAATGGAAACTCCAAAGATCAATATACCCTAAAACCACTGCTACCATAACCACGATGAGGGAACACACTGAGATTTGAGCCTAAATTGTGGGACTAATTCAGAGTTTATTGAAATGAACAAGGACAAATGAGGTACTACTTTCTCTCCCAGATGCACAATCAATTTTAGAAGGGCTGCAACACCTTTATTGTGGGTTTTCAAGCTGTAAATCACATCAGAGATTAGACTTTTCACTTTGGCTCTGACTGCTGTTGGACACCTTGACTCCTTGCGTAGATGATAAAAAGGCAGAAAGCATTTGCATTTTAACACTATCTGCAACTATAGATATATATAAAACAAACAAACAAAAAAAAAACCAAACCCAAAACAAAACAAGCAAGCAGACAAACAAAAAAACCAAAAAAAACAAACCCCAAAACAAAAACGGTCTGAGGTTTTGGCACCAAGATGCTCTTTGGCAGTTTTCTAGGTATGTGTCCTGTCTTTTTTTTTTAACATTAATCATGTTCAGAGTTTACTTTTTATTTCTATTTACCTATTTGTGACCTCACATAACTGGTTCAGCCATATAACCCAGCTGAAATGTTTGGAAGTGCTTTGAATGGCAAGAACATTCTCAAGACATCCAATCTGGCACCAGATCATTCTGATTTTACAAGGATTTTGAAGAGGGCTCAATCCTAACTTAATTTAAGTCAGCAGTATGACCTTTTATTCTCTCTTATAAGATACAAACTTGAAAAGACATCTACAGATGGAGGTCTTCTATCAGTTAATTGACATTATGGGGAGATTGCTTTTAAATATTACCCTCCTCCCAGTTTAATTTAGGGAATTTTCATCTAAAATGGATGCAAAATTATATTTAAATAAGAAGGGCTAGAAATTCCTGGATATTTCTGACTAACTCATGACATCAATGATCTGCTAGCTAGTTTACTAACTCCCCTTTCTGCATGCAACAATTATCAGAGTAAAACCCACTGAGTTTTGCTAATACTCTTGATATTGCTGAACCTCCCATAGTAACAGCAAAAGTCAGTAATACCGAGAGGGACAAAATTTGCTTTTCCAGACTCAAAAAAAGTCTTTTTACATCTTCTTTATGTGACTTAAACAAGAGGTAATGGCCACAGCTCGAGGCTCCACAGATTCAGGTTGTACATTAGGAAAATAAAAGAGAAAACACTTCCCTAGGAGGATAGTGCAACACTGGAACAGCTTATCTTGAGGGTAGTGGGATCTCAACTGGGGAGGATTTTAGGATTTGGTGAAGCAAAACAACAGTGGGTCTGATCTGCTGCTGGACACGCTACTGTGATGTGCAGGAGGTTGGACTGGAGATCTCTGGAGGTCCGTTCCAGGTAAAATTTTGTATTGGCATAGGATTCATTTGGCTTGGGATTTGTGCAAGTGAATCAGACGTAAACGAATGGGACAGAAAACAGGCACAGAGGTTTTAAAAACATACTTAGAAGGACCTCATCATTCTTCATGCAAGAAGAAATATCTTTTGATGAAAAATTTTATTTGATTTTCAGAATGACTAATTTACAAGAGTGGTTCCCACATCTCCCAACTTGTTTGGTAGAAGGAAAGGAGTTACCCTTTCCATTTTATTCCCATATTGTGCCTGCTGATCTGAAGGCCCTTTTAGACACAATTACTTTAGATGGCTGCAGGAAACTACTTAGAAGTGTTCCTCTAAATGTTGTTAAATCTTCTAAAATATCTTAGAACATTACCAGTAAAGCATTCTACAGCAAATATGTGAATGACTAAAATAACTACAGCAAATAGAGTTTTCATCTCTTTGCTTTAATGTGTTATTGCTATTAGCATTGCTAGACCATTAAGGAAATGCAGTTAGGGATAATTCCTGAATTTTGTTTTCTTCCTGAATGGTTGTCATGGCAGATTAAACAAAAATAAGATTTGAACACAAATAAAGAAGCTGCTTTGGGTAACTCCTGGATCCCTTCCCAAAGAGGGAGGACAACTGTGTCAAGCAGATGAAATATTTTTTGCCAGGCTGAAATTGCATTCTAGGATAAAAAAATTTTTGGAATAGCCTTTGGGAGCCTTTGAAAGTAGCAGATAAGATGCTGTTGCCTCTTACTCTCAGAGAATACAAGAAAAGGGAGCCAGAATAGGCTTGACAAATGATAGTCACAGTGACAGACTGGGGCAATGACACTCACAGCACTGAGGCAAGATCTTATTTTTCAAGCCCTCCAACAGAGCACTTGTAAGGCAAAAATTAAAGGGAATACATTAAATTAGGGTGAATAGTCCTGATCCTCTTTCTGTCTCCTGCTAAGGAGTAGGAGAAGCTGCAAACCCAGAGAAGGAAGTTAAAAATGATCCATAAGTGCAGGGACTGGGGACAAAACGTGTGCTGAGCTCAAAAATGTCTCGTTACAACCCCAGACACCATCATATGGGCAGCACGTAGGGCTCTGCTCTGTATCTGGTTTTTGATAGAGAAATTCAATATCCACACTTGTCAATCCTGTGTTGTGCACCAGCCTCTAAAGCACATACACACGAATGCTGTGTAATCAGTTTTTTCGAAGATGTTACATGTAAACCCGTCAGAAGCAGCTTTGGTATCCCTGATTTTTAAGCACAGTTTGCATTTTTTTAATGCAATAAATAAATACAACAGAACTGACTGAAAAAAAAAACGTAATTAGGAGAAAAGCTTCAACAAGACTCGATAAAAAGTATGAATATACAAGATACCTGGATATGTCAATCATGTGTATACAGTAGGTACATTATTCCATGAATACAAGATAACAACAGCTTGATTCTCAATTGCTACCGCATACACTGCACTTTTGATATGAGATGTCCTTCTCAGTTGATATGTCTGAGTGCAACAAGATACCCTCAAAGAGGATGGGAGTTTCCTTCAATTATCTAAACCTGTTGAAAGAAAACGAAAAAAAAAGTGTGCTGTAAAATCTATTCTCATCTTTTACTTGTAGCAAAAGAAGTATCAGATTTTAGAGCTATAATTCCATTGAAAGTGTAATCAGAATTAAGCAACTTAAGTCAAATGGGAATTAATGAGAATACTTTCTATTCTCAATAAATCCATATGCATGTCTGAAATCCCACTATGATATATAATCTCACTTAGCAACTGCAAAAATATCAAAATTTGTAGCAAGGAGTTGCTCTGAACCCTTTTCATGAGTCCAAAATGCCAGACTTCCTGATAAATGTGCTCCCAAGCTGCGACAGAGACAGGTTGTTTTAGGAACGCGTAATTCCTTCCCAGTCAAGATCTACACAGATAAACTGGCAGGAATAATGTTATGGAGACCTACAGGGATAACCTGACAGGAATAACATTATTGATCTACATGTAACATGCAGTAAAGATGCCGATCACATTCCATGGATGTGATAGAGTCAGGTTTGGCTCATGGTGACATCAAGTGTAATCATGGAAGCCCTTATGTTCTTCTAGACCTTAAGAACTAGAGAATGTTTCAATTTAGTGACCTGCCAGTTCATTCTCTCCATGGAAAACAGATGATATGCCAGGATACATGGAGAAATCCCTTATGCAGTTTGCAAAACGCAGTTAGGTTTTCCTCATTTTGTGTTCTTCCTGGAAAGTTGATACTAGATATATACGAAAGGTATGTAGCACCAGCCTGGTGTCCCTGACAATGTGTTTACCTTGAAGGTAATAGCAGGTGTTTATTTCTTGCAGTTTGTGGTAGGGTAATGAAAGGCTGGGGAGCACAAAATTCAATTATGGGAAGTGTGTTATGTATGTATGTTTTCATGATTTGTATTGATCCACGGGCATGACAGATTGGTTATAAATTGGGTAATATATTGGCTTGTAAATGAAATATATTGGACTGCAGGAGCATATCAGGTGGTGTATTGAATTCTCATGGCCACTCTGACATTTTATTTGTGGGTGTGAGAACCTCTGTTATTGTGGGTGTGTGGTATAATTGCTTTACAGGGGGATACCTGGGTCATTTGTGGAAATAAATTGGCACCACAATATATCAGGTCTCTGGGTGCCCTTGTCATCCCTGGAAGTGAAAGGGTGAGTGTGTCTCTTGGAGAGTGAAGAGTCTCCTCCCAAGCCTGTGATCACACCAGAGCAGCCATGGCAACATCACAAGGAAGAGTCTGCTGCTGTACAGGTTGACATACTTCAAGAGAGTTTTCTTCAGGACTAAATCTGGATCATGTTCTTCTTGGACAGCATCAAAACCACCACCATGAAAACAAGTAAACAAACAAAAGAAACTCCTCAAAAATCAACCAAAAAAACCTTCTTGTGTAGTCACTGAGTGCACTCAGTGAACATCCCGCTGAAGACAAAATACAAAGGAACAAATTCTAACAAGGAACAAGCAGGAAGTGGAGAATTTCAAAGGAATAAATGTGGTAAAATTTCCTTTTACAAAGGAATCAAATAAAGGGAATAAGACAACAATTTGTCTCCTTGCACAGATGGTTTTGGTGGCAAAAATGCAGAAGCAAATGATAAAAAGTTTGTTTCTTCTACAGTGGGAAGTGGAAAGAAGATTTATTTCACCTTATTATTTATACTACTTCTTATAGTTGCAAAAGTATTTCAATAATCGTTATAGAGCTCAATTATACCCACAGCTAATTGATATGAGTGATTCCAGGACTTTTTAATATGGTGTTTAAAATCTCCAGTGAAAAATTTTCTTAATGCATGGTATAAAATATATAGCAATCTATTTTAATGTGACCAAGTCCTGGTTTTATTTTGTAGCTAAAATGCAGAAAGTACAGAGTTTGGGTTTGCATTAGTCTATAGAGATGTTTACCTCGTTCCAGTTCTGTCAGTATTTCCACTTTTAATTTGGCAAAGGGGTCTTGCACTGATCCTATTTACTTGTTTATTTCAGGGATTAATTATTTCTTCTGTTCTTGGTTTATTCCTGTTCTTGGCTGTGTGAAATTCTGTGTTTTGTGCTGTCCTGGAGGTTACATCTGTTCATCAAAATGCCTCCTCTGAGCTTTAGCTCCTGAGGATCAGGTGTTCAGTTCAGTGGTAATTATGAATTAATTCATTATGGATGTACTTGAGCTGGAGATTTACTACCTCTGAAATACTCCACGGGACTCAAATCTTGCCACCAGTATTTACCTGCCTGATATTTCCTTTGGCATATCATCTTTTAAACAAATTTCTGTGTAAGAACATGTGCAAACAACACTTGTGCAAGGAGATGTTTCTTGTACAAACCAGGTGCATTTGTGAGTTTTCAAATATGTGGCGAGGAACACTTTAAGATGTTGTGATGGAGTATAATTTTTCCTCTGTGAAAGAAATATTGAATCTAGAGGTGAATCTTCCAAAAATGAGGGGCAAGTCTCAAAAAAAATTACAAGGTGATAGTGAGGTTGGTTGTAAAGATGTTTAGGTAAAATAGTGTGTCCATATTGAACTGAAAAGTGCTTTGTACAGGTGTCAGTTTCCATAAGAAGTCCAAGACTTATGATTAGCTTTGGGGACATGACTATCCCCCTTCTGCAATTGTTGGATTCCATCTACCCACGTCCTTTGTGTCCCACAGCCTGTGTGTTCTTTGTATTAGTTGTATTGTATCTTTGTTCTATCTGTGCTTCCTCTGCTGTGAAGATCTTCACCAGACCCTGTGGTTACCAATGCTCTAAAGACGATGAAACTCTGACTTTGGTGGTAATTCCTGCCTCCTCTCTTCAGTACTGCCTCTCCTTTGAAGTCTCATCCAAATGTGTGATGGACCTGCAGCTCACAACCCCTGCCAGCCCAGGATTCTGGTGGCAGCACCACAAGCTGCTGCCAGACCCTGAGGTTGTGCTTGTCTCTCCTGAAACATCTGTACAAAGGAAAGGAATACTCAGAATTAAATAGCAACCCTTAGCAGGCTTGAGTATGTTTAGCAGCCTAATGATTTCTGCAATTAGATTTCTTCAGACTAACAATATTTTCCCAGACAAGAAGGAGGATGATGGGGAGCCTGATGCTTTGCAGCAAATTAAAAGTCAAGCAGTATTTAAGGTGAGCATATTCATCTACATAAACATGACGAAATGAAATTAAATGTTCTCAGTACTATTATTTTCACAGACTAATTAAGGTTGGAAAAGATCTCCAAAGTCATCGAGTCCAACCTTTGACTGATCACCACGTTGTCAATCAGACCAGAGCACTGAGTGCCACACCCAGTTGTTTCCTGAACACCTCCAGGGATGGTGACCCCACTGCCTCCCTGGGCCACCCCTTGCAATGCCTGAACTCCCTTTCCATGGAGAAATTCTTCCTGATGTCCAAACTGAGTTTCCCCTGGCACAGCTTGAGACCATGTCCTCTTGTCCTGTCACTAGTTTTCTGGGAGAAGAGGCCACCCCTCACCTGGCTACAACATCCTTTCAGGTAGATGTAGAAAATGAGATCTCCTCTGAGGCTCCTTTTCTCCAGGCTAAACACCCCCAGCTCCCTCAGCCACTCCTGATATGACTTAGTCTCTAGACCCCTCACCAGCTCCATTGCCCTTCCCTGGAATGTCCTTCTCATTCTCTATGAGAAAACTACACATTTCAGATGAGTAATAAGATATTCCAAAAGATTTTCCTGCCAGGCCACCGGGACCAGGTAGAAAAATATTAGGAAAAGCCACCAGACAAGAGGACGCAGGTAGCATTCCCGAGCTAAATATTTTTTCTTCAATGAATGTGAACCATTCATCCATGTTGAATTTTTGACTGGTGTGTTTTTCTGAACCAGGAACAAATGTCACCATCTCTTCCCATTACAGCTGCCTTGCCTTTCTGACCTGCCTGCTCTGCATCTGGTCAAGGTGCACCATAACATGAGATCTTCCAGCTGACAGCTCTTCCTTCATGTTTTCCATACTTCACTAAAGCACTGTTTGATGATTTTTCCACTATGAAAGTAGGTGTCCCAGAATTGAATGACTTTACTATCATCAGTAAGTTTCAGAGAAACTCAGAGCAATGTTGCTTTGTAAAAGGAATGAAACCTTCTCAATTTTCTCACAGGGTCAGTGTGATGCACTTTGCCTCCCTTTCCACAGTACTTCTCCCGGGTAACAAGCAACAGGACAAGAGCAAAAGGCCTCAAGTTGTCCCAGGGAATATTTAGATTCAACATCGAAAAAATTTCCTCACTGAACAGGTGGCTGAGTATTGGAACAGGCTGCCCCCTCCTGCCACAGAGAAGTGGTGGAGTCACATCCCTGGAAGTGTTCAAAAATTGTGTAGATGTGGCACTTGGGGACGTGGTTTAGTGGTGGATCTGGTAGTGCTCAGTTAATGGTTGAACCTGATGATCTTAGAGGTCTTTCCTAACCTTAATGATTCTATGATTCCATGATTCCATGATTCCTGCCCTTCTGATTCTGTCTCTGCTCATGGTGAGATGCGGTGCTGGGAGTTAATATCAGCTTGCATTTCACGGTGCTTCATGTAACACATATTCTTACCAATTACTGTGGACTCTAATTGAGCTGAACTAAACAGTGATATGTTAACTGGGTTTGCTCCCTGTGACTGGGGGATTTACAAAAGATAACCCATTTAGGGCTCAAGGTGCCTGTGCTAATTCTTTTCCTGAACAATAGATCTTCCCATCACCTTTTCCATTATCCACGTGGATTAACTCCATTGTCTTTGAAAGTAATTGACACTCCTCTTCATTCTTTTATCATCTCATAATAATGTCAGTGTAAACAGAGCCAGAGGTAATTAAATCAGCAAAGGGGATAAATTCTGCATGTTGTGCAAACAAAAAGGAAAAATCCAGGGAGATTTACTCAATAGTACTGTGAGCTTAATCATCTCATAAGGTGCATTAATTGGAATATTATCCAGCTTTTTTGTAATTTATTTTCCTCGAGTTTTCAGGTGTGGACAATGGTTGCCCATAAGTACCAAACTATGATAAACCAAGGTAGTTGTTTATACCTAAACTTTGGCTTAATGTAGGCAATGGTTCATAAATGTTAATATTGTGACAACAGCTAATCCTCTCAACCACACTCTCAGATAAAGAAGCCAAACTATTTCTGTTCAAATCAATTCCATTTTTTTCTGTATCATGGGCTGTAAAAGTGTTATTTGAAGGAAAGAGCAGAAAAAACTTTCAAGATTTTCTTTGGTAGGCTTTGCCTAAAATGGTTTTGGGGACAGTAATTAAGGTTTAAGCTACTTTATCCATTATTGGCTTATCAAATTACTTGGAAACCACACAGAAAGAGTATCTTGTTTCATCACTCTGCCTCCTTTTTCAGGTATAAGTTTTCTTTAGACTCTGAGTTATGAGCGTAGGAATTTTGTGTTGCTTTGCACAGTGATGAGTATAAAAATACTCAGATTGCAGATCAGACTCTGGCCTGTTTTATGACACAAATAATTGATCAATAAGAACATTGATTTAAAATAGCAGCTAAAAATATCTTCACATCATTCAGTTGAGAGCAATTATAAGTTGACAGGAATATTCCCAGGTTTTACTTGCTATAATCCCTCAATCATGTGCAAAAACCTTGTTATCCCAGAGAGTTATCAAATTTTTTGTCACAATTTTTGGGACATAGAGTGACTCAGAACTTCTGATACACAGAATTCTACCTTTAAATGGCTGAAATTGAAATTAAACTTCCCCAAAAGATCCTCAGGTTTTACATTTTGTGTTCTAAATATATTTTCCAACACCAGAAAATAAGTCAGAAAGTCAGCTAAATATCTGGGGCAACGAATGAAGTAACACAGTTCCTACTCAATAGCAAATATTCCTCAGGGAATTAGGTTTAATAAGATCCTTCCAAATATTTTCCTGAATTAAAATATATTAAATTAAACAACTAAATATATCTAATTAAATAGAATTAAAACATAATAGTTATATAGAAATATTTTGAGTTTCGAGTCTCATCTACATGAGGCCATAGAGCAAATTCATGTGTCACAGAGGAAGGAGTTATTGGGTTTTAATTAGTAGAAAAGTAAAACATTAAGCAATAATAGGCTATTAGACCATAAACTAATTACTAGAACTCATCAAAAAAACAGAACAAATATTTTTTATCTCGTCAGCTTCACATTAAATCTTATCTAATCTTATTGATTCTCTTTTTGACAGTGAAAAAATTCCTAAAGGATAAATGTTTTTATTAAAAGCAGTACACATTTGTCTGCCAGGTCGTCTTTTAAAAACAGCCTCTGGGGAGACAAAACTATAGTTCAAGGAACTGAAACAAGTGAGAGCTGCTTTGACTCCTACAGAGACATCAGAGAGTGCCAAGTCTTTAAACCCACCCAGCTCTCCTAAAATGTCCCAATCCAATAATATTTTGTTGATCCAGCTGACCCAGCAGGGTGCAGAGGAAGACCTGCACTGCTCCCCAATGCTCCTTTCTTTTCTGCAGTGATTAATGTTTTTCAGTATGGTCACATATGACCTGAGATCAAAATTAACCTTTAAGAATGCTCGTTATTTGTTCTTCTGTCTTCGCCGGCACAAGAATATCGTCGTTATGGGAAAACTGATTTATCTAAACCAGGAAAAATAAAAATGTATTTGTAGAATTAATTTAGCTCTAAGCAGGACTTTTCTCATGCTTCATTCTCATTATGTGTAATTTCAAATTATTACAATAGTTACAAGATATTCTGCATGATACTTTGCTTGTTCTTTAGTTTAGCTGAAAATGAACCTACTGATTTTTGTGATTTTCTTTGAAACAAATAAGTTTTATTTTTTTAAGGCAAAATATCCTGCAAGGAACATGTGTGGTACAATGCCTTCTGAATTCATCATAGCCCAAGACACTTCAAATCAAAATTTTCTTGTGCATTTCTTTGGTTGATGACAGTTTAAGCACCTTCCAAATCTGATCTCATGTTCCTTTAACTGTTTTATTGATGGTTTGTGTAGACAGGTTGCAGACCATGTCAGAAACTAATCCAGAATAAAACAACTCACCAAAGATATACTTACAGCATGTGAGATTATATTCCTATAGCAAGAGGGCTACAAAGGAGCTGGATAGGGGCTTTTCAAAAGGGTGTGGAATGATAGGGAAAAGGAGTATGGCCTTAAGCTGAAGGAGGGCACATTTAGATTGGATATTGGGAAGAAATTCTTCCTTGTGAGGGTGGTGAGGCCCTGGCATAGGTTGCCCAGAGAAGCTGTGACTGCCCCATCCCTGGAAGTGTCCAAGGCCAGGTTGGACAGGGCTCTGAGCAACCTGGTCTAGTGGAAGGTGTCCCTGCCCATGGCAGGGGGTTGCAACGAGATGATCTTTCAGGTCCCTTCCAACCCAAACCATTCTATGATTCTACGATTCTCTAATTAGTTTTCTGTTTAAATATTGCCTTAACCCAGTCCCCAAATGGTTGCCCACTGAGTCATTCCAGCACAATTCCTCCAGTTGTTGGAACAACCAGCTGAAAACTTGTGGGAAGGGTAGAGGGATTGAATTTGCTTGAGTGAGCTACAGCAGCAGCACCACTGAATGTGCAAGCATGGAAATAGTTTCATTTTGCTATGAATGTGAACTTCTTTATACGGAAAATATATGCAAATGGACCAGATGTACTGAGAGGAGAAAACATAGAAGTCCTGATTTAGCGACGTACTTAAGCACGCTCTTAAAGTTAATCATGTGCTTAAGTCTATTCACTGAAGCACTTGACACATGTGTGTGCTTTTGCTGAGTTAATGTAATAAAGCAGAGACCATAATGACAGTCCTAGGATAAACAGACAGGCTGAGTTGGTAAAAGCAAAGCATATGTGAGCTCCTGCTTCCTATATCCCATCCTAAAATAGGTCTCTTAACGCAGCGATGCTTCTCACGCTGCAGGCACTTCTCCCTTTCCCTTGTGTAGAGAGGGAACTCAAGGATTAGTTTAGACCAGACAGCAAATACTCCCACTGCCCAGATTCAGTGGTATGACTTGTGCATCACGGACTGAAAGCTGTTTTGTTTCAATAACAACCTGTCCTCCTGGCCAGGGGGGCTGAAAGTTTTCTGGGAGAAACATGCCCAAAGAGTGATGTCTGATAACAAACCATGATCTCACTCCCCTAAGAAGATGCCTGACCCTATGGAGTGTTCCTCCCACTACAGGGACCTTATTAAAAAGTAAAGAGTACCTTTTCTCTGCTTATTGCCTGCTACCAAATCCCAAACATGAAGAACCAGAGAATCATTAAAGTTGGAAGAGACCTCTAAAATCATCGAGTCCAGCCATTCACCCAGCACCATTATGTTCAACAGGTTGCTCCAAGCCCCTCCAAAATGACCTTGAACACTTCCAGGGATGGGGCACCACAGTTTCTCTGGGAAACTTGTTCCAGTGTCTCCCCACCCTCACAGCAGAGATTTTCTTCATAAATGATATTGCACTCACTCATTGTGCAGAGCAATTGATAAACCCCTTAAATCCTCACAGTTATTTTAGTACAGTGAGTAAAGCCATCAATTGCTTTCATAAAAAAGAGAGTATATCTGCTTCATTAATTCAAAGAAAAGCCAATTAGAGGTTTCAGTGTATTCATTAGAAGGCCTCTGGATAAAGATGGGCCAAGTGTCCATGAAAGTAGGTTAATATTTCCATTTTGGAGAGGAGGGACAACTTTTGGGACAACAAGCAGTGAGGGACAACTTTTAGACAACAGTTCATGGACTGAAGTGGAATATGTGAGCTTTACTGTTCCCATCTAACATGTTCCATTCCTCAGAAGCACATTATGGTATCATATGTACAAGCTACATATTCATGATTGAAGGCATTCAGCTGACAAAACAGTGTGTAAGTTAATTTCAACTCTAAGTGAAGATGACAAAAATAGATTTTGTGTTTATAAATAATACCTAAATCACCACAAAGTTGTGCCTGGAAAAATCTCTGTTGTAACTGGTATAAACTTGCCGCGTGGAGCAAATGTGTGCGGTTTTGAAATGCCACTTGGTCTGAAGTTATGCAATACCACAAAAATATTTCATGTAAATACAATTCTGTTCAGTTTTACCTGGACTTGATAAGCTGCAGAACAACATAAAATCGGATCCCTTTTATTCACTCCCTGATCAGTCTGTTTATACTCCTTTTTCACAAGGAAAGAAAGGGACCTTCAGTTTACAAAACACCGGAAAAAAAGTTTATTCTTGCAACTTCCATCCCCTATAAATTTTACACTCTTGTGCCCCTATTGACTGAGGGAGAGTTAGTACTGACTTAATGACTGGTCAGAAAAAGGCCTTTTTTAGCACAGCTGCTTTACAAGGTAATCTTGGTGTCTGCCCTGGCCACAAGACACACATCCTGAATAATAATGTTGGATAGAGAGATATTTTACTTGGTGCAGGAATAAATGGGTTCAACTACATTGACTTCTCCAGCACATATTTTACACACCAAGTTTCCTCTGGCTACAAAATGACAATTACCCGTTCATGTCTTGTTCATGGAGTAGCTGAGAGCTCATCTCTGAAACCTGGATGGGTTTTGTATCAGCTTACAGTGGAAGGAATGAGAATGAATCTTTAATGAGAAATCAGTATGACTGTAAAATGTACTAAATTAGGATTTTCAGGAGTTGGTATCCACAGTGCACACCTGAGAAAATCACCCTGGGTTCCTGTCAAAGATAATAGAGAACTCATTTGTGTAGTCAATGACTTCAGAATGTGATTCATCTCCTCAAATAGGCACCTGAGTTCGGTTCAATATAAATTCTGTTGACCAGTTTTTTACTGACTATTTTAAGAGCCTGAAGAACAATTTCTGAGGCAGACATCCCACTGTAGATGTCTGGAGCTAGGTGAGGGGAAATCATCAGCATTATAAGTCTTTTGTTTGAGGATTCAAGCCTGACACTACTGCTGTGTGCATGTTTGGCTCAAATTTGGAGGTGTACAAGTGACTAAAGAACCCTAAGCAGCTTTTATGGCAGAAAATAAGTGCTATTCAACACCTAGACTGTGTCAGGTCAGCTTTTACTTCTTTTGTATTCACAGAACCATAGAATCACTAGGGTTTGAAAAGACCTTTAAGGTCATCAAGTCCAAACGTCAATCCAGCACCACCACCATGTTCAGCACTAAACCACGTCCTCAAGTGTCGTATCCACGTGGTTTTTGAGCACTTCCAGGGACGGTGACTCTGTCCATCCAACCACGCTGCTTCTGTTTCCAGACTTCTGTGTCTTTCTTCGCCTCAAACTCTACTGTAGCCTATATGGAGCTAAAAGGGCAACATTCCTTTATGCAGTTATGCTCATACACAGTTGTGCTTTTGGAGTGTTTTTAGTACAGTTTCTTGAGCAACTTGCCTCCTTTTCTCACACACCATAAGAGTGTAGGACCTGCTTGGCCATTTGCATGCTCTGTATTCAAACAGTATTACCTCCAGTCTACTAAAACCAGACTTTCAGCAATAATGTCTTTGAAAATGCAGGAAAATTGTTCTATGACTTTGTCACTGTTCAGTTTGTCATGTTATAGTCTAGTGTGTGAAAGTGTTGCTGGTCCCTTTTTAAAATGTCTAAGTCTCACGTTTGTAAACCAACAGAATACAAATAGCAGTTATATATACCTTTAATATGTTGGTGATCTTGGATAATTCTCATTCAATCAACTTCCCGCAGTTCATGGTATTTTTTAGATGAGAATCAGTATCTCTTCATCAATGCTGGCTGGATACTACAGAAGAACAGGGAAGGTAAATTATATTCTGAATGAAGAAAAGTTAAATATAAATCGTATTGAAGAATATCCTATGGTGTTTGCTTGACATTTAATGTCATATTTTTCTTAAAGTTCCTCTACAGTAAGATATTAAAAGAGAAAGGGTTTTTTGATCAACAGCTGAATATTTTGTTTGGACTGTCAAACCAATTACCAATCACAGAATCACAGAATCACAGAATCACAGAATCACAGAATCACAGAATCACAGAATCACAGAATAGATGGGGTTGGAAGGGACCCCTAGAGATTATCTAGTCCAATCTAAAGCAGATTATACAGGAACATATCCAAGTGGGTTCTCAGTATCTCCAGGTGGGTTTATTGACATGGAAAAAGTCCCAAGTAAATTATGTGGTAGAGTGGAATTGTGGGAAAGTGAATTCTTTTACTCTGAGCTGCAGGTCACCTTGAGTAGAATTGCTGAGTAAAACATAAAACAAACAAGGAAATCCCAAAACACAGCTTAATCTGACATTGGCTGCACAGGAAAGAAGCCACCAGACAGGACATGGATAAAATTATCTCTGCCAGACATTCCAGTCTGAAAACAAGTAAGAATGGGTTAAGGACATATCTCTTCTGCTTTCTGGCTTAAAAATTTATACCATTTTTCCCAAGTCCTATTAGTAAATAGACATGAAATTACCTCTGTGATTCCAGATTATCATCAAAAACCTCGATACCTCTGCTATATGTATGTTACAGGAGGACAGTTTGCTTCCATTCCTTCTCTTCTCCAGCTAGTTTGCAGATTATTCCTTGTGCTCATTCATTGGTGCAGCTCCCAGCACAGCTTGCTGGCTGGGAATTCCAAATTGTCAGGACTGCAGAAGCACCAATAACCTCAAATTTACTTGAATGACCACTGAATCAAAGGCTGTATTTGCAGTTACATCTGCATGTGTTCGCCTGGGCCATGAAAGACGTTATTTCCTTGTAGACGAAAAACCTCTCCATGTGTGAAGTATTGTTATTACTTCAAACCACAATCCTTAATTTAGAGATCTGAAGTTGTTACAACGAGACACATTTGTCATCTGCTGTGGATATTACTTTAAAAATTTATGCTTTGCTGGTTTAAATATGCATTCAAAACACTAAAGGCTTTTTGTTCAAACATTAAAATTGGAGTATTACACTGAAATTCCTTAGTAATAATTAATTTTATGATTCCAGCAGCAAAGCTTCTTGAGCCAAGAACTGAGGGAGGTGCAGGAGATGCAGAATTTGGCTGAGAGTTGATCAATATTTTGTGGGTTTCTGTCTTATTTTGCCAATTCTTTCAGGCCGGTGTCAGACTTAGAGTTTCAATGGGATCTGATCTGCTTCCAAATGATCTGAATTGCCAGAGTAAGGGAACAGAGGAGATCAGTATCAAATCAATTGGAACTTTAAAGGCTCAGGTTTGATCCCCTCTCCTTTTGCGTAGTTTTTACCACTTGTGTGAGGTGGATCTTGGCTTGTTTTCCTGGAGGTTTCTTTTATCATCCTAGTCATGGCTTCTCTCCTTAGTGTAGTAAATTATTCATGCTGGTAAAACTGGAGGACTCTGTGGGGAAGGAGAGACATCACTTATCCTCCCTCCACCTCTGTATTTCCAGACAGAAAACCAGAAACTGCTTGGATTTAAACATGTGTGAATTTATCATGAACAAGACATTTAATGCAAGGGAAACAAAGTCACCAGGGATGACTTTTGGATTTAAAACTGTCTGTTGTCCCTTACTGGTGAAATTTGATTTTGTAACAGAGGAATTAGACTCAGTCAACAGCACAGCACCTCAGCTAGAGACAGAGGTGCCCCTCCCCACACTTAGTCCATGTGATTTTTTTTAATATTTTTTTACATTCAGAGGATTAAGAAGTGACTGACTGTTGAGAAATGAACTCTTAAATCTTTTTTTTAAGGCAGCAGCACTGCCTTAGTCCATCAGGCTAAAAAGCAGCCACACCTTTCTAAAACACTGCTGTTTTGACCCATGAAATCAGGAATTTAGGAACCTTATTGTAATCTGCTTCCAACAACCCTCACCTTGCCTGATACAATTATCAGCAGATTCATCCAAGGTTTCATATATGTAATTTCTGATACATCACCTGGGGTACAGTCAAGAGGAAAATGTCAGCAGAAAAAAACAATAATGACTCATCTGTAAATCCCAGGACTTCCAAATTTAACTGCTTTCTCTGTTTGTCACTGCTCACCCACTAAGGCAAATTTTACCATGAACTTTTCCCTCATTTACAAATATGATTAAATCCATGAACCAGCTCATGTGACACACCTTAGAGGAATGGGATGAATGCTGTATGGGTGCAGAACTAAGAAAATGAATTGCAGCATTAAAACCTTCACCAACCTGTCCAAAACTCTCAGGAGGAGCCCTGGTATTTGTAAATGGAGCTCCTGAGATTTGTGGTCATATCAGGAGTAGTTTTAGTATTTAGGCTGATATTCATGATATCACAGAATCATAGAATGGCTTGGGTTGGAAGGGACCTTAAGGATCATACAGTTCCAAACCCCCCACTACCTTCCACTAGACTAGGTTGCTCAAAGCTTCAACCAGCCTAATAAATTTCAAAATTGGAGTGAAAATAATTTCATGTTTGAAATTAAGTCTTTTTAAAATTTCCAGTAAATATAAAATATTGATTCCTCTGTTTTGGGTTATAAAAATGGAGTTTCCAGCCAAATCACTTCACTATGGTGTAAGATTTGATTCATAAAATTAATAAGTTCAAAATTTTCAACATGTCAGAAAAATCACATGATTTTTAGGGTTGTCCTGTGCAGAATCAGGACTTGGATTTGATGATCCTTGTGAGTGCCCTCCAATTCAGGATATTCTATAACTCTATGATTCTTTGTCTCTAAATTGCTTCAAAAATTAAATACCAAAAGTGTGCCTTTTCAAAATGTTTCAGGGTTACCAAATGTGTGTAACATTAAAATAAATTAGACCAAACTAAACTAAACTAAACTAATTAAATTTAATTAAATTTTTAAAATTCTTTCTACTATGATGCACATATTCCTTTGACATGAGCATCAGAAAAAGTTTTGATGACTCATTTCACTCATCTAATTGAAACATTGGTACATTTTCTGCAAAGCACTTATCTTTTAGTTTATCTTGATTTTTTAATGTGTTGAGGTTTTCTTTTTTAATACTGTATCAGTGTTTTAAAAATAACAGACAAGAATTTAAATGTGAAAAATTTATTAAAATTAAAAGATTGCATTTTTGTCACATTGTCAACATACTTTGTAATTAAAACTCTAACAAAAGGTTGTTTTAAATTTTTTTTAAACACAAAATTCTCCAAAATTCTTCAATCACAGCAAAGAAATTGCCTCATTAGGCATCTCTAAGTTGCAACTATTGTACAAATCAAAGGTTTCTTCTTTATAGGAGTAACTCTTGTGTTTCCATGTAACTGGAGTCAAGTATAGATCATGTCAGGCTTTGTGAAAGATGAGACAATAAACAAATAGAGAAGAGAGTTTGGGTGTTCACAGCATCCCTCATATCCAGTGGATGCCAAAGGTGTGTCTAAAGCAACAGAAGGGTGGAAAAATTACCTACAACAGGGAAATAGAGCAGGTGCCCAGGCCTTAGAACCGTAGAATGGTTTGGGTGAGAAGGGACCTCAAAGATCATCTCGTTCCAATCCCCCTGCCATGGGCAAGGACACCTTCCACTAGCCCAGGTTGCTCCAAGCCCCATCCAAACTGGTCTTAAACTCTTCCAGGGATGGGGTAGCCACAGCTTCTCTGGGCAACCTTGGTCAGTGTCTCACCATCCTTTTAGTAAAGAATTTCCTCCTAATATCTAATCCAACTCTGTCCTCCTTCAGCTTAAGGCCATTCCCCCTTGTTCTGTCACTCCGTGCCCTTGTCAAAATCTGCTCTCCAGCTCTCCTGTAGCCCCTTTTGGCACGGGAAGGGGCTCTAAGCTCTCCATGGAGCCTTCTATTCTCCACCCTGAATAACCCCATCTCTCTCAGCCTGTCTCCAGAGCAGAGCTGCTCCAGCCCTGTGATCAACCACGATCAACTGTGATCACGGCCTGCTCTGCACTAATTTCAACAGGTCACAGTCTCCAGGTGTGTCTTGCTAAGCCTTGGGCACTGAGAATTTATGTTTAGTGATAGGGGAGGATGCCACAGTGGGGAAGATTTTATAAAGTATTTTAGTAGATGTGAAAAATAAAGGAAGATCGCCGTAGGAAATGAAAAATAGATTCAGCTTGGTGGACCAAAAAGATGAGAGAGTTATATACAGGCAGGGAGAGAGAGGGAATAGGAGCCACAGAGCTGGCAAGTAATAGGCAGATATGACAGACAAAGTGTATGTAACTATTCCTTGCCTTTTACTAAGAGGAGTTCACACATCCTCAGACAACCCAAATAGAGACTCACACAATGAGACACTACTGAGGAGAAAACAAAAAAGAACAAGTCTGAATGGCAGGGCACAGATTTTGCAATCAGTCAGCTCACGCTGCATTTCAGCTGGGAAGTGAACAATCAGAATTCTGTAGCTCATTTCCAAAACAAGAGAGGAAGCAACTTCCATCTTCAGCACTACACACAACAACACAAGAGAGGAAGGCTGGGAGAAACCTTGTCAACCAGCCCTTCCTTCAGCCCCAAGGCAGCATAAACTCTGCTGCAACTAAAAAGATCTAACCAAATGTCTGCCTAAGCACTTCTCTAGGGACAACCAGCCATGAAATCCGTGTGTCGTCTCTGTGAAATTTTCCATCCACCTTCACCTTCCCCACAAGACTTCATTTTTTTTCCCCTAGGGCTTGCTAAAATTTAACTGTCAGGGGGATGTCAACTCAGTTAGTGAAGTACAGGCATTTAGCACTGTTTGAGACACCCTGAGGTGTCCAAAATGTCCACGTGGGCTGACAGATATGACAGAGAAGGCACAGAAGACTCACATCCTCCTGAAAAGGAGGTGAAGGCCAGGAAAAAACACCATAGGAAGTGTCAGATGGTGTGAGGGGTGACAAATGCCTTACAAGTTTCACTGAGCTGTAACTGCAATGTCTAAAATAAATCTCCCTTATAGAATCATAGAATTTGAGCCACCTTGCCATATCCACAGTCGATGTGGATGCAGCTTTTGGCTGTTCTGAAGTCTGGAAGCACAATTCCAGGTGGAACCATGGCTTCAATTACAGTCACTGGAGACCCAGCTCAGATGGCTGATGGAACCAAGGCCATCCTTCATGGAACCAAAGCCATCCTTCAGCTGATCAGAGTAAGGACCTACTTTAGGTTGACATAAGATGCTCTCCACGCTCCCTCAGCTGTGTGGTCCAGCTGTCTTTTAAAGAGAATAGAAACAGAAGCTAAGTGAACATGAAGACTTTTATACATATCATCTAAATGGCTTAATATCAGCCAAGAAAGCACATTATTTCTGCTAATTGTGGACAAAACTAAAGGGTTGTTTCACATGCCTTTTGTGAAACATCTGAAACACATGAAACACAAAGCATTTCACGCTCCTTGAACTATTTCTCCATAGTGTTTGTCTTTTAACTGTGTGACTCTAATCTCCTATTCAGCTTCTGAACTGGTAATAATTTAGATCTTCTGCTACAGAGACCATGTAGTCTACATTTCTCATATTTACCAAAAAAAATATGGTTATTCACACTCTAAGGATAAAAATATGCATTTGTCCTTACTGAATTTCAATGTAATTTTTTTTGAGACTGTCATTCCAGTTTGTCAAGATAATTTTATTGAGTTCAAGCTAAATATGTTTTCCACCATGTCCTCCTGGTAGCCCCACCCAGCATAGTGATATCTATAAATCAGATTAGCATATGTTTTACTTTATATTTTAACTCACCATGCCCTGAAGACTGATAAGTCTCTGACAGTTAAGCCAGGGATTCCTCTGACAGAGATCTACTGAAAATTCCACTACAAATGTGGCATTTCTACCAGTTATGCACCTACATCACATTAGTTCTGTTTAGATCATATTCACAATAACAATACCATGAGAAATAGTGTCAAACACCTTTCTAAATCTAATAATGATGTCTATTGCTTTTCTATATCTGTGAAGCTTTTACACTGTCAGAGCATGACTTTTAGGAGGCTTGGCACAATATTGTATTGACAAATCTATTTTGGCTTCAACTCATCCTTTTGTTATCTTCCAAGTGCTCACACACAGACAATTTGTTTGATTATTTGTTCCTGTATTGTCCCTGGAACCGAAGTTAAGCTGACTGGCTTGGAGTTCCTTGGGATTTCTCTGCACTCTGACTTTTAAAGATAAACACTCAGATTTTCTCCTACCGGTTGTCTGGGCACTCATTTGCATTTCAAAAGTTCTCGTGAATGTCCGTAAAGAAATCTGCAATTCCTTCAGTTTTCAGCCTGAGTACCCTGTCATGAAATTCATGAGACACAAAGGATTTGAAAACTCTGCTTTCTAACTATGGCAACTTCTGCTTTTTTCCACTACCTGCTGTCAAATTTCATTTGCAAAGATACCTGTGGTGTGGGGTTACTTTTTTTAATTTCTTCTAACAAAATGTACAGTGTAATTTTTTTCAGTTCTGTTTATCTCCAGAACTACAAAAAAATGTCCTTTTCCAAGTTTAACTTGACCTTGTGTTTCACAACAAGATATAGCCTATTCATGAATTTTAGAGCATTGTTCTTATTTATTTGCTGATGTTTATGTTCTTCCCAGGAACTCAGAAAAGTTTCTGCTGAGTTAATTTAAGAAATGGTATTGACTGTCCAGTGCAGGAAAGTCTTCAGTGTTTCTTTAAGATTTTCCCCTTCTCCAGAAATTACTTAAAAAGTAATTCTCTTTTCTTAATTCTCTAATCCATTACATATTTTTTTTTTAATCTGGGGAAATTATCAGAAGTATTTCAAATGTTTCAACGTTTATAGGTCTATTATTTATAATTTAATGTATTTTTTTTTTTAATTTTGGTTTTGGTTTTGGGTTTATTGATAAACCAATAGGAATTTCTCTGGGCCACAGAACTGAGTTTTGAGGCCAGTTTCTCATAATAAAGTCTTGGAAAGTAGCACTTAATGGGTCGTTAAAAAATGTTGTGCTTTGCTTCTCAAGGTAAATCACAGAACTTCTGCCACCATGTGTAAAAGGAACATTTAGACACTTCCATGTGTTACATAGACATCCTTTCCTGATATCCACTTCACATTTACCTTAGGATTAATGTCATTATATGTCACCCCTATGCATTGTTCTACTTCTATCCTCTATGTTTGCAGAGTACAGATATTTGCAAGCAGTTCCTCTGTGCAGCTCTTAAAAAAACAGGTTCGGTCAAGTCCTATTTTTGAGGTAACTGGAAACTGGAAAGGCAGTGTCCATCTGGATCTTTTCCTGTAAAAGCTGCCTTTAACCCTTGCAGCATTCCCTCTCCAGCCCAGGTCAGCAATGTGAAAATAAAAGCTGAGGCCCTAAAACACTTAGTTCAGTACTGAGACATCACAAACTGCAGATCAGAGAATTACAGAATGGGTTGGGTTAGGGGGGACCTTCAAGATCACCCAGTTCCAACCCCTTTCCTTGGGCAGGTACACCTTCCATTAGACCAAGTTATTCCAAGCCCTATCCAACCTGGCCTTGAACACTTCCAGGGATGGTACATCCAAAGCTTCTCTGGGAACCTGTGTCACCCTTACAGGGAAGAATTTCTTCCTAACATTTAATCTAAATCTACCCTCATTCAGTCTAAAACCATTATCCCTCATCCTCTCTGCCCTCCCTAATAAAGAGTCCCTCCTTATCTTTCTTGGAGCTCCTTTAGGTACTGGAAGGTGCTATGAGCTCTCCCTGGATCCTGCTCTTCTCTAGGCTGAACAACCCCAGCTCTCTCAGCCTTTCCCCATAGTGGAATCTGTAGTATCTGGCTATTAATTCATGAATTAAAAACTCCAAGCATCCCATCAATCCTCTGCACAAGAGAAATGCAAATTCCTAATCTATAAAACAAAGGGACAAAATAGAACATGTGAATTGGCCAAAGTCACACACAGGAAACAGGTGGAACCAGAGGAAAGTGTCCCTGCCCTTGGCAAGGGGGTTGGAACAAGATGATCCTTAGGGTCTCTTCCAACTCAAACCTGTATTTCCAGGGATTCAGGGCTGGACTTGATCTCAAGTATATCTGAGAAAACACACCTGACATACCATTTTCCCACCTACCACTTCTACTGTTTCTACAGATTTCAATTCTTGTATTTAGGATACAATGATGGAAGAAATAACAGTGCAATTTTTGATGTCCATCATAAATTTGGGTGCTGGATGGATTTCAGTGGGAAGAACTTCCCACAGCCTACAAACTCGATCAGAAGTGTGCTGGTGACCTGGCTGAAATCTGATTACAAAAGATTCAATGATATTGTGGAAAGTACATCTGTAATGTCCACTGCCATGGGTACAAGGGATGCAATTAGCTGCTGAAATTAATTGCAATCGTGCAAGTGGAAGCCAGGCATGTAAAATGTACAAGTCTCCAGCCTTGTCTGACGCAGTACCATTAATAAGATCCATAATCCCTTCTCCCAGAATGTTGGCAGAGCACATCTGATCACACATTGTAGTGTGATCAGAGGGGTTTTAAATCAAGAGAGGAGGTAAGTATAGGAATCTAGACTTGTACACTCATGACTATGAGAAAAAAAATATATTCAATAAAGTATGTAGTTTTTATGACACAGAGATATTCCTATACTAATAAAACATTATTTTTAGTTGAATTCTCTCACACCAATTCAGTTTCCTTTTCCCTTTTCTCTCACTTGCTTTTCTGTCTTAAAAAAAATAGATAAAAAAATCTCTTATTTCAAAGCATCAAAAATGATGATGACCTGTGGAAAAAGTATTTTTCCTTTCCAGATTTACAACCTTTTGGAAGAAAGCTAAAAAAATATCTGGCATATCAAAGTGCAAGCCACGAGTTGCGTGCATTTGCTCTGAACACACACAGAGATTGACTAGTTGTGGACTCCAGGAAGAACTTTAGACAAAAGAACTTGGGGGACAATGAAGAGCAGAAAGTAATTATAATGCCAAAGGATAAATTTTCAAAGATCCTTTTGGGAATTTGTTGCCAAATTTCCATTAAAGTTAAATATTGTACCAGTGCAAACCCTGTCTGAGGATCACTGAGTTTAATAAGAAAGAACCAGTGGGCTATACAGAAAATCAGAGAAGGGCAATATCTCCCCATAAAACACAGGGAAAAAAGTCATTTGAAGGAAAAATGAAGTACAGGGATGTGTGGGCACAGCTTTTCAGGCAGGGAATAATTGTGTATTACATTTGTGGCAGTTGTATGCATGAAATAAAACAGTAAAGCAAGAAATAAAAGAATTTTAACATTTATAAAAACGCAGATATGTTACAAGAGTAATATCACCGGCTGCTATAAATCAGCTAAATTGATAACTATGGGCAGGAATATCTGCCTTACCTTAAAATATTAGTTTTCACATTTACTCTGATCATCCTGTTCAGACGGCAATGACACTGGTTACTACTGAATGCCCTATTCCAAGAAATCCACAATATTTACAAATGTTGAGGGTGGTGACACGTTTTATAACCAGTCTGGGACAAAGAAAAGTCTCTACTGGCTTTTGATTTCTTGGTAAAACTCAGCAGAACAACTCTGACAGCACACAAAAATACAACAAAAAAAGCGCAGCAGCATAAAATTATAGGGATGTAAACACATAACAAAGCCCACACAAAGTGTTTGTTACTGTATAAGGTGATAAGCTAAAGCAGCAATCAGTGTATGTTTTTTGGGCACTTTCTTTAACAGTTCTACAGATACTGAAATAATCGACACTGTTGTGACATTTTCCCTGGTTTCCAGACCCGGTGATTTCCCAGCCACCTTGGAGCACTGAGTAGAATTTCAAAGGCCTTTTCCACCTCTGTGTAGCTCTTGTGAGCCCTTCAAAACGGATCAGTGCTTTGGATGAGGCCTTGGCCCAGCTGAAATCAGTCAGAAAAATTCCATTGACTTCAGTGGGGTCAGAATTTCATCTTCAGCCTTCATCTCCCTTCCTCTTAGAGGAATGTTATTTTTAAAGCCTCCCTGCCATGCTTTGTGCCTATTTATAAAGGGAAGATGTCAAAGGGTGACTCTTCCCTCCTTTCAGACCCACAGCCATGGGTTATTTTGCCTTGCAAAGGTCTCCTCAGCCAGGACAGCCAAGGCAGAGGTTTCATTAGGAAGGGTGAACCAGCAATCAAGAGGTCGACACCCAGCGGGTTTTGAAAACCCTCAATCCTCCAAAGCAGAACATATCCCAGTAGGATTAAGAGGGAATACTGTCTTCAAGTCCTCTGTGTGTTTTATAGCTCTTTTGTATAGAATGACTTTATTTTAAGAGGTTGGGGGATGAGAGGAGATATCAGCAGGTCTGCAGCTGCTTTATCCAAGGTCTCAGGCCCCTTCTGAGGATCACTGGTTGTAAAGGAGGATGTGGGTGGGCATCATTAGAATTGCCCCACGCATATCAATAGCCAATTAGGGAACATAACTCAGTTTGATCCACTGCATACAGGGAAAGAGTAAATGGTTTTGTATGAATAAATCAGTTCAAGAGAATTATTTCTCCCTCTTAAGAAATTATAAATGGTTCTATCAAGCACCATTATCGGCTGGAGCAGAAATAAAATCTGACATTTGTCTCTAGAGCCTTTTACATTAAAGCATGATTTTTACAATTACATTCTCCAAACTTTTAGTTCTCTAATGGCAGAAAAGGAGGCATAAGGGCAGCAAAGAAATGAGGCTTGTTGTCATGCATGTGAAAATTAAAGAGATACTCAGGAAAATTCAGGAACTAGGAAAGGTTATATCCCAACCTTTAGGACTCTGGGTGCAGAAAACATTTTTAGACTAAATACTCACTTTTCTGTAGTTAATAAGAGTATCTGACTGCATTTGTAAAGAGGAGAAGAAAACTTTTGGGAACAATTGGATTTGCAAGCCACAGGAACTTAACTTATTGTAGGCAATTTGTCATAATTAGGGCACTTCTGGATGTCTTTTTATACTTTCATGTGAACTGTATGGAACTAGCCAAGGTTTCAAAAAGGGTCCTGCACCAAATGAGTGATCACTTTGATTCACTTTGATGGTTCAGATGATCTTTATTTGTGTCTATTTGCAGCAAAATAAAGATTATTGGTTCTTGTATTTCTATTCACAAGATGAAGTTGGTTTTAAAGTTCATCCTTCTCACTCCCTCTGAATCAACCTGACCTTTGGAATGAGTACAGGGGTTGATGAAAACAATGCAATCCCACAACAGGTTGTGAAGGCACCAGCAACAAACATTGTAGAACATCACCAGTCACTGAATCACAGAATCTCAGAAATGATTTGGGTTGGAGGGGATCTCTGGACGTCTCATGTCCTGCAGGGCAAAAAAACAACCTTCCCAGAAGTAACCTAGAAAGAACTGTGAATTTCTGGTGGACCTTGACCCACAACCTCTGTAGTGCTGGTTGGGGCCTCTTAATGAGTGTATGAAGAGTGTTCAGGGACTCCATAGACATGGACCAACATCAAAATCAGTGTTGGCATCTGAGTCCTTCAATGTAGAGATTGTTCAAGAATGTTCTTTAGAATATGTTCAATTCATTTTGCTGCTTCCTGGCTCATGGATGCACTGTCAAAACATGTTAAAACCTTGCTCAGTGTCATTTTAGTAAATATAATTTTTTTTCTGTATTTACTTAAAATAAGTACCTGATTATCACAGAATCACAGAATCACAGAATCACAGAATCACAGAATCACAGAATAGTGAGGTTTGGAAGGGATATCATCCAGTCCAACTTCCCTGCCAAGACAGGGCCATATGGAGCAGGTGGCACAGGAACATGTCCAGGTGGTTTTGGAATGTCTCCAGAGAGGGAGACTCTACTCCCTCGCTGGGCAGATGTTCCAGTGCTCTGCCACCCTCCATGGAAAGAAGTTCTTCCTTGTGTTGAGGTGGAACTTCTTGTGTTTTAGTTTAGGGCCATTGCTCCTCATCCTGTTGCTGGGCATCACTGAAAAGAGTCTGGCACCATCCTCTGACACCTGTCTTTGAGATATTTGTAAGTATTGATGAGATTCTCTCTTTATCTTCTTTTCTTTAGATTAAACAGGCCCAGCTCCCACAATCTCTCCTCACAGGAGGGATGCTCCAGACCCCTCATCATCTTTGTGGCCTCTGCTGGATGACTATTTCAGAAGTTTATCTTTTCTGTGCTGCAAATGAACACTTACAGATGCTTGAGTTGGAACAAAAAGCTTCTGTAGGTTTCATCCTTACAGATCTTTACTGTTCCTTGGGACAAAACATCCATGTCTTAAATACATTTGCTAAAACAGGGGCTCTCCCAGAGCACCTCCAGGAAAAAGCACAGGGGGTCGGCAGACCTTGTAATGAATGCTCATCACTGGGTAACACTTCATCTTCACTTCTCTCTAATTAACACTAAAATAGTATTCAGAACAGACTGGTTTTACATAAAAAGGAATTCCTGATAGAGATTGGCATTTATAATTAATAGCCAGCCAGCTCAAGTGCTGGCTCTTTACTTTTAAGTGCTCCATTATTATAATTTCTCCTGAAATTCATTATAATAACACTGATCACAAAGAGACCATTTCTCTTTGGTTTAAAGAGCTGCTGTCAGTGATGGCAAGGCAAAGATTTGACCTACATGAGAACATAAGGGCAAGGGCATGTTTTAGTGCTTGGACATATGGAGTTACAAGAGACCTGTGTATTGTGATGACAGCACTCAGCTCTGCAGTTGATATAAAGATGTTCAAAGTCCTCCTGCTAGAGAAGCCTCTCCTGACTAATAGTGCTGCACTGGAACCCTCTCAAGCCTTCTGCATCTCATTTGTACCTAAACATTTTAGTTAAAGAAACACTGAGGCATTTTTTATGAACAAAACCCCAGAAGTACTGGACTTTTGTTTGACCTCCAAATTGTTTGACAGCAATGAGGGGATTAGCTGGTCCCCTCCAATGACCATCCAAATGATACTGCAGATTACTTACAGATTTTGTGAGGGTTCGTTTTGGTCTCCTTAAATTGTGAGATGGTGCATTTGGATCTCCTATTTCTTCCCCTTTTGTGGCACTCACAGCCTCAGACAGTGTCATCTAATTTCTTCGAGGCAAATAGACACGGAGTCATTGAATCACAGAATGGGTTGGGTTGGAAGGGACCTTAAAAATCCTTAATTCCAACCCCTCTGCCATGGGGTTTTACATTTCACTAGACCAGGAGAGGATGTGTGGTTGATGTGTGCAACAGTAGAAGGCATTTAGGGGTCCATCCTACACCCATGATTTACTAGAGTCAGGAAAACATGACACGTAAAATGTATAAACTATTAAATGCACACAGCAGTCAGACATTGGCTTGGCTACTCTTTCATCCTATCATCTTTGATTAAGAGCTGTAGACAATAAAGTTAAAGGTTAATTAAAGTGCAAAACAGCCTCACATTTGTAAAATAAAATTACCTGTTTAAAAATCCTCTAATTAAGAAAATAATCTAATAATGGTTCTTCGCCAGAGGGAGAAGAAGATTTCTGAGCTAAACTCAATTTTTCAAGCTAAGGGAAATGTCTGACCTAACTCACATACCTAAGTGGTGAGAGATTTCAAATAATAATGTGCTCCCAAGGTGAAAAGGGATTCCAATCCCTTTTAGTGATGCCACAGACCTCTCAGAGATGACAAAAATGAAACCAATCTCATGAAACCAATGTCCATTTTGCTTAGACTTCCTGAGGGAACTCCCTCAGAGCTTCAGGATATGTATGATGCAGGTTCCTTCGTCACTCCAGTCTAGGTGGGTGAGAAATTATGGGTAGTCAAGGGCTGAAAAGTCCTCAGATTTTTTTATTTTTTTTCCCTAAAGCTCTCACTTAAAATAAAAACAAGCAGAAAGGGCCAGAAAAATATCACTCTGGAATAAGTCTCTTGCTGCTGGTTTCTGTAGAGCTGGAGAGAAAAAGATTAACCCAAGCACTACACGTTATCCATATAATCTGCTTACAAACCAAGACATGGACTTTTGTATCCTCTGATAGACTGTTCCACCACAAATAGTTGTGCCCTATAAAATTGGACTGAATCTTGCTATGTAATACCCACAATCCCAAAAAGTTTCCAACTTCCTCTTAGAAATAATTCAAAATCCTTAATACAAACACTGTTTTGCATTTGTGTAACAATTTCCACCCGAAAATCTCGCAGCATATTCCTAAATAAGATTCAAAATTCATGTGCATGAATAGCTCACCTTTAGTTTTGCAAGGGCAAACAGAGAAATGGAGTAATTTATTTAGCTGACATTGTAAGGGCACTGACTTAGCTGAAAATAGAGTCCAGATCTCCTGATTCGTAGCCCTGTGCTGGAGAGACCACACTACTACTCCTAAGCAACCTCCCAAGAAGCCCATAAAATTCAGCAGTGGCAGCTCTATATATAATGCTGATCCAACATTTGCTGTGGGTAATGTTTTACACTATATCTCTTGCAAATCATTTCTTTTAAAGCATTTCCTCTGTCTGTACCTAATGATTTATTCAGCCTTTGTTGCCTGATGTGAATCTTCCTCTGAAAAAACAATATGCAAATCTATAAAAATGCAACTTCAGGGGTTTTACCTTTTCTTTCTTTTTTTTTTTTCTTTTGTAATTTTATTTCATTTTATTCAAATCATAAATCTTTACATTGTGGGAATGAACATTAGGAAACCTGAAGCAAACACTTTCTATTCTAATTTATTTTAGCTTACAAATGCTGTAGTTTCCCTCCCCTTCAGAATTTTTCACAAAAATGGAAATGACAAAAGGAAAACATTCCAAGAATGTTTTTAAGGCAGTGCTTGAAAATGGGAGGTGGGAGAGGAAAATGGCATCTATCTGGTTACAATGTTTTAAGGATATTTACTAATCTTTTAATTGGTAAAGGTTAATGCACCTGCCTATTGCTCATGACAACAAACACAGGATTTCCAAGTGGGAAACACAGTGATTTTATCAAGAAAAGTCCTTTTTGAAAGGCCAAAAAGGAAATAGATGTTGCTTCAGGAAATAGACAAGACAAAATACCCCTGTCCTAAATCAGAGGGCTGGACAGAAGAAGCAGGTTTTCTGTGACATGATAGAACAAGTGACAAAGGTTACAACTGAACCCTAACCCACCCAGAGGTTTAGTTGATTTAAATAACTTAATGTTAGTCATCCAAGAGTCGAGTTTGAAACTAAGCACCATAGTCTGTATATCAAAGGGAAAGGGGTGATTCAAAGATCCTAAATAGATGTTTGAGATAAGGAAGGTTGGTAGATTGAAGGAGAGCAGATGTCAGGAAGAAATTCTTTACCGTGAGGGTGGTGAGGACAACCACTGGAACAGGTTGTCCAGACAGGCTGTGGTCTCCCCATCCCTGGAACTGTTCAAGGCCAGGTTGGATGGGGCTTGGGGAGACCTGGGATAGTGGAAGGTGTCCCTGCCCATGGCAGGGGGGTGGAACGCGATGGTTTTTAATGTTCATTCCGATCCAAACCATTCTGTGATTCCATAATAACTATCCTGCTCTAAATTTTTTTGCAGGTGCTTATTCCTTTTGATTGCAGAGGATTTAACCCAGACAATGACTTTGTACTGGAGCAGATGTCTGGCTTTAAAACAGGTGATGTTCATCCCAAAGATGGTGAAGGGTTATCAGGTACCACTTAGAATTACTCTATCAAAGCACATCCATAGCAATCCTGCTTGGACTGATAACGACCAAAGCCAACTTCTCAGGGGTCCTCTCTTATTTTTATCTGCTGGCTTGACCTTCAGACTGTGACCAGGACAATACAATATTTTTAAGCCATGGCTGGATTTGACCAAGCAGTTGATTGATGCAGCAGAGAGGCAATAGTTTCATCCAGAAAACAGGTATTTTAGGGGGGGCTGTACCTCCCCATCTGCTGATGGAGTGCTTAATTACAATATAATTATTGCTCATTTTTATACATTAAAGATATAAAAATATACATTTCTACCCCACTTCTGAGTTAGGATGGTAATGACACCTCTTACTTTTGATGCTTAATTTTTGAAACCACATTGTATTTTTCCTCTGTGCTAACCTACATGCTTGGGGGGATTTTCTGGTAAATAACCATACAGTTCACTCTTCCCTTCCAAGATTACTGCAAATTCCTATTTACTATGATCTTATTGCAAGACTTTAGTTAGAATTAGGTTCTGATGGCTTAAAACTTGTTTCTTTCATGCAAAACAATTTCTTAATTCATTTGAATTTTAACAACCATCCAGAAGTAAACTTTTCTGATGGGAGCTGAATAGAAGAGCTGCAAAAGTACATGTGCTCTTGGCACATCTGATGAAGTTCTGCATGCGTAGAGTTTTCCCATCTTCCTTTTCTCCTGCCATCCAGGTTCTGGAAATGTCCAGTCCTACATACCCAGGCTTTGTATCTTATCTCATTTTAAAGACTGGATACTTTGGAGGGTCAAAACCTTTTCCCTCTGTTTGGAATGTGTTAAGATGATCCATCACTAAGGCATCTAAACTTCATACTTGTGCAAACAAGATTTGATTCCATGCTCTAATAAAACATCATCCTTCCCTGAATTCAGTAATTACTGTTAGTTGCCCCCATTTTCCCAGGATGTCAGCAGTTTCCATCAGTCTGGGATACTTAGTTTTTACATTGCAATAGTGGAGATGATGTAATTACTGAGGTGTTCAGTAATTCATTCAGTAAATCCCATTCCAAGGATGGACACACCATCCCTGGAAGTGTCCAAGGCCAGGTTGGATGGGGCTCTGAGCAACCTGGTCTAGTGGAAGGTGTCCCTGCCCATGGCAGGGGGTTGGAACGAGATGATCTTTAATGTCTCCTCCAACTCAAACTGTTCTGTGATTCTAAAATATATCCTTGAGTAACTTTTTGATTTTAACTTCTCTTTTAGGGGAAATGGAGGTTGTTTTTCAAAGTGTGCAATAAAGAGTTCAAGTTTTCCATTTGTATCTCAGTGATTTATCTCTGATTTATCTCTGGCCAATTGCTCCTTTTCTATGAAATATAAATTATATCATGTCATACGACCTATAAAGATAAAACAATCCTCAATTATGAGGGCTCAGATTCCTCAGCAATAGAGATTGTGGCATTAAATTAAAAGGAGCTGCAGTAACAGCTCTACAAGGCAACTCTATGAAACAGTTCTCACTGGATTGTCTGAATGTGTTTGGAGACCAAAGGTCAAAAAATCTCTTTCCCCTTTCTCAGTCAACCATTAAAATGTACTTTGTGACAAGTAAATACAGAAATGTAACTCACCCTAAGCCTACACATCTCAAGTGGACAATTACAGTGATGGAAAAGGAGAGATTGTTGGATTAACACTCACAATAAAGGTTCCAAGCCTGACACTTCTATTCTTTGATCTTACTGTATTTTGATGTCTTACTTTCTACACATTCACACTCTGTTGGTCTTTTACTCGTTGATAGCTGTCTTTTGAAAAGAATTCCTCTCACTTGCCTGCATCTTTCAGCAAAAATAAATAAATATAAAAAAGAAAAGAGGAAGAAAAGGCTGACTAGGAAGAAGTTGGCTGAGTTTCTCAGAGCACCTGAGGCTTTAAATATAACTGGTCAAAGGCAATGCACTGATCTGTGCTCAACATCAGAACTGGGTTAGTGCTTCCAAGTTCCTGTGCCTGGGTTTTGGCTGTAGCCCAATTTTGTGGGGTTTAGAAACAGATCCATCAGTCCCACCTCACCCAAACCTTCCTTTAGGTGGTGTAAAACCCCCCATACCTGGATAAAGGATGAGCTGACCTAAGTCTTCACATGGATGACCAGGAGGAAAGGCTCTCTGGACACACCATAACAAAACCACAGCTCACAGAATTTATATTCAGTCATTGTGATTAAGGCAAACATCACTTTTGGACAATTACTCTTATCCTTGACTGCAGCACTCCCAAGGTAGTGCTACTCTTGAAGATGACACCAGTGCAGAAATAGCAATTTCATCACTGTTACAGTTTACTATTACCTTAATTTTAAAATGAGAGGCTCCAGGCGCTCTGTCTTTTATGCTGAGGGGAAAGTTAAAAATTCCTGGGACTGCTCCTGGATTCTCCCATTTTCTTCCCAAGTTACTTTGATGTCCCCTTTTCTGTTTGGATCACAGTTTCTCTAGAGATTGATTTCTTACAGTGCCTGGGCCAACTGACTCCTCATATTCTCCTTCCAGGAACAAAAAATTCCAGACTATTTCTCATATCCTTTCCACGCAAATGTTAGCAGGTGATGTGGATCCCCATTTCCTCCTGCACAGGGTCTGAAGTGTTCAGTTACTTGGTCAGATTTTTACCCACAACCACTGATTTTACCTCTTTTCTTTGAAGAGATGGTGGCCTAGCAATCAGTTGTTTATTCTTGGCCCTGTTAAGCAGTTCACTTGATGCTGCTATGCCTCAGTTTACACACTTTTAATCTAGGGATAATAATAGTCTATGACCTGTTTCTCTCCTAGGACAACCAGGAAATTAATTAATTAATGTGACATGAAACTGCCAGCTGAGAAGGAGTGGAAGGAGTGCTGATCATGTCCATATAGTTTGAGAGGCCCCAAGAAATGAGAGCTTAATTTGTGAGGTGGGAGCCAACAACTAATATTTGAGGATTTCATGGAGCTTGGTTTTAAAACATGTATTTTGGACACCTGTCTTCTCAGAAGAGCCTGCCAAAGCATTTGATGCAGAAAAACAATGTGAAATGGTTGTCAAATGAACCTGTATGTCATTAAAAGGAAAGGAAAATTAATGTGACTCATACAGGATGCTGAAAGTCTGTCACAGCAGCCCAGGGCAAGTGTCGTTTATTCCTGGCAGCACAAAGCCCAACTGATTGATCCCAAAGCCTTGTGAATTCAGCAGAAAGACTCCCAAGCTACCTCAGACTAACTAGCTTTTCTGTCAGTCTGAACATTGTCAGTCACGAAAAACTTTAAATACCAAGACTTGGAGTCTCTGGCAGGGATAGTAAAATATTGAGCTTTCCCAACCCACCCAAAGAATCCTGGGGTCCTACAGCAAAGTTTCGTCCTACAGCATAAATTCTAAGTTTCCTGCATGTGGTGTGACTCTTTGTGTTCAGGTCAGAGAAGGAAAGGCTGGCAGGATGTAGGTGGATTATGTTAATCGACGAGAAAATTTCAGGGTTTTCCTTTCTGTAAAAGTTGCTCAACCCCTGAAAGCTTTCTGTGAGAAACCTGTCAGAGACCTTACTGCCAGTGTTTTGGATCTTTGATGCCTCCAGTGCAGTCTGTGGCTTTCTCTGTCCCCTGCTGCTGTGACAAAGCCATGGCCACTGCTTAGGCAGAAGGGTTGCAAAATCCCACAGTGCATAAAGCACTGAGCTGGAGTTCAACATCATGGTCTGCCTGTTGGAAGCAAGGCAGTTTGGTCACCCTGTGCCTCAACCTCCTCATGTCTCTTTATTCATTTTTCATTTGCTTTCTCTCTTTTGGTCATTAACACATTGAGACCACGACCATTTCTTACTTCTGTTTGATATCACAGTTTCAACTACATTTCCCCTTCCCCCCCTGGATATTTGCACGAAGCCAATGGATCTACAGACTGATTTGTTTAATTTTTTTATGTAAGAAATCATATGGGTGAGTGTTTGAAGCAGGCAGCCTTTGATGTACCAAGTGTCAAGGATTCTCACCACTGCTTTTGAAGGCAACAGGATTCCCTTTTGTGAAAGGTACTCCCTGTTTTGTATCTTTGCTTTGCTACTGTCTGATTATAAATTTATCTTAGACTTCTACCACCTTTTATAGAATCTGTAGGCCAAAGTCCTAGCAGTGAAAAACAGTGCACCTCCACTGATGTCAACAGAAAAATGGCAATGTTTATTAGATAAACATCTACCTTATTAGACATTATTTATTATCACTTTTCATGTTATCATTTTGCAATTTACTTTTATTACTGTTATTTATTACCAGGCCTGTTTCCTCAGACATTATGAATCCTCCTTGCATAAATGGATTTGGACATCCATTATACCCCCAAGGCAGCAAAATGAAAATATGAAGAAGTTTAGATGGTATTTTCAAGACACCTAATTAGTTCACATCCTAAAAGCCATAATATAATGGATCTGTTGTGCATCTTTGACTGATAGTGAGGTAGTGCCAGACTGGGGATAATGACTGGGTCCCATCTGTGCACAGGGAGGTGGCAGTGAGCTGGAGATGCCTTGTGATGGAGCAACTGTCAGAGGGGTTGCAGTGATGCAAAAGCTCCTGTTATATCCGTGGTTGATGCAGGATTCATGTGCACAGATTTCTCACTGAAAGCGTAAAATCTGACCTGTCAAATCTCACTGGTCAAAAGCTTCTTTTCAGGAGTTTTCTCTGGCTGTAACTCGGGGAATGAGTATGAGTTGTGGCACCTGCTTTTGTCTCTGGCTTGTGTGGAATGGATTTGGACAGGGGGAGAGGAGGGAGGTGTTTGCAAATAATGACTTGCTGCACATGGCTCAGCTAGCACTAAGAAAGGGCTGGAAGGAGTCTGTGAGCAGGTGCTGCTCTAACCACTACATCACACTGTCTTCTGCAGACAGGGAGACCATCACTTTTAAATTGCTGGGATCATTTTCCATGGATTGGAAAGGGTGAGCTGTTTCTCTGTGCCTACAGCCAAGAACCTATGACTGCCCACTGAGGTATGGCCTAATTTTCCACCCTGCTACCCATCCCAATCACTCAGAGATCATGGATACATGGAAATACTGCCATGCTATTAGTGCATGATGGACGTCCCGGTTAGTGAGTTTTCATTTTCATGGGTAATGAGCAGAAGGGGCCTCTCCTTAATGCTGACTCTCCAGAACAATGGTAAGGAGCTCAGACATGCCTAAATAATGTTCTCTCATAATGTTGTTATTTAGCAGGAATCGATGTTCACACCTGTTTATTTCTCTTTCAGACACAAATGAAAACAGTGTGCACAATTAATACAGTTAAATTGAAAAATAGCACAGTATTGATTAGCCAACTTTCCATTATGCTGTACAACATCATTCAATCTCTCCTGGACACCAGGAGAAACCTAATGGGCTATTACTTATCACAGCCTAAGAAATCCCCGTGGCAAACTGCTGCAACCCAATACAGTAAATCTCAGGAATTTTGTTTCATCCCACTAATGAGTATCTTTGCTGCTTGGACTATAAGGGAAAGTCACATCCCAGATGTTAGTGCCCTTTTTCAGAAGTGTTTGGCTCCTGGCAATGACTAATTTGTTGAATTATTGGCCTCAGCTGCTGTGTTTTGAGGTGTGTTGTGTGTAAAACCCAGGTCTAATTCTGGTCACATTTTCTGTTCAATCTGTTAGAACCCAAACTCCAGGCATTTCTTCTGTCTGTGATCTAAATCCCCAGATGGAGACGCTCAGGTCAGAGACAGGGCTGATTTGACTTCAAATGGAAAGTGAGACAAATTACAGCACAGATGTATTTAAAAAGCTGCTCTCAGTTATCTCTCATCTCCGATCTGCTGCTGGCTTGGCTTGTTTTGACGTCAGCATTGGGCAGAATTCCAGCTGTGACCCTACAGCACTTTCCAGAGCGAATAGAAAGTTTTGGTTAGAAATTCTCGTGCAGGCCTATTAACACCTTGATTTGCAGGAGAGCTCAACCCAACTGATAAGCGATGAGATGCCAAAGGTTTCGAAGAACATCACAGATTTGTAGTTTCATGGCGGAAATATTTGTGGCCACTTAGGATGAGGATCTCAAACAATTTCATAGAATATCCTGAAATGGAAGGGACTCACACGGATCATCGAGTTCAACTCCTGACACAGCACAGGGGAACCTGAAAGTTAAATTGTGCATCTAAGACTGTTGTCCAAACACTTCTTGAATGCTGACAGGCTTGAGGTCATGACCCTTTCCAGTGAAACTCGTTCCAGTGCTTGACCAAGCTCTCAGTGAGGAACTTTTTCCTAATATTCAATCTGAACTTCCTCTGTCACTGAAGAGATCAGCACCTTTCTCTCTTCTGCCTCTCATGAGAAAGTTGTAGACAGCAATAAGTTCACCCTTCCATTTATTTTTTTACTTATTTTGATGCTTCTGTAATAATAACTAGCCTTTTGTAGGTTTGTAATAAAATTACATTATTTTTTAATCACTCATAAAAACAAGAGTAAACCCATTAATACCCAGGTGTTTTCAATGAAAAATCAATGAATTAACAGTGTTTTTTAAGCATTTTTTTGCAGACTTTGGCTGATGGCTTCTAAGAGTCTATTTCTAAGGATATTACTGAGGGTAACATTAAAAAACCACAGGGTATTTTGAGTTGCAGTTTGTGTTTTACCGTGTGAAAATCTATATTTATGACATCCTTAGAGTCATAGAAGCTCTAGTGGAAAATGTTCAGGGATCAGCAAACCAAAATGAGTTGAAAAATAGTGGCAAAAGGTAGTAGGAAATATGCCCTGAAGTTATACAGGAATTCCACTGCTCCATACAAGGCCTTTGTGGATTTAAGAAGTCCTATAAATGTACTTTACCACATTACAAAGACACTAAAATGTAAAGACTCAGTTCAAACTACCTGTGCTCATGCTGGAATTTACGAGTTGAGTGGTTTAGTGAAGATTTACAACCTCAATATTATTTAGAATTCATGGGTTTCCCATAGATTTTGTTACTGTGTGTTCCTCAGGTGCTAAGCCTTCATTTCTAGAACAATGGAACTCCTCTATTTGTGATTGCTCAAATAGCCTTCTGAAAAAGAGGTATGTGAAGGGAAACTTCCTGGATTTGTAAAACAATAATTATGTTGGGCAAAATATATTTCTTTTCCTAAATTTTCGATGGAAAGGATGAAGATAGCATATTTTACAGGGGCTTGTGAAACTTCACCTGAAGAATCAGCCAAGTCTCTTTGGCCAGTGTCCCACATCACATGGACTGTGAACATTGGGGTGGGGATAATGTTGAAGAGGAGACACAGATAAACATGATCCCTCAGCATCTGCCTCAATATTCCTACCTAGGAGTGCCAAAACCACCATAAATTTCTGAGACCACTGATGTTGAACACAGAATTCACTTTCCATCTCAGATCAGCCAGAATTCATGCACTGTCAGCATGGTACCATATTCCTTCTCCCACCCCATGAACATGGGGATGAGTTATATGTCAGCAGATCCTTTAACTGCCCCATCCAACATGTCTTTGCATGGGATTTGCCTGGCACAGGGTGGGAAGGAGGTGGCAACACCGTGCTGTTTCTCTGGGGTCACACCTTCCAACCATGGCTTGATGACCAAGACATGAGGCCTCTTCCATGGCATAGGATCATAGAATCAAAGAATGGTTTGGGTTGGAAGGGACCTTGAAGACCATCTCATTCCAACCACCTGCCATGGGCTGGGACACCTTCCACTAGACCAGGTTGCTCCAAGCCCCATCCATCCTGGCCTTGAACACTTCCAGGGATGGGCCAGCCACAACTTCTCTGCACAACCTGTGCAAGGGGCCTCACCACCCCCTCAGTAAAGAACTTTTTCCTAATATTTAATATAAACCTACCCTCTTTCAGTTTAATAGTCTCTTTCCATCTTTTTTGTAGGCTCCTTTCAAGAAGGCCACAATCAGGTCACTCTCGAGCCTTCTCTTCTCCAGGCTGAACAATCCCAATTCTCACAGGCTTTCCTCATAGAGGAAGTTTTCCATCCCTCTAATCAGCTTGGTGGCCTCCTCTGGACTCGCTCCAACAGCTCCATGTCCTTCCTGTGCACGTGACACAGCCAAAGGAATCACAGAGGTTGATGAATGTTAAGCACTTCCAAAAAGACCAGGTAAAAAGATGAGGCTTTACTTTATGAGAGTTCACACAACAGAGAAGCAGAAATCAATGATAATCCAAGGCACACATCTCACCAACAGACACAGGAAACCTGTCAGTCCCAACTCTGTCATTCACTCAAAAGAATTGGAACCATTATTCTTAATTATCCAGGAGTTGAAACACAGTCTATCAATTTATTTCGAGATACAGGACTTGTTCCTGGGTGCAGAGAATTAATTTTCCTCCAGTAATGCCTGGGAAAGCAGGAGATTGGCTCTGGTTGACTTACAGTGTCAGCATTTTTTTATTATTATTTCACAAACAACATCCATTTAATCACAAGGCATCTAGAAATTGAATACAAAAGGAGACCTCTCATTATTCGTAGAGAGTATCTTCCCCAATCACAGATTTGTTTGGTTAATAAGAACTATCACTAAAAAAGAAATAAAATTGTTCAGGATATCCTCATAGGGCCTCCTATTTATTACTTACTTACTTTTAATACCTAAAGGGATGCTGAAGATGAGAAAAATTCTTCTCTGCTGCTCTGAACTGAAGGATAGAAGTACAAATTCATTTTTTTTCGGAATATCTTTGCTCAGATATGTGGAAGTTTGATTTTGTGTTTCAAACTACAAGGGGAAAGTAGTTTCTGGCCTCTGCAGTGTAACTACTACCCGTGGTCTTACTGCTGCTCAGTGAATCATGCACAACTCACCCCTGTGCCAAGGCTCACCTGTGTCCTCCACAGAAGCAATTAAGTATTTTACATCTGAACTTTGACAGAAATTTGTCAATAAAATCCCATTTTTCACTGATGTATGCCAATTTGGTTTTTCGTAAGCTTTCAGTGTCTGGTTGGAAAACGTTCACGGGAAAAACTATTTCATTATTTTGCAATTTCTGGCAAGAGCAGCTGATAGCTCGAGATTATTTGTCAAACTGAAATTTTCCAGAAAAAATTCTCCTACACATAAATTCTACTTCTGGGGAAGTAAAATAAGAACTAAGAGATGTTTCTGGTTCTCACAACTTAGAGCACGATCTTCAGATGCTAGTGATGAACAACTGAATCTTCAGACAAACAGAAACAACAGTTAAGAAAGTGACTGGATGAGAGGAAATGGCCTCAAGTTGCACCAGGGCACGTTTAGATTGGATATTATGAATTTTTTTTTCCAGGAAAGGGTTTTCAGGCCCTGGCACAGTCTGCCCAGGGAGGTGGTTGAGCCGCCATCCCTGGAGATGTAGATATGGCACTTAGTGCTGCATTGATAGTGTTACCTTAAGAGTTGGACCTGATGATCTTCAGGATCTTTTCCAACCTAAGTGAGTCTTGGATTCTATAAATAATGATTTCCATGGAGATATATAGGGCTGTTTATACAAATAAGGGTTCCAGGAAAGAGTCTAGAGTCTCTTTCTCCATGCACACAGTGCAGATATTAGGCCTTAACTTTCTGCTTGAGATGCTGGAAAAGTTAATTTGCTAATGCTTGTAAAGTGCTTTCAAATCTCCAGCTATAAGAAGAGGAAAATGCAGCAATTAGTTTTTAATGAACTAGAAATAACGAGCATTAGGTCTCAATGCTATTTTTTTTTCTCCAAGAATGTTTTCTCTTAAACTATGTATTTAATTCCCTTTATATATCTACCTAGGTTTGTTTTTCTTACCATCCACATCACCATTTTATCTTGACAGTGATACAGAAATGCAGAGTTTGCTTGTTCCTTTCCCTGACAACTTCTTAAGCTCATTGGTATCGATTTAGGAAGCATTGAAGATAAATTAAGGAGTGGAGTCTGCAGGCAGCAAGGTGCCTTCAAGGCGTTCATGCCATGAGACAAACTACCTGCAAGGAGCAGGTCAGGGCAGAGCTGTTTCATGAGCTTCTTTTGCAGGCACTGCTCCATTCCCCCAAGTGTCTTCTGCAAAAGGCAGAATTTATCCATTACAGGCAGAAACAGCACCACGAGCTTGTCCAGCTAAGGACAGAACACTGATTTCACAGATCATCATCCCTCATACACAGGTCCAGTGTGATTATGGACTTGTGAGTTTTGTCCTTTGAATGTTATGGGTGGGCTTAAAGCAACACTCAGAGCACAATTCCTGCAGCAGTAATAAATGCAGAACATGAAAAAACTACTTCCCTGGGTGAATTTTGGGAGTCTTATTGATTCCATGTGTGTGCTCAAGACTATTCTCAATTCCTAAGGACTCTCTTGCTTCATGGTAACTTTCCTAAGGAGAGAGGCAGTGCCAGGCTTTGCAGCAATATAGTGAGAAAAAAAAGAATTAACCTGACCTGCATCTCAGAAGGCAACTTAGTGCTTTACATCACTAACATCTTAGAAATGGTTTAAAATCCAATTTTTGTGTGTACTGTGTGTACCTGTGGAGCTATAACAAGAAATAAAGGTTGTAATAAGAGTAATTAAGAATTGTAAGTAGCTGATATAACTGCAGGGACTCCCATACATTCACTTTTTTCCTGGTAATAACAGTAGCTACTCACTTGAGAAACTAAGCTACTGAAGACAATTATGTTTGTGTATGACCTGAATCATGATGGGCAGGAATGTTATTCTGATTAAAATACTGTTCTCATCCTCAAATATTCTGTGTCTGCACCATCAACAAAACAAATGCCCACTGTACAGGGTGACATTGAAGAGGTGTGTATATGCTAGGTAAAAAAATACTTCATATTTTTGCACTCATGGGTATCAAAATATGGGTCTAAAGGGGTTTCTTTAAGTCTAAAAGGGTTACTTTAAATATCATAATCATTTAAAAACTTCAGTCCAACTTTACTGAGAGGTCTGCATTTGTATTTGTCCCATTTGTTGTAGGAAAAATTCTGCTTCATCTGTCCAAACACGACATGAGGAAGAAAGGCTGTTAGACAGACACTTTCCTTGACTGAAGGAAAAGTGTCAGTGCTTGAATTCTGCTGCAATTTGGTCAGTTTTGTGTAGTTTACTTTGTATCCACTACTTTTGAAGTGTGCCTGAAACCTCAGCAGGATTTACTTCCACACTGTGAAAAAAAATGCTTGCTCAAGTCAATCTTCACAGAAACACAGAACGGTTTGGGTTGGAAGGGACCACAGCGGGTCCAACCTCCCTGCTCCAGCAGTGTCATCCCAGAGCACGTGGAACAGGATTGTGTTCAGATTCTTCTGGAATATCCCCAGTGAGGGAGACTCCACACCATCTCTGGGCAACCTGTTCCAGTGCTCAGTCACTGCACAGGAAAGAAGTTCTTCCTCATGTTCAGGTGGAACTTCCTGGGCATCAGTTCCTGCCCATTCCCTCTTGTCCCATTGCTGAGCCCCCCCGAGCAGAGCCTGGTCCATCCTCTGCCCCCTCCCTGCACACATGGACAGACATGGGGGAGGTCCCCTCTCAGTGTCTCTTCTTGAGGCTGAACAGCCCCAGCTCCCTCAGCCTTTCCTCATAAGAGAGATGGTCCAGTCTCCTAAACATCTTTGTAGCCTCTGCTGGACCTGCTCCAGGAGCTCCATGTCTCTCTGGTGCTGAGGAAGCCAGCACTGGACACAACACTCCAAATGTGCCTCACCAGGCCTGAGTGGAGGGGCAGGATCACCCCACCTCGACCTGCTGGCAATGCTCTTCCCAATGCATCCCAGAATCCCATTGACCTGCTTGTCCCCCAGGGCACACCGCTGGTCATGGACAGCTTGCTTTCCACCAGGACCCCCAGGTCCTTCTTGCCAGAGCTGCTCTCCAGCAGGTTGGCCCCCAACCTGTATTGGTGCAGGGGATTATCAAGTGTATCAACCTCTAGGGAAGACTAAAAGAAAATTGGGGGTCACTCTTGCCCTGAGGTGTTGCTGTTTGGCTCGTTCTTGTCTCTGTGTAGGTGTCTTGGAGGCCAAGTCATGCAAGCTGAAGTCTGTCAAGCTGTTTTTCAGTACAAATAAAGGAGATTTGCAGTTGATCTGATGTATCAAATCTCAGGTGATCTGCAATTGCCCCACAGGAGACAGGAGTGCAGGGATTGTGTGCAACCTGTACCTGAACCTGCTTCCTCATCTACCTCCTAAAACAAGTCCAGACAACACAGTCCTGCCCAGCTTGGCTGAGAGAGATAGAAAAATAACAGTTTTTCCTTCACTTTGGTTGGCATTTGGAAGAGTGACTATTAAAATGATAGAAAGGGAACACAGACACTGCCAGAGGGATCTACTGATAAATGTGTTGATGGGATCAAGGAGTTCCTTAGGCAGTGTATGTTAGAGGCATTTTATTTGCAACAGTTAACCAGTAAGGTTTAAAAGGCAAATTGGTGTCATTTCCTTTCCAGAGCATTTCTTTGACTTTCTTTTCTTCCTTCCTCTTGTTGCCTTTTTTTTTTTTTTATGCTTCCTAATCTGCTCAATTTGAAACATTGGCAAGAAATTTCAAGTGTATTAAATGAGATATATGTCCGTAATAAATGGGATTCTTCTTTGTCATGGTCATAGATATAAGCATTATGAGACTTTTCCCTGTGGATTTAGAAGTGGGTTTTGGGAAAGAAAGGAAAGGAAGAAACAGTAAGTGTAGTCACAGCCTTAGACTTAACTGCAGGCAGAGCTCTGCTGTCTCTGGGCATCTTAAATAAGATAGTCTGTTTTTAAAAGGACACGAGAGGAATTTTTTAAAGCTTCCTTAAGAAAGCTCCATACCTTTTGGCACTGTAACCGTGAAGTTTCTACAGTGCTGATTTCTGCATTAAATGCAATATACAGGTAAAGAAGCTTCACAGAGCCACAGTAGAAATCACCAAAGACTAAGTTATCATACTATAAATATCTCTGGCTTTCTCTTAACTGCTTAGAATTGATGTAAATAATATTAAAGACAGTTGCTCCATAAGAATCTTCAACACTCTGTAGGGTATGAACCTGTGCTTCCATGGTAAGACACCTTTTCCAGGAATAGTACAATCATTAGAGTCACAGGAGAGCAGGAGGGAGGTGACATTGAGTGGATACCATCTTGCTGCAAGAGGGAATTCAGTCTCCTTGCAAAGGAGCAATTATTTTAAGGAGCCATTCCATGTGCTAATTCAATATCCTTCTAAAGGTGGGAGGAAGGCTGACTCAGAGGTTAAAGTGACACACGTGAGCTTCAGAGAAGGGGATTTTCCTGCACCACAGCATTCTCTGTCCTTGGGTGAGTCATTCAAGAGAGTTCAAGCATTGAAAGAGGCTACCCAGGGAAGTAGTGGAGTCCCCATTCCTGGAAGTGTTCCAAAGGTGTGTAGATGTGGCACCTGGGAACATGTTTTAGTGGTGCTTTTCAACTATTTTTAATGGTTGGACTGGATGATCTTGGTCTTTTCTAACCTTGATGGATTCCATGGCTGTCATTCAGTTCTCTTCATCACAGCTTCTGTGTTGCCTTTATGGGCAGGAAAGTGATATTTTAAATATCAAATAGGGATAAAAATGCTTCATGTGGCTGCTGTGAGATTAAAGATATTAAACATTTTGAAGTGATCAGAATGCTGTGATGACAGAGGCCTGAGATATCTCTTGGTCAAGCAAACCCAAGTTCCAGTTAAAATTCTCTATTCACTTTAATTAGAGTTTAGCAGGGCCTGCACTGACTGGAAGCAGATTCCTTTCAGATTTTAATCTGAATAAATAAATAAATAAATAAATGAAAGAGCTTTATTTCAGGCATTGTTTGATAAGGTTGAAATAGTCTTTGAAATTCTTGATAAAATTCTTGGACCAAAACTGTTCCATGGCTTAAAAACCCTGCATGTCTTTTTAAGATTATGGCAGCTCTATCCATCTTGTCTATTACTAGCACAAATTTACAGGAATTGAGGGCATGGGAAAGAGCTTGGGCGGGGCGGGGCAGGGCGGGGCGGGGCGAGGTGGGGCGGGGCGGGGCGGGGAGGGAAGGGAAGGGAAGGGAAATCTTTCAAATCTCAAGAAAAGCAACTTCCCTCTGGTGTTCTATATTTGGAAGACTTTACTATCCTCTTATTTTATAGAGGATTTTTGCCAAGTAAAATGTGTGTTTGTCTAGATGATAAATACCCTTATTCCCAGAAGTGCTTGCAATCATGCTTTGCTTTTTGTTTTCAGTATTACCTCCTGAAACCTGCCATGGACCATCACCTCCAACTGCCACAGAGCACTGACCACACAGGATTTTCCAACAACCTCCTGCCATCCCAAGCCCTGCTGTAGGGATGAAGCCTCAGCTGTTGTTGCAGCTGATTAACTCTTGTTCCAGCCTGAGTGCTATTTTTGTAAGGCCTTGATAATTTCGAAATCACAGCCCTCATTGTGCTCTTAGAAGTGGAAGTGCATTACCTGCAATTTCCCAAGCATTTCATTTCCTTGGAAGATTTATTTGTAAACAAGCAAGAGCTTTATTGTTGCTTGTTGCAGACACACAGTAAATTAGTTTTTCCATGCTGAAATGCAGCAGCATAAAATTCTCACTCGAGGAAAGTACTAACTGGCATTATGGCATTGCCTTGTTAATTATGTTGGCACATCCACTGCTGCTCCTTAAATTATTCCTGTACACCAGAAACGCTTCTTACCTAATGATTTCCTGAACTTCTGGTATATTAGTTCATGCCTAATCTAATTCAAATCATTGTCAAAGTGACAAATTCAAGGAAGACACAGAGAGGGTTTAAAGCAAAGTCGGTGAATGGTCACAGAAACTATCATGGTAAAGATTCATTTTAATATGTTGAGTTTGGTTTTGGTGTGTTTGACAGGATTCTGATTCTTTCTTCTCAGTCTGACCTGTCATTTTTAAGTAGATTAAATTTTCCACAAGATTGACTTCTCCGGCCAGTTCTCAGTCATTTCATTCAGTGGTTGACTGTCAGTGGTGTCTAATAAGATTATGAACTTGGAAGACTATGATGATGAAGTTTATTTAGGTGACTGTTTATCATAAGGAAGGCCATCACTAATCCATGGCATAAATTCTATATTCTCTAGTCCTTACCATTCTTTGATTCTGCAACATTCTTAATGGAAAAACTGCTGGATCAACATAGTCATCTGCCCAGATTTCTTCCATGCTGTTTACAGCAACAGCCCTGTTATTACATGTCAAATATCTTACAAAATCAATTTATTGTCTCACTTTGAATGGAGTTTTCCAAAAGTGCAAGAAATGTAAAGGTTTCTCCCGTGGTATTTACCACATAAGTTTTACCTTCTCCTGAACTCAGAAAGGTGCCTGAAAATACATTGCCAATACACAGGAGAGTCTCGGGCTTTCTTGAAACTTGAGTTCAGCACTTGAGTTCCTGCCTTCCAGAGATATTCAACTGGTACTTCGGTCATGAGCCTTACATTTATAAGCACTAAGTACTTAGTATTTACCACTTAGTCTTTGTAAGTACTAAGTGGGCAGAAAAAGTTTCCAGATTTGTCCCTTGAGGAGGAGCCTCTTGCCAAAGTACTTTCCATCCAGCTGGAAGGAGCATTTCTCAGCTCTGCAAAGAGCAAATCCAGTGGGAGGTGTCTGAGCTCTCCCGGATAAACACGCAAACGTGGGACACAAAAAGGAACATCTGCTGCCAGGAAGATAGAAAAGAGGGAAAGCAGAGCACAGATGTATGTTTTCAACTCTTCACCTCTCACTGTATTTTTTCTCATGTGTTTTCCTCAGTGCTACCAGGAGAACTGTCGTGGCACCATCAATATCTCTGTCAAAGCAGGAACGTGGCTGTTCTGACTTTTAAAATTTGACAAGAGGAAGAAATAATCACAACAAAGCTGGAGGCAAAGTGCATTTTTATTATCAGAGTGACCATTTCCATTTATGTGTGCCGTTGGTTATCTCAGAGCAGATGCCAGGAATCCCTCATCCCAGAGTGCTGCAGCCACTTGGTTCCTCACGTTTGCACTCACCTTTGATTTCCACCAGACCAAATCAATAATTCTTAAACACTGAAAGTTCTGCTGGGCACCAAACAGCAGGACAGATAATGTAGTCTAGGATGCCTCCATAGGAAGTGGAAGGAGGAGTTTTAAACCCTGCCTTGAAACTTCATTATCTCACTTATAATTACATGGAGAAAGCAGTTTTTGGTCCATGACCTTCACAGATATGGGGAAAATTCTCTCAGAATGTGTTGTCACTTGTGAAATGGGCCTTCTTCCTCAGCAGGGTGTAAGCATATAATTACTTTTAATACATTAATTTTATGCCCGCAGTTCCTACTTGGTGTTATCACTTTTCTTTTTATTTTCTGACATCATTATGTTTTTCTCTCATAACTTTCTAGGAACCTTAAACTATTTTTAAATTGCTGTCTATTTTATTTTAACTGTGATCTCCCATCCCTTTTATAGTTCCCTATTTCCCCTTGCTTTAGCTTTAGCTTCTAATTTCATTTTCCCTGGGTTCATTATTTTTATGTTGGCACTCTGAATATTGTTTGTGGGTCTTTTGTTCCTCGTAGCCCTGAATTGTTATTTACACTTTGAAATGGAAGTTTGGATGTCTCCATACAGCTGGTGGCTCCATCTCATAGACATTGAGTTAGTGTGCAGTACAGAATAGTCCATCTCAGTGATTTTTTTTAACTGTGAATCCCTCTGGGAAGATGCTGAGTGCACATGAAGAGCAGGATTGAGTTGCCCTCAAAGGTGATAAGAATTTGCTGTTACAAAACCTTTGTGCTTCCACTGCAGCAGTGATAGTGATCATTTCCAGCACAAGGATTTTCTCTGGGATTATGACTGCACAGGTACTCAACCCATTCTTGAACTGTAAAAACTGCTTAACACTCGGGTTTCCAGATTACTTAAACCCCAACCCAACACGTGGGATCTCACTCGTCTGGAATTTGGGGGTAGCAGTTAAGACCAGAGATGTGCCATTTGAAGTAGTGCTAAAAACCAGCAAAGATAAAGTGTTTAAACAGGAATTTCTCCTTTTCTGTCTGTATTTATGCAAAAAACATTTGGGAAAGTAACTGTTGCTGTGTTGTAAGAGTTTTTCAGCTTCTTTCTGCCTGTTTTCCCCTAATGACCAGTGAATGAAACTGCTGTATATCTTTTTTTGGAGGAATTCATGGAAACCGTTGTTTCAATGGACAATTAAACTCCTGCCTTCTACCTCCCCTTCTTGGGGAAGAAGAACTAAAGCTTGGACACTGAAAATACTTACAAATTGTCTTTTTTCTTCACTCTTTTCCTCACCATGGCTGTCCTTATAGTACAGACAAAAACTAAAAGTGTCATTTCACAGAATTTAAACCCATGTTTAACAGCAAACGTGGGGTTTCTCTTTGTCTCTTCCCCTACCCCCTCACTTCTCTTTGCTCCTTGAAAATTTGTGTTTTATCAGTGAACAGTTCAGCAGCAGCACCTTTAAAAGATTGCAATGGAGAACCATCAGTAGCTTGATGTGAAGACAGAAGTGGGGAGGGAGGAGAAGAACAAAGAAGGAGCATACAGGTTATTAATATCAGAAGTCCTTGTGCCATAAAAATTGTTTCATTATTGAAAATCTCGATACAAGGCTTATGATTTTGATCTTGGACATAAAGCATAAATCACCCAGAGGTATAGACACAATCATAGACTTGCTTTTGGGGAAAAACCAAATCCAGGACTGACAACTACAGTGAATTCAGACAAAAAATAATAAAAAAAAAAGTTCTCTGCAACCAATCCCTGCAACCTATTTCTTACAGCACTTCAGCAAGTCCCTTTTGTTGCTACAACCTCATTCTCTTTCCACTGAACTCTATTGCCTTTGTCTACATTTGTCTAGACAAAGAACTTTTATCTGGACTCAAAATTGTCTTGGCAGTAGTGAGATGTTTTGTATTTAAGACTATTTAGTTCCTCTAAACTTGGTATATATTCAGGGTTTTTACTTGAGGACATGAAGACAGGGATCACAGCTAAGCTTATCCTTTTACTTTACGATCTGTACATGAAAAAAAAAGAGAAAAATAGAAAAAAAAACCTCAGAAAGTGGAAGAAAAGTGTCATATAAGGATCATCATCAAAGTGGTAGTGCAGCCTACCAGGAACTCATTGCAATCTTTACTACTCAGTAGTGTTCATATTTTACATGAGGGGGTAAACCTGGAAAGTCATTCTTCAAATTTTATTTGAAGTGACAGGTAAAGAGACTGTGGGCACAAACTGAAACACAAAAATTTTTCCATAAACGTATGAAAACAGTATTGTGAGTGTTGTGGAATATCAGAGGTGGATTCTCCACCCTGGCATTTTTCAGTGCTGATAAGATTCTCTTTCTGACCTCAAAGGAGAGCCCACCCTGCAGCCTGGGCAGGTCTGTCGGGCCAGGAGCTGCTTCAAAGTTCAACAGGGCCAAGAGCAAGTTCCTACACCTGGGGCAGTGCAATTCCAAACACAAGTACAGGATGGGCAGAGAACGGATTGGGAGCAGCCCTGAGGAGAAAGGCTTGAGGGTGTTGGTTGATGAGAACCTCAACGTGACCTGGTCATGTGCACTCACAGCCCAAAAAGCCAAATGTGTCCTGGGCTGCACCCAAGGCCTCGTGGGCAGCAGGTGAGGGGGGGATTGTGCCCCTCTGCTCCATTCTGGTGAGACCCCACCTGCAGAGCTGCCTCCAGCTCTGGGGTCCCAGCACAAGAAAGGCATGGAGCTGTTAGAATCCAAAGGAAGTCGCTTTGGATCAGAGGGTTGGAGCACTTCTCCTATGAAGACAGACTGGAAGAGTTGGGGCTGTTCAGCCTGGAGAAGAGAAGGCTTCAAGGGAGACTTTAGGACCCCTTCCAGCACCTAAAGGGGGATACAAGACAGCTGGAGAATGACTTTTTACAAGGACATGCAGTGACAGGACAAGGGATAATGGTTTTACACTGAAGAGGGCAGGTTTATGTTAAATATTAGGAAGAAATTCCTGGCTGTGAGGGTGGTGAGGCCCTGGCACAGGTTGCCCAGAGAAGCTGTGGCTGCCCCATCCCTGGAAGTGTCCAAGGCCAGGTTGGACGGGGCTTGGAGTAACCTGGGCTAGTGGAAGGTGTCCCTGCCCATGGCAGGGGGGTTGAAACGAGATGATCTTTAGGGTTCCTTCCAACCCAAACCATTCTATAAATATGTTGCTCTTGTCCAAAGTCTGCTGGAAATGACAGAGAGGTTTGATGCTGGCAGACTGGAACTTCCCCTGGTTGTTCCCCCTCCTTGCCTTTTCTGCAGCCAAGAGCTTTGTTATAGACCTCACAAATCAGTGACGGAGAATGGATAGAATTAGAATTAGAATTAATTCTTCACATAAGGGAGATTTAGCTGGAGAATACTATCCTTGATGAGAATTGGACTCTTTACTGAAAGCACAGGTAGAATAGAAAAATTTTTAATTGTTTGAGTTTTTCTAATATATGTCTTTTGATTTCATTTATGAAGTGACATCCTGAATCTGGCATGGATGAGGATGAAATTTAGTTATCAGCGAGAAAAATCTAAAATGACTTTTATTATAGTTAGTTATCCGTGTGCAACGAAGGATGAACACTTCTACCACAAGCAATCCCCCACTCAGTCACAGTAAATCCCCAGCCACCTGCATTTTACATTCTTTTCTTGAGGTTACAAGGTATATCATTAAATCTCCATTTCATACAAAGCTGATGTTTAAATCACCTTTATTTCTGCTTCTCATTTTGAGCATATCTGGAGATCTGGTGTGGTTACTGTGAAAACAAAGTAGTATTTGCATTCTTATTCATTGCACAGGTTATCTTCCACCTTCTGTATCCTTTTGGAATTCATAAATATGAATCTGTACCACAACTCTACTGGAGTTCTGACTTGTTTTATTCCACATATTACAATGGGAAAGCATTTCTATTTCTAAATATTCTCAGCCATGCATCAGCATACCATATAGAAGAGAAAAATTAACATAATTTGATGCTAAGCTGCTGACTTAACACAGCTCTAGAGATTCTCTAAAGAATATCTAGTCATTTATAAACCTCCTGCCAATTTTTTTTTTTTTATGTAGAAAAACCACTTGCTTAATATTCTTTGACAATGTTGAAAACCAGTGTTGAAAGCAGCACATACTCAGCTCTGAGTGCTGCTTGTGAAACTGTGTGTTTCCAGCTGGTTTGTGTTGCCACACACAGTTTTCAGGAGCTTCATCAGTACCCAAACTTGAAATTTTCTATCCTGACTCAAGTCAGATGTGGAGAGGCAGAGCTTGGCATCTCAGAAAGTGCAGAAACTCACGGGGGAGAAAAAGAAAAGAAGAGAAAATGGACAGTATTTCAGATAAAAGGGTGGGGAGGTGTTTCTCTGTAATTGTTTCTACATTCTAGGCTCCAAATATACAGGTTATTCAGTGAATAGGTCTTTTCTAGGCTTAAAATAGAATCATAGAATCATTAAGGTTGGAAAAGACCCTCAGAGCTCATCAGCTCCAACCTTTGACTGAACACCATCATGAAAACTAAACCCTGCCGTGAGTGCCACACCAATTTTTTCTTGAACACCTCCAGGGGTGGTGATTCCACCTTCTCCCTGGGCAGTCTGTTTGAGTGCCTGAGCATCCTTTCAATGAAGAAATTCTTCCTAATGTCCACCCTGAACCTCCTTTGGTACAACTTGAGGCCATTTCCTCTCATCCTCATGTTAACTGGGAGAAGCGACCAACATCCCCCATCCACAACCTCCTCTCAGGGAGTTGCAGAGAGCAATAAAGTCCCCCCTGAGCCTCCTTTTCTCCTGGCTAAACAACCCCATCCCCCTGAGCTGCTCCTCATCAGACTTGTGCTCCAGACCCTTCTCCAACTCCATTGCCCTTCTCTGGACATGCTCCAGCCCCTCAATGCCTTTCCATGACTTTAGCATTATCTCCTGAACAAGAAAGCAGAAATACATGAGAAAACAGACCATTGCTGGCAAAATACATCAGATTTATGGTACAGTTGCTGTTATCACAAGTACAGCAGCTTTACTGTGTGAGTTCAGATGGGCTGTGGGGTGGACACACGGGTCTGATGTATTCTTGCATATTCAGACTGAGGAAATGGATGGTTTTGATAAACAAGAAAGAAAGAAAGAAAGAAGGAAGGAAAGGAAGGAAGGAAGGAAGGAAGGAAGAAAGAAAGAAAGAAAATATATTCCCTGCAAGCACCATTCGATCTCTCTGTCCTGAACTTTTCCTGTTTTCTGGCCTCTATCTTCTCCTGACATTCCAGTCCCTCATGAGCAGGACTCAACACACAAACGAAAGGGTGTGCTTCCTAAACAATATCATCTTGCAATAGCAAAAGCAAAAATTATAATTGATAACAATAGTAATTTCATTTTCCTCTTCTGTTATAAATTTGGTGTAGATGCAAGATTTGATAATGAAGCAACAAGGGTAAAAAAGCAGAAAGGTTCAGGATGTTTTTAGAACAACATCCAGTCAAACCTGCTGTGGCTGTTTCCTTTGGAATGAAGTGGGGCTGAAGGGGATTGACCAGACATAACAGATGTGGTGAGTTAAGGGTGGAATACTACATTTGTATATCTCTTTTCACAGCCTGTCACTCTTAGTTAGGAATATTTAAAAATCTTTACGTGATTTAGGAACATACTTACCTTGCAAACTGGGCTTTTCTAAAGTCCCCTGCATCAGAAATCATAGAACCATAGAATGGTTTGGGTTGGAAGGGATCTTAAAGATTATTTAGTTCCAACCCCCTGCCGTGGCAGGGACACTTCCACTAGCCCAGCTTACTCCAAGCCCTGTCCAACCCTGTCCAACACTTTCAGGGATGGGGCAGCCACAACTCCCTTGGACAACCTCTTCAGTACCTCACCATCCTCACAGTAAGGAATTTCTTCCTAATTAATCTAAACCTACTCTCTGTCAGTGTAAAGCTATTGTTGTCTCGGATCAAACAACCACAGAACCACAGAATGGTTCAGGGTGGAAGGGACCACAGTGGGTCAGCTGGTCCAACCTTTCTGCTCAAGCTGGGTCATCCTGGAACACGTTGCACAGGATTGTGTCCAGATGGTTTTGGAATATCACACAGAAGAAAACATTTTGTCTAATTCTCCCAACATGTTTGCCAGAACCCCTCATTAAAAAATTGCCAGACAATCACCATGGCAGGTTGCCCTTTGTTATCTGTTTGATTTCCTCTTATAAAATAATCAAACCATTTTGCTGTGACTTTTTTTTTTTCTTCACCAGAGGAAAAAAAAATAAAGGTAACTTATGATACTGCTTTTTGCCTTTAAACTTGGGTTCTAAAAACCTTGAACATGTAGGCAGGAATCCCCCTGTTCCTAAACCACGGCTTAATTATCTGCATTTAAAATACATTTGGCTGCTCCTTTTGATTTACTGGTGCTGCCTGATGATTATTTCTCTTCTTTTTTTTTCCCCCTCACTGACATTGTTTGATAAGGCTTTTATAGAGTCTTGGTGTGTGTAATTTAGTAAGTCCCATTTGTAATGCAGCACATCCCTCTCCCTCTCTCTCTCCACTCCATCCCAGGCTTGGAGCAGAACAGAACTCTAATTGGCACTGGTTTCAAACCATTGCACTTGGGAAGAGCTGTGCTTCCATTTGATAAATAAAGATGCAAGAGATGAGAAAATTATAACTAGTTCCTATTTTGAGCTACCCATGAGTTAAGAAAGAAAGAAGATGGGGAAAGAGAAGAAAGTAAAAGAAAAACAGGTACATTTGGAAGGCAAATAAATTACATTGCAAGCAAAACATTGAGAGTTTTTAAAAGAGATGGACTGTGAGCAATTGAGGATTTGTAAGGTGCTTGGCATCAATCAAAAATTACCATGCTGAGGGGTGAAAAGGTTAAAAACGAAATAAATTAAAAATTTAAAAAAAAAAATAATAATATATCTTTACAGGACTTTGCACTGCCCCATTTTACCAAGGTTAGTTTCTGTGACAAATCAGAACTTGTCCTATATGGGTTGAATGAAACCTGAATCCCTGCCCCAGAAAGTTTGTATTATTGTTAACACAACATTTTTTTTACTTAACTTAGATGTAAGATATATCAGAGAGTTCATAAATCAGGTGGCTGGATCCTGGGAAGAGGACACTGTGGGGACAGCACCCAGACATTACAAGGACAGCACAAGAATTGGGTCATACTCCTCCAGAACAGTGTTTCAGCCTGTGATGACTTGCTATGAAGGAACTTCCAAATCTAGAGGTGTCTCTAGTACCCCTCAGCAGCTTTCTGCAACACAATGGAACCATGATTTTTAAGGGCTCTTTAATAGAATCTCACTATATAATCAGAAGCATAGCTGATGGAAATGGTGATGTTAAAGCTGACTCAAATGTTTATCTTTTTTTTTTTAATGATCTGATAGAAAACCACATATTTTATCTGCTGCTTTATAGCTCAGGGATTAGGCTGATAGTTCAGGCTGAAAGATAATCATCCATAGTCACTGGAAAACCTTGTATAATTGAGTTTGGAAGCAGTTTCTTCCTTCCCCAGCCCTAATTGATTGTAAATCAACCTTCATGAAGTACTAAATCCTTTGAACGACCTGAAATACTAAATCACTTGAACAACAAAGCTTTTGAATTTAAGGAGTCTGTTCCCTGTAGGAACTGGGAAAATCTACCTTTCTGGGATTGAATGCCAGTCCTGGCTGCCTCTTAACTACGCTGGGACAAGATGTCATTTGAACTGGGAAACCACCCTCAGAGGTAAAGGGGCAAAAGAGATCTGGCAGATATTTAAAGACATTTTTCTTAGAGCACAAGAATTCTTGATTCCAACTTGTAAGAAATTAGGCACAGAAGGAAGGACACCAGGATGGTTGAGTAAGGACCTCAAGGAAAAAATTGCATAGACAGGGACACTCACCTTGGGAATAGTCTAGGAATACTTCCTGGGAGTGTAAGATGGAATCAGAGAGGCTAAGTCACAGCTGGAGTTAAATTTGGCAAGGTACATGGAAAATAATAAGGGTTTCTACAGGCATGTTAGTCAGAAAACAAAGATTAAAGAAAATGTACCCTCACAATAAATGAGGAAAAGAACCTGTTGACAACTGACACGAAGATGGCTGAGGCACTAAATAACATTTTAACCTTTGTTTTTGCTGGAAATTGCTCTTCCTGCTTTTCTTGAGTCCCTGAATCTCTAGGCAGAGGCTGGAAAATGGAGTTCCACACTTCAGAGCAGATCACTGTGGGTTTGAAAACGTCTGAGAAACCTGAACATATACATGTCCATGATGAGATGCATCCCAGGGTTCTCAGGCTACAGAGGAAGGCCATGAAAATTATGAGAGGGCTGGAGCACCTCTCCTGTGAAGAACTGTGAAATACTGGGTTTGTTCAACCTGGAGTAGAGAGGGCTCCAGGGAGAACTTCGTCCCAAGGATATAAAAACATGTTTACGAGAAAGACAGAGGATTTTTTTACCAAAGCCTGTAGTGACAGGACAAGGGGTAATGATTTTGAAATGAAAGAGGGCAGATTTAGGTTGTAGATAATGAAGGGGTTTTTTTAATGATGTGGGAGGTGAGACACTGGAACAGGCTGTCCAGAGAAGTTTTGGATGCCACATCACTGGAACTGTTTGAGATGGTGTTGAAAGGGGCTTTGAGTAACCTGATCTAATGCAAGATGTCCTGGCCCATGGTAAGGGGCTAGGACTAGGTGATCTTTAAAGACCCTTTGCAATTCAAACCATTCTGTGATTCTATAAAACATTTTTCTGTGTCACATTGTCTCTGCTTAATGCATTTGGGAAGAGCTGTCATCCTGCTGTCTGGATATAGTTTGTGGATTAATAGGTATTTCTTCATATAGTATTGTGCCAATTCCAGAGTTCTTTTTTTTAATTAATTCCCAGAATGGCCTGACATTTTAATAAAGAGTTGTCATCTCATGGATCTAGGGAGGATACAGGCAGATAGTGAGGGATGAAGGGAGGATTCTAGTTCAGTGGAGCCACCAGCTACACTGAGACCTGCACGTGTTGACTAGTCAGTAAATATTACTGCTTCTCCATTCTGGTGTGTTTTATTAGATTTTCTCTTTCCTGAATTAAATCAAGTTCTCAGCTTCCTGAAGCAGAACAAAAATAGAAGGCAGAATCAGAGCTTCCTTTGGAAAAATGGAAACCCACTTCTGGGAAATGGGAAAAGTTTACCAGACATAAATTTTGAGACAAAAAAATTCAAAGTTTGGAATTATACCTGTGAATTTATTCCATTATGTTTCTGCGAATTAAATAATGATTTTTAATGAGAGGTGAAGAATATTGACATTTTTATCATATGTAGAAAAAGGCTCCTAGTCAGTAGAGGTACAGAATGAAGGGAAGGTTTTGAAATTACAGGAAAGTTTTTGAAATTCCAGATAGTGAATTTTTGGGAGACCTGAGGCCTTCATGGGGGAACATCTTGTGGACTATGTCTAAAAAAATACTTGTAAAGCCATAAAAGAAACGCAATAGCTGACAGCAGATTTACATTTGCTCTTCAGAACACTGTATTACCAGTTGAAAGCTTATAAGTGGTCAACCATTTTTAAAAAATTAGGAAATCATAGGTGTGCAGTGAAGACAGCAATCATTTTGAACCATTATCTTCTATATTAGAAACACTAAAAACCATTTCCTGAATCTAAAAGAGAGAAGAGATTGTTCTGAAGTTTGCTATATAAGCAGAGAGGGACAAAATAAACATCTTATTTTTTTCTTCAACTTTTCTTCCTTTCAAGCATCAGTTTAAGATATCAAATAGGTCTGGCCTCTGTTGATTCTTAATTTGGTTTCTGAAGAGATCTTTAGATTAAGAGACAAGACTTGCAGGAGGCACCTACCTCCTTCATAGCACAAACCTTGAGATTATCTAATGAAGCTAAATGTGAAATGAGCAATTTGAGAGTCCTGCAGCCATGAGCTCCTGACCTGGGGTGCTGCTGCACAGAAAACATCTGGTGAATTTGGAAGTGCAGGACAGATTTAGAAAGGTAACAGCTTGCAAGGGCTGGAGGTGAAGGAGAGAGCAAGGCTTAGAAAAAGGAAGGTGCAGTGTCTGGGTGAAGTAAAGACGGGGAAGGGAGAGAGAGAAAAATGTGTTTGTGAAATGTGGGCTCATGGAGGGATCACGTGGGGAAAGAGGAACAGGATGGTGAGGGCAAGGCATGAAATATAAACTGAAGCAAGCAATGTTCTTCCAGGGCATTTATGAATAGAGGTAGCACAAATAACAACCAGGAAAAGCCTAAGGAGTCTGAAAGTGATCTGGGCCAAGGGTTGAAGACAATTACAAACAACTTTCTCAAAGGCTTCCCTGAAAAAAAGCCCCGCAGTGATAGGACAAGGGGGAATGGCTTTAAGCTGAAAGAGGGTACATTTAAATCAGATATTGGGAAGAAATTCCTTACTGTGAGGGTGGTGAGGCTCTGGCACAGGTTGCCCAGAGAAGCTGTGGCTGCCCCATCCCTGCAAGTGTCCAAGGCCAGGTTGGATGGGGCTCTGAGCAACCTGGTCTAGTGGAAGGTGTTCCAATGGCAGGGAGTTGGAACAAGACGATCTTTAATGCCCCTTCCAACCTAAACCATTCCATGATTCTATGATTAAAAAAAATCTGGTGAATTAGAGCAACCAGAGAGTGCAGTGTCAACCCACTCTGCATTTGTCAGTAACAACTGCAATCAGCGCTGGTGCAAGTCTGGAACTTTCCAAGGATCTCCTTAGAAAACGTCAAAAAGGATTACCCACTGAGCACTCTTTGCTCAGAATTATCCCTGTAAATGGTAACCATGGCTTCTGACTGGCATCCCAACCATGACAGAGGCCTTGTCTCATAAGTTTTTATTCTCATTTGACAAATGGTTGGGAATTGAAGTGAACCAACTTTGCCCATGGCAGAGTTCCCACAACGCAGCAGTGCCAGCAGCACAATAAAGCAGATTTCTTGAGCCTCATGCTCTGTTATCTAAAGTGATTAAAAAAAGCCCAGGAGTTTGTTAGGTGAAAGCAACCAGTTAAAATGGAGATTGTAAATTATTATGATAACAAATTGCTTAATTAAGAGACATAAGGAGCCAGATGAAGAGACACACGAATAGGTGTTTGGGAGAAAATCTGTTAGAAAGAGGAATCTCCTTGCTACAGCTTAACTTGCCACAAATATATAATAATCACAGTAAATATGGAGATCAGCAGATTATTTTCTCAACATTGAATGACTTATGTGGCATGTCAGCAAAACACCCAGGAGAATAAAACACACCAGCAACTGCTCTCTAATTACTCTTTTCAGCTGGAGTAATGATCTTTAATGTGCAGTGGATCTCATTAATTAGCTCTCAGATTTTAATTAACTCTTTGCCTAATTTACCTGCCATAATACATTACCCAAAATGTCAGCTTAACAGGTTTTTTGCTCATTGGGGGATGAGAAAGAGGAAACTGTGTGTTCATAAGTGTTTTTTGTTTCCTCTTTTGTGGAGACACTTCTGTTAACTTTCCTAATACAGTTACATGGAATAAGAACCTACTGAAACATCCAACGTGTTCAGTTGCCCAAATCTAATGAACTCCAGGGGAGATAGATGGTGATAGTCTTCAAATGTGCCTCACACATTTTTTATGGTACTTTTTAGGCACATTAAAATTTGTTAACCACAGCTGAACTGATTTTTTTCAATAGGAAGCAGCAAAACTCTGGGAGTCAGAAAGATTTTGTGCCATATTAGCTAGTGAAAGAAATGTGTTCTAAGTCTTATTTATTGTTGACAGCTGCCTCCTTAAACACTGGATACTCTTCCTGTCCCATAAAAACAAATATCTCAATCCTCCCTACATATCTCAATCCTCCCTTTATTTTATTTTAAAATAAATTTTAAAATTTATTTTTAATCCAGGTAATGTAACTAAAAACAAATAAAACCTCCCAGTGTAGTCTGTGGCAGTAGTCCCATGGAATGATATAGTACAAGGTTCTTCCTTGGGTTTGATTTGTTAGTGCTACCACTATTAGGGAGCCAAGAGCAAACCTCATAACAAAAACTAATTTATTTTGTGTTTCATTACCCTCAATAAGAGTTTCCCTCATGTTGAAATAGATTTATCCTCACTATTCCTTCCCAGGAAATAGTGGTGGAGTCAATATCTTGTTACAGGAGGGGAATAGATAGCACAGGGTCTTTTGTGAGGAAGTCAAAGTGACAGTTCCTTCAGATTCCTTCTTCCCTCACAGCTCTCCTCGAGGATTGGAGACCAAATTGTTGTGTCTCTTAACAGTTTGTAGGCAAACACCTGTTTTTCAGTCCTGTCTTCACCTTTAAGTTCCTGTGAAATTCTTGTTTCTCCCATTCCCTCCTCGGTCCTCCCACACCTCCCACATTTAACCCCACTTTGTACCCCTAGCAAATCATAGCAAATCACAGAATATCCTGAATTGGAAGGGACCCCCAAAGATCATCAAAGTCCAAGCCCTGGCCCTTTCACTCTCCAAACAGGAGCTCTTTTGAGGCAAAAGCATTTCTCACTCTGCTTGTGCAAGACCACTGAGCTTCTATTTCATGTATGTACTTAAGGAGTAGAGGAAAATAAATGTCTTCCTTACACTGACATTTTGGCTTTTAATTCTGTAGAAGATCTATTGCTTTTTCTCTCCCTCCCTCCCCAAGTATTTCCCAGCATTTCTAAGACATGCTGATGGGTATTTTTAGGCAAACCTCAGTGGAAAGATGTTCTGTTTATAGTCAGGCTCTTATGAAGATGAATATGCTGTAAACAATGACTGTGCTTGGTAGTGATCGTGCCCTGATCCAACATTTATTGATGTAGGAAATTAGAGACTTATACTAAGCCCAACTAATTGCTATAACTACTGCTGCAGACAACTGGAACACGTTAATTACCTAAAAAATAACAACAAAAAAAAAGTTCCAATCTGTTTCAGGGATATCAGATTTTGTCAGAGTCCCCTTCCTTCACAACCTCAATGTACGTGCACCCACAATATTTTTTCCTGGTGTTTCCTAATTAGAAAAGCAAGTTCTTCCCTAAACATGACAGATTTCTGGAATGTAGAATATGGAAGGAGTTCTGTAAGGATAAAGAGAAAGCAGGGGTAACTTATTTTGCATTTGGCTGAGGTGTAGAAGTCAAAGACATAGAACCTGCTTTCTGTATGGAGCACTTGAAACCATCCAAACCATTTAAATTTTTTATTCTTTCTGTTTTCAGACAAGTTATTTTGCCTCAGACAAACACATTGGTGAAATTAGAAGTGGTGAGATTAGAAGTGCTGTTGACTTCAAATCAAGCTCTTTCTGGTTCTTCTCAAAATGCTTCCTAAACAATATCATCTTGCAATAGCAAAAGCAAAAATTATAATTGATAACAATAGTAATTTCATTTTCCTCTTCTGTTATAAATTTGGTGTAGATGCAAGATTTGATAATGAAGCAACAAGGGTAAAAAAGCAGAAAGGTTCAGGATGTCTTTAGAACAACATCCAGCCAAAGCTGCTGTGGCTGTTTCCTTGGGAATGAAGTGGGGCTGAAGGGGATTGACCAGACGTAAGAGATGTGGTGAGTTAATGGTGAATTCAGTTCTGACACAAAAAATAAGAACAGAATTCTTTATCTGTTCATCTGTCCCTCAGGTCTTCAAAAATGTCATAGGGTGTTGGAAAGGACCTAGGTATTGTAGGTAAAATATTGCTCTCTAAGTTGCAGGACCCCCTGTGTGTAACAACCAAGGAATTGCTCCTTCCTTGGTAACTAAGACATTCACAGCCAGGTAAATGTTTGACCCTGAGTTGTCCAAATAGAAATTTCTCCACTCAAAGTAAAACAGTCCCCATCCTTGCTGTGCCTTGTCTTGATCAAAAAATGGGATAGGAGACCTATGGATGCTCATTATCCAACTCAGTCCTCAAGCCTGCACTGTGGGAGACCATCACGCTGTGATTCCCTGCTGGATGAGACAGGAACCATGAGAAATATGCACTTTATTTTTTAAAAACCCCCTCTCAGAGATGTCCTCAGCTTGAATGCACACCTGAATTTCCTATTTTCTGAAACCAATCTCAATTAGATTGAAATATTTTATGGATTAAAGTAGCATGATTTTGGAAGATATATCCTTACCCATGCTGCAAGAATACACAGAATTCTTTTCCTATATTTTTCCTACAACCGGTTTCTTTCCTTCTGGATCTCACCTGTGCTTGCTCCCTGCATATCCTTGCTGAGCAATGACCATACGTGGCTACAGTTTTGAAAAACTTTAATTAGACATTCAGGAAGCCATGTCCCATTTTAAGTAATTAAATAAATGGCTTTGGATTTGTGTTTCTACTGTTTTTTTTATCGGTTGTGATTTGTACCGCTATTGTAATTGCAGATGGTAAAAGAATGAACAAAGCCCTGATTCAAAAGAAAGACAACTACCATATAATCTTTTAACATAATCATAAAGAAGAAAGAGAGAAAGAAAAGAAAGAAAAGAAGAAAAGAAAGAAAGAGAGAAAGAGTAAGAAAAGAAAGAAAGAAAAAAGTAAAGAAAGAAAAGAAGAAAAGAAAGAAAAGAAGAAAGAAAAAGAAAGAAAGAAAGAGAAATGGAGAGAAACTAATTGGTAAGTCTTGATTAGTAGATAAGGACTACAAGGTCAGTGTTAGCCTTGAGAATCTCATCCTAGGACAGGAACTGCGTTCCCTCTTTCCACGAAAAAGCAGGATTTCCAAACAGCAATGTCCCTTCCCTGTCATTCCTGGCCAGCCTCTTGTTTTGCAGCCCCACAGATGTAGAATTCCCCTGCTGATCTCCACCAGTTGATTGATTCCCACTGGTTTCCTCTGTCAGTGATACAATGCCCAGGGGAAAGGCAGCTGCTGCTCTGGCACTACCATGACATGGTCACATACATTTTCTGATTCAACCCAGTGTGCCCAGTTTAGGAACATGGTCCTGCAGGAACATTGTCCAACTCTGATGCTGATTTGCTGGGCTTTAATTAAAGGAAAAAAAACACAAAAAGAGTTCTTTCAGATCGTTGGGAACACTGTTAATGTGTCTCACTGACACTCCTTAGATGTTCAACTTCATCTTTCCAATGAAGGAAACTTCCTTGATGTGGCCTAAAATAGCTAATTGTGGATTTCTGACTTCAAAAGGGACCTTATAGGTTTCCCAATCATTCCCTGTCGTTTTCTAACACAGTGTTTTATCTCAAAAGCTTATAACAAGGCTGGAATAACTCCTCTGATGAAAATTCCACAACCTTCATGGACAATTACTTCTAATCCCAGAATGATTGTTTGGTTATGATATTTCTTTTAATGTTACTTCCAAACCCTCATTAGTGGAGTCTCCCTAGTTTTGCACAGCATGTTTTGTTCTCTTTATGGGCTCTACTTGACTATAAGAGGTACTTGAGCCCCTCTACACCAAGTCTTTAAGCAATGGCTACATCCTTTCCTCTGAACAGAGACTGCTCAACCTCTTTTTAATTACTAAAAATCTATATACAAAATTTTCATCTTTATTTCATATCTCTCCTCTCAGTCATCTTCTAAAGAACCATCATTTTGGGATTGCTTTTGTATTTGGAATCTAACTCTATACTGTTGTATAGATTATTACATTTTCTTATAAGTGCTCCCTTTTGAGTAGGCATATAATTTTTGGGGGGTATTTGAGGAAGACAAAGGAAGATATTTATTTTTTTTTACTCTTCAATTATTAGATTTTTTATGTGCTCGAAGACTCCTTTAATCACACATAAAGAACTCAGGCTGTTTATCTTAAAAAAAAGGACAATCAAAAGGTGACTCTATTATGGTTTAAATATCTCCACAGGGAGAAATACCAGGTAGTAAAGAGATCTTTAATTTAGTAGATGAAGACAAAACAAGAAACAGATCCAGAGGCAAAAAATACATGAACTCAAATTATAAACAAGATATGAATTCTAAAATATATGAAAAAAATTAACATGGACTAAAAATCCCAATGGTCTTGGTGAATGCTCCCTTCTACTGGGCTTTCCAGGCCATATACAAAGTGTGGGTTTTTTTCTGGAAGGCACATTTCACAAATATACATTTTGGATTTATCACAGGAGGAACAGGAAAAAATTCTTTGACTTCTACTCTTCAGAAAACCATAGAAGATGTTTTAATAATCCTTTCAAGCCTCAAAACTTGTGAAATAGTTGATTGACAAGACAATCATGTTGCTATGGATATCAGGAGAAAAACTGAAAACAGCAGGATGGGAACTTAGTTGTGAGACAGATAGCTAGCTCAGTGTATAAGGGGTCATAGCAAATTTAATTTTCATGTGACACATCCACACACAACCAGTCTTTGCTAACAGGAATATATAGAAACAACCACACTGAGGAGAAACAAAAATCCTACAGAAGCATATGGGCCATCCTGCTCCCAGATCTCACTCTGGATATGAGTGGGTGGAATTAAAAATAGTGTAGGACAGATATTAATTCACGTACAGAACAGCCCAGGTTGGAAGGGACCTCAAAAAAACCATCTGGTCCAAGTTTTCATGGGAAAGGAGGCCTAGATGGGATCATCTCCTGTCCTGTCCCATCACATCCTGAAAACCCTAAGTGATGGGGCTGCACCACATCCCTCAGGAGGTTGTTTTGTTGACTGATTGTTCTCACTGTAAAAACTTTCTCCCTTATATCAAGACTAAACCTCTCCCAGCACAGTTTGTACCCATTGCCCCTTGTCTCCTCCTCATGAACAGAAAGCCTCTGTTCCCTTTGAGCCACCCTTTAAGTACTGGGATTTTGTGATGAGGTCTCCCTGAGCTTTCTCTTCTCCATAGGGAAGAGACCCAACTCCTTTAGTATTTCCCCACAGAACAGGCTCTCCAGTCCTTTGATTATCTTTCCTGCCTGTTGCACTGCTTTTCCTGTTTCCTTCAATGCCAAAGTTCTCAGCTAGATTGCATTTTCTGCAGAAGAATGATTTTAATTTTGCTGTAGAAGTCTCGCTCTGTTGATCTCAGCCCCACATGGTAATTTCTCAAGATTCTTTTGAATGCTATCCCATCCTTTTAAATCTTTTAATTACCTCTTTCTTTCTAATGCCTGAAGTACTTTTCCTACAGCATCTTCTGCATTCCTAGTGAAAATACTGAATATGTAAAATCCAGCAACACTTGTTACTTGATTTCTTCCCTAAATTCCTCACATCATTACAGCAGCTGCACATCCATTTTGTAGTAGTTACAAGGGAAGTGCATATTCCCCATGTGGAAAACTTCATTAGGATTCTGGGAATGAAGGTGTGTTTTCCAGGTGTGTTCCTCTCTACTTGGTCAGTCAGACATATTTTACTAAAACTGACAAGGAGAAAGATCAAACTTTTTACTGAAGATGGTTAAGAGTGAAGTGCATTGGGATCTGAATAACAGCAAGTTCTTGAATGAAGCTGCAGTTTTGTGTGCTGATCCTGTAAATATTCCCCTTTCATTCAATATTAAAGAAGAACCTGGATAAATCAGGAGCCTCCCCAGACTTAGGATGTTATGTTGCCATAACATGCAAAGAGGTTACATGTTTTTCCTTATGAAGTGTACAAAGGCAGTTACTGTAGGAGAAATGAGCCAATAATGGTCTTAGTTTGTCTTTATTTCCTTTTTTCCCCTTTGGCAAATGTCCCATAGAAAGAAATTCAAACTGACTCAGTTGAAGTTACTTCCTAAATTGGTCACATGCAATTTTATATATTCAGTTTCCCCTTGCTCTGCTTTGCTCACTCTGTAGCTCCTTCTGACCCTACAAAGGAAAAACAAAATTGAAACCCATGATACTCAGGCCACAAGCTCACGACAAAAACCCAGGGCTCTAACCCTTCCTTTTCCCACTTTTACAAGTTTGATCCTTCTGGTAGCTGCTGTCTCACCAAATCATAGAATCATAGAATCCTTAAGGTTGGAAAAAGCCATCAAGTCCAACCTTTAACAGAATATCAAGCCCCATGCCCACTAAACCGTATCTCAATTTGCCACATCTACTCGTTTTTTGAACACTTCTGGGGATGGTGATGCCACCACTTCCCTGGGGTGCCTTTTCCAGTGCTTAATGATCCCTGGAACACCACTATAAATGAAGAAACTCTGTTTGCAGGTTCACTTCTATCTCACAGGATATTTTGCTGCTGTTGTCAATTATTTGGGACAAAAAACTCCAGGGTGCAAGATCTACAAGTGGACTCAGCAGCAGTGCACTGGTTCCTGCTTAACCTGCTGGATCAAAATACTGCAGGACAAGAGGATATTATTATGAGGATTCATGCATGTTAAACATGCAACAGGAGCATAACAACACCTCTGAGTCCATGCAATTATTGCAGTGTAAGCACAGAAAACATTGCTTACAGAAATGGCCACCTGCAGCTCTGACTTGCTCTGGTATTTACCCAATTTGCAGTAAGAAAGGCACTCACTGTGCATTAACCTCTCCCAGGACGTCATGAACAGGTTCCTCCTGAATAACTGTGTAGCTCTGAAAAAATTGGTCTTGGAGTGCCTGTAGCAATAGATATATTCATCACAAAAGCACTACCAAAATGCTGTATTAACACTTCTCTAAGACTCTGAGAAAGTGGGAGTCTTCATAATTCAATTGTATTTGCAAACACAATCTAGCTACAGAAGAAGGAATATAGATTACTCATCCCAAGGGAGAGAGTCATTTTCTCTGGGGGCTAATGAGGAAATGCTCTACACTCAGCAGATTATTTTTCTAAGTTAGTTACACTCAAAAAAAAAAATTTAGTATTTAATTTAGTATTAAATGAGAGGCAAGATGCTTCTCAACATATCAGACACATGTAATATGTTTTCTACAGACCCACATTGTAATACAGATTTAATTAATGTTTATTTGTTTGCAGAAGTGTTCCTATCATTTATTTTAATGGCATCCATCATGGAAAACCATCTGCTATTCACAGGGTTGTTATTTATATTTTTATTATGATTCCATACAAATGTAGGATTATCAAATAATTGGCTATCAGATGTTAAAAATTATTTATTTCCTCTTAATTTATTTGAAAAGGAACCTGTTCAAGACCTGATAATCTCTACCTATTTCAGGTTCTGGATTTAACTAATCTAAGGCCTAAAAGGGGAAAAATTAATAATTTTAATTTCTCCTAATTAATATACAGATAACATGGGCACAACTCCAATAGGAATTTGGAATTGCAGCAAAAATTTCTACACACCTTCCTCCCTAGAGAAATTCAGCATTTCAGGCTGGCTACTGAGGCTCCCTCATGCCACAGAGGTGTATTTAGACTCCTAGAATCATATAAGAAGAAGGTAGAGTATAAAACTGGTAGCTCCCTAAGCTACACCTTCAAATACACATCAGAACTGTAGGAATTGCATAACTTGGTCTCCTACAGCCCTTGTACATATTTTCAGGAATGTGACACATCATTTTCTTCTCCCAGGTAAAAGATACAATTGTGCAGACACTTCTATGGTGATGATAACAAAGATTTTCAGAATAAAATGTGTCCCAAGAAGCATTTCCAGCCACAGGATCTGTTGGGGTTGTCTGTGCAGCAGGAGAGTTGGCTCAGCACTGAAGCAACACACATCCAATGTGAGCATTAACAACAGGCAGCAGATGACACAAGAAACCTTCTTGTACTGTGGGGAGAAAGACACAATATCCAAGATCTCATTTCTGCTTCTAATGTTGTAAATTTTTATTCACTTTTCACTGGAACAGGTTCTTGTGTAATGCAGGGAAGACCTACCTGAGTGCAGATATTAGTGTGTGAGATGTCAGACATGTCCTTTTATCTACAGAGATATGTCTGGGTGTGCATTCCAGTCCTTTTTTTTAAAGGTCTAAGTCTGGTCTGCAGCTTCCTTGTAAGGGGAAGAGGAGGGGCAGGCACTGATCTTTATTCTGTAGGGACCAGGGACAGCACCCGAGGGAATGGCCTGAAGTTGTGTCAGGGTGGTTTAGGTTGGATATTAGGAAAAGGTTCTTCCCCCAGGGGGTGGTTAGGCATTGAACAGGCTCCCCAGGGCAGTGGGCACAGCACTAAGGCTGCCAGAGCTCCAGGAGTGTTTGGACAACACCCTCAGGCACCTGGTGGGATTCTGGGAGTGTCCTGTGCAGGGTCAGGAGTTGGACTTGATGATCCTTGCGGGTCTCTTCCAACTCAGGATATTCTGTGATTCTAGGAATGAACTGGAGAGGCACAGCTGGTTTGTGATATGGAAGGTTTCCATGCGTTGTTCAAAAGTAGTCTTGGAAATCTTGAATACCAACTGCAAAATCTAGTCACGTGCAATTATCACAAATAAAAAGCCTAGAGTAACTCACAGGTTATTTATTTCTGTTTGAAAAAGACACAGCAAAAGAACAAGGGAGAAGGCCAGGCTGGATGGGGCTCTGAACAACCTGATCTAGTGGAAGGTGTCCCTGCCCATGGCAGGGAGGTTTGAACAAGATGATCTTAAATGTCCCTTCCAACCCAAACCGTTCTGTGATTCTATGAAAATATGAACTCTGCCAGAGAGAGCACTGCAGGCATTGTTGTGAAAATGCCAGACTGTGTGGAACAATGATAACCAAGAAGTCCTTAGTGGCTCTGGGTTTCTTACAACCTCACTCATCTGGAGAATCTTCTTGGAATTTCCTCCTGGGTTATTTTGTCTTTTACAGCTTGGATTGTGCACAGTTCATCCCAAACAAAGACTATCCCTCCAGGCAAAGGCTTTGCTCAGAGGCAGGAATGTAAACTGAGGCTGCAGGTTCTTCTGTAACTGTCCTACCTAAAGAAAAACATTTCTTCCTCCTCATTGTGTTTTAATCCTACAGTGATAAGGAATAGCATTTCTGATTCCTATTTTGTTCATTAACTCTTTTGCAACTGAGGGATAAGTGAAGTCTAAAGACAGTGAGATGAGCAAAAAAATCCTAAAGCAACATGCTTTTTTTTCTGTACAATTTCTACTTGAATAAATGTGATTTTTTCATCTCTCTGTTACAGGAATTTTGCAGGATTTCTTGTAAGAAAAGCCTGAACTTCAAGTTTCCCATGACCACAGTAGCCTAGACCTCAATCAGATACTGAGCCTCTGTTTGCACTAATGAAACAATAGACTGGAGGTTCTAAATCCCATTGGGAGTCTGGATTTAACAGTTTGAGTACTGATCTGTGATAATCTTTTCTAACAGCTTGGAGCTTGGTCATATCTTAGTGGCCTGGAGGATAGAAAACACCAACTTAGACCTTTTTTCAAAAGTCTGTATGAATTTTTCTATTTTTCTGTTTTGAATTACATTTTTTTATTCCATCATTTTAGGTGATAACTGAATGTTCTCTTCTGGTTTTTTCTTTTTTTTTGTTTTGAACGCAAAATATTTCAAGTTTTTCAAACAAAAGCAGAAATAATAATAATATTAATATTAGATTTTTAATGTTGCCCAACTCTCAATCAGCTCCTTAGGGAGTGGGATGTTACACCTTTGATAAAAAGCTGCAGGAGTAAATAGTCATTCGGGAGCTGGACTGACAGGTTAAAACTCAGATGTGACCCTTCTGGGTCCCTTCCAACTCAGGATATTCTATGATTTTTGAGCAGTAAGGAACTGGGAGAAACTGAAACAAAAATAAGTTGAAGTCCAAGGAAAGTCAAAGGACAGCTTGCTGTTGACCTAATAATAAATCATAAATGGATCTTTCTACCTACACTTTAAATAAATATTCTGTATATTACTCCCGGGGTTCTGAGAATGATTAATCAAGACTTAATGCTCTGATGGTGTGGCTGATGTATTTAATCACTAAAGCAGAATAACAAAATGCAATCAATATTGTAATGGGGTTTTTTTTAGCCCTCTAGATACAAGCTACCAGCCAGTTTAGAGGGTAAAGGAGGGGATGTTCTGCTTCAGTACCTCATTTGCTGTGTTTCTGAACAACATTATTTTTTTCCTATATAGTGCATATTTCAAAATCAAACTCAGAGATCCTCTCAAATTAATGCTGCGAAGAAAAATATTTTGATCAATAATTACTTTTTGGTTTATGAGTTTTTTGTGGGATACCGTTATCTCTCCAATATATCTGTTTTCCTTCATAAAGACATTTCTCAGTGGTCTCTGGAAGAAATGGGATGAGGAATTCAGTGCTTAAAAGAAGATACAGCAGCCTTTCAGTCACTGATTTTATTATCAGAAAAATTAAATGAAATCACTTCTTTCTTTTCAGAGGATTTTACTGGTAAATTTACTGCCCCACTGTAAATTTCCTATGTGTGAAACTACTCCAATGATGATGATGATAATAATAATAATAAGAAGAAATTATAATGTTAAAAAGCCATTTTGTAAATATTTTATAAAGACACAGGATTAATGCTACTTCCTGAGCAGAACTGTTGAGGAAAGCAGGAGAGTAATTTCAGGAGATCCTTAAGAACCCATCATCCCAAACTGGAATATTAAGTGCAATTCCTTTCTGTCTGAGAACAAGATCCCAGCAGCAGCATAGTGACTGAGGAGATAAAGAGAGTTATCAGTGCAAAGAACTCCCCAATCAATAACAGAATAAAAACTGTTGTGCTTCTCTGCTCAGTGAACAACCACTTACAACATATCAGGGAATAAAGCACTGTAATAAGATCCATATAAATAAAATGGCCACCTAAAAACCCTTGTGTCTAACTAGTCTTTCCTCTTAAAAAGATGCACTCTGATGAAATTTAAGTGAAATGTAAAATACACTATATATGTTCAGAGGAACTGTGAGGTCTGATTGCCTCTAGTTCTACCACGTGGATCTCCAGTGTCTGTTGAGATGATTGATCTCACAGTATGTTGAGAACCTTAACTTGGGTCTCTCACCAAGTTCAATAACCCATTTTCATTAAAATTTTTGATATTTTTTACCTTCATGAGCTACATCTTCCTGATGAATAAGCAGAGTAAAGCATCATTAGCGTGAAGTGACAGACAACATCGTAAATTCTCTTCAGAAAGAAGGTGGGAAAGTATTTCTTCGCAGGTGTACTTGGCTCAGTCTCCCTACCCAGGGAGTGGAGTCACTAAATTGAAGGCAGATTAAGGAAACCAGACTCTTTTACATGGAAAATTGTTGGCCATTTGCAGTTTCCTGCTAACTGGGAACAAATAAGTCAGGGAGCTCCCAGAGCTGCAGGGAATGGAGGCAGAAAGGCTGAAGAAGTTTTTCAGGAGAAAGTAGAAAATGTCCTGATGGGTAAAACGAAGAGAACACAGTTTCACAGTCATTTCTGAAGAGTCTCTCTCACCTTTTCGAGACTGAGCTGAGCTATTGTTGTGCCAAGTCCAGACCTGTGGCAGGTAAGAACTGGTATATTTGCCTAAAATTCTTGATAATATCTGTCTGCTTATTGAAAAAATGATCTGGATATTTCTTTAAATGCTGAACCATTTCATATACAGGGAATGGTCCTGGGAGCTCTCCAGTGAGAGAGACCAGATGCTGCTGCTGCAAGGCTGGTGGCTGCTTCAAAACCATTCAGGAACCAGGCACCTCTTAGTTTTCGCGATAAAAGGGAGCCCAAAGGAAAGTTTAAGTTTTGGATACAGTCTCTAAGTATCCAGCCATTTCTGAGTTCATGTTAAATATTTTCGGAGAATCAAAGAATGGTTTATGTTGGAAAAGACTTCCAAGATCTTCATCAATCCAGCACTGCCAAGTCCACCCCTAAACCATGCCCCCAAGTGTCACATCTTTTAAATACCTCCAGGGACAGTGATTCCACCACTTCCCTGGGCAGCCTGCTCCCATATCTGACAATTCTTTTGATGAAGAATTTTTCCCCAATATCCCATTTAAATCTCCCTTGTGCAATTTGAGGCCTTTTCCTCTTGTCCTGTCCCTTTGCTACATGGGAGAAGAGGCCAACCCCCACCTATCTACATCCTCCTTTCAGGGAGATGGAGAGAGCAGAAAGGTCCCCCTGAGCCTCCTTTTCTCCAGGCTAAACACTTCCAGTTGCCTCAGCTGCTCCTCACAGGACTTGTGCTCCAGACCCTTCCCCAGCTTCATTGCCCTTCTTCGGACATGCATTTTTTTTGCTCCATTCATGAACCTATAGAGCCATAATTCAATTTTAGGAGTGAAAACAACTGATGCAAACCTGATTTCATCCACATCACAGACCAAAATAACATATATCAGTGAATAAGCAACAAATACATACAAACAGCCAGTGTTTGTAGTATCATGGAAGGCAAAGATTGAAATATCCAAAACACTGTGGTCCTGCTGATACAAATTCTGGAAAGCTGTGCTTTCACTCCTGGGAATTTGGAGGGATATTATCTTCATACATAATTACTTCCTTACAATTTTAACTATTTTTATATTTTTTCCTAATGGTTAAAATAATTTCATTCAATGATAAAAGACATGGATGTTTATGAGCTTTAAAAAATTACTCTCTCCATGCATCCAACAGGGAATTCTCCACTATCTATTGGGCTCTGTGTTCACCAAAAGCTAAAGAGCTCTCTAGAGTAAAACAAAGGCCTGTAACAAAATTTGGGAGCAACAGGACTGAACCTTAAACAAATACACCAAATTATTATCAGTGGTTTTTTCAATAAAGCTTCAGTAATAAAGACATGGACTAGATAATGCTTTTGAGGTTCTTTCAAAGAACCCCAAAAACCTTTTCTGAATTTCCTTTAATTCACATGTCACCAGATGGAAGTGGCCACTGGCCCTTGTGATGGACATTTAAATTCTACGTTAAATGGCAAGTCTAACAAGATTTCTTTCATAATTTTATTGCACTAAATGTAAAGTGAACTCACTCAGGGTAGTCGGGTTGTATCTCCTTTTAAAGCAACAAATACAATAGACAAACTTTTTGTTTGTTTGTTTTCCTAATGTTAGCTGATACTACCATTTTAAGAAGTAGAAACAAGTTAAACCTGACAGATAGAAAAGGTTTTGCCTGTCTTCTGCATTTATGAGCTCTTGCATCCCAGGTATAACTAATGCTGTTGATAAAACTGAGCTGAAAATACAATTTTTGCCACTCAGCAGCTAAAATAGCTAATATTGGGATCTATAAAAACACCCTACAAAGTCACTGGGATGTTTAGTTCACTATTTACTGTCTTAGAAGGCAGAGTAATGTCCAGGGAACAGCTGCATGTGTAGGTGTAGAGCACTTCAGAAATACTTCAACCAAGCATAGACAGCTGGTTATCACAAACCTATTTCAATATACAGAAGAAAAAATATGTTGTTGGAAGTCAGTGTGTCTGCATTTATTCTAGACCTGTGATTTGACCTGTTGGTGATCATTGACTACTTTGCTTCCATCAGCTTTAGAAATATAAAAAGCAAAACAGAGATGAAAGAGAAATTTAAAAGCTATGAGTGTATTTTATGAGACACTCAGAAAATTATTGTTCAAGAAAGGCCACACTGATTATTAGCCAGCCTGGGCTGACAGAAAAAATGAAAGTTAGATACACAAGGATGAGAATTTGTAGGTAAACATAGAAATACATATAGAAACCAATGGAATGAGGAAAGAATTCTATCAATCAATATAATTCAGAAGCTAGAAAATGGATAAATGGTAAGGAAAACAAAATACTCAGGGAAACATTGGATTAGAAGAACTGTAGACTAAGTATGATCCAATCTTATATGTACCAGAAACCAAAATAAGTTTAAACAGTAATAGATCCTTTATGAATGAAAGTGGTAGAACTTGTGGTAAAAATAAAGAACTATTTGGAAAATAACTAAATAAAGTAGACAGCAGTTAAGGATGGCAAAGGATACACTGTTCCACTGCAGCAGTGGCTGGAGTGGATGCTCAGTGGCTCTTGGAAACCCTGGCAGGCCCTAAAAAAATAACTAAAAAGTTTTTAAAGAGGTATCTGAGAAGTCCACTGAAAAGTTCCTGTGTGTTTTCAGCAAAACCTGGGGCAACACACTAGTCAGGGCTGTTGCTGAGGATGGTCTGTGGGATCCAAGGAAATACTCAGTCCTTGTGTCACCACATGGCCCCACAAATGGCTAATTCTGTTGTGGTTTAACCTCAGAGACAGACAAGCACTGCAGAGCCACTCACTCAGCCCCACACCCAGAGAACCCAATTATTCTTGGAAATCCCACATGAAAGTACAACAGGTGACACACATATTGCACAGTAAAAGATGTTCCTGTTGAGTGTAAGGACAAAGAAGTTGGAGTAAAGCACTAGAAGAAGTTTCTCAGGGATGCTGTGTAATTCTTGGATGGAAAACGTGATCTAGCCCAGAAGTTGGCCCTAATTTGTGTGGTATTATTCTAATACTGTATGATATGCTTGCCTTAGAATCATAGAATCCTTAAAGTTTGGAAAAGACCTCCAAGATCATTGAGTCCAACCTTTGAGCAAACACCACCTTGTCAACGAGATGAGAGCACTGAGTGTCGTGTCCAGTCCTTTCTTGAACATCTCCAGGGATGGTGATTCCACCACCTTCCTGGGCAGCCCCTTGCAAGGCCTGACCACACTTTCACTCTTTTCAGTGAAGTTCTTCCTGATATCCTACCTGAACATCCCCTGGCACAGCTTGAGGACATTTCCTCTTTTCCTATTGAGTCCTAATTCCTGGCCTCAAAGACTTTTTGTACTCCTTCCCTTCCATTTGACTCCTAACTAGGGAAATTACTTCCAAAAAATGAATAAGAGCAAAAATTAAAAAAAAAAAAAAAATAATCCACAAAAACTTGTGGTCCCATCTATTTCCAAACCTAAACACAGATGACTCCAGGAGACTGAGTGCTGGCCTGAACCAGTTCATGTCTCTTTAGTTATCGAAAACTTGAACTGATAAATATTGCTGCAAAAATTAAGAGTTCTTCAGTACTGTCAACAAACATATCAATACTATTTGATCTAAGATGTTTCTTGAATTCTTTGTTAGACTTTAGAAAAAAGTTTTCCCATTTCTCAAAGGAATGATTTGATACATGAGAAGAGTTAGATTCAATCCCAGATGTATTTCTCCTCTTGTCTCACCTCTGTTCCCCTCCAGGGAAAGTGTTCACCAGTTATTCTGTAAAACCTGATCTTTTGTGAGGATTAATTTATGAAAGGATGTGAGATAATGATAGGAGAGAACTTATACATACATTAGAGAAATTACAGTAAGCAACTCGTGATCACTGTCAGACATTAGATGTCATCCTCCATCAGTCTTTCTCTTAAAACATGAGGATAATTACTTTTATCTCCCCCCTACTGTGCTTTGAAATCTACATGCCTGAAAATTTGCAGATATTTCAGGGTTAGACGGCATTTGTACTTGAAAAGGAGTCAGTTTAGAAATAACTTACAGAACTATAGATCAGCTGCAACTGTTTTAATGAAAAAGTGCCAGAGAAACAAAGAAGACAGCATTTGATTAATGTAGAAACTTCAGTCCGGGACTGTCAGAGCTTTGTATGTTGTCATCACACTGAAAATATAATGGATGTGATCAGGAATGCCATCCATCTTCCATTGTTGCAGACTCAATTTAAGCCAAAGGTTTCTATGGATTTTTTTTATTTTATTTTTTTTTTTTTAATTTTTGCCCTCATTCATTTTTTGGAAGTAATTTCCCTGGTTAGAATTCTAATGGAATGGAAGGGGCAGAAAAAGTCTTTGAGGTCAGGAACTGAGATTCAGGCCTGAGAAAATTCAGAGCACATTGAAATTGTTACATTGCAAAGTTGTCTTTGATTAATCAAGAAAGCTCAGAAGAGGAGAGGGGTCTAGGAAGAGTGAGGTGATATTTGAAAGAATTTAAAATCTTGCTTGAAAAACACAGATCAGGTGCACAAATTATTCTGTAAACACTGGAGCTCATGAAGCTTCTTTCCTGTGGGTTTGGACTGAGCAATCTGACCTAGTTGAAGATGTCCCTGCTCATTGCAGGGGGATTGGACCAGATGTCCTTTGGAGGTCCCTTCCAACCCAAACCATTCTATGATTCTATGAATAATAACTAATTATGTTCAAAATAATAATTTAACCACATATAGAAATGCTTATAAGAGCTGATCTATCAGAAGGTGTAGGGTCACATTATGAGGTTTTCCCACTGTGAGGCACTTTTAAGTTCTCAGCTCCCTTAGCTACCAGTTTTTTATATCATATTAATGACAAAAATTTAAGGTAGAATACCTTATGTCTCCCAATGTAGTTGTTTTTGAAAATGAATAATTGTTAAAAAGTTTTCAGGAGAGACATGAACACAGGTACTTATGATACCTTAAGTCTTATTTCCAAAAAACAAATGAAAGAGGGGGGAGAAATGTAAAGACATTACTAATACTCTGTTCATTACAGAAACACAGAATATTTAGGGTTGGAATGGACCTCTGGAGATGATCCAGACCAGGCAGAGTCACCTGGAGCAGGTGACACAGGAATGTGTCCAGAGAGGAAGACTCCACACCCTCCCTGGGCAGCTGTTCCAGTGCTCTGCCACCCTCAATGGAAAGAAGTTCTTCCTTGTGTTGAGGTGGAACTTCTTGTGCTTTAGTTTGTGGCCATCAGTCCTTGTCCTGTCCCTGGGCACCACTGAACAGAGTCTGGTGCCATCCTCTTGGCACGGGCCTTGGAGATATTTAAATGCATTTAATGATCCCCTCTCAGTCCTCTCCAGACTGAGCAGGCCCAGCTCCCACAGCCACTCCTCATGAGAGAGATGCTTCAGACCCCTCATCATCTTTGTGCCTCGGCTGGACCCTCTGCAGTAGCTCATTGTCCTTCTTGAACTGTGGAGACCAGACAAACATTAGGGTTGAGTAGAGGGGCAGGATCATCTCCCTGACCTGCTGGCCACACCCTTCCCAATGCATCCCAGGACCCCCCTGCCCTCCTGGCTTCAGGGGCACAGTGCCAGCTCATGGAGAACTGGTCATCCACTGAGAGCTCTCTGCAGATCTGCTCTCCTACACTTGCTTTGGTTGAACTCCATCATGGTTCTCTCTGCCCAGCTCTGTACTCTCCTGGATAACTCCTGTAATGTGACTCCTGTGCTCATCCCAGGGACACTGCCAGCATTTCTCTACCTCATAATCACCCATTTGGTTTCTTTAATTGTTGTCATGTGATTACAGGTTCCCACAGAGACTAATAGCCATTGCCACTGGTTTATTGATATTCAATTATATCCGTTCTCTGATCCTATGCTGTAGTCCCTTTCACTTTCTTAATTTGAGAGATGTCTGGGCATTATGTTGTTGGTTTCTTCTTTAACCTACATAGCAGCAGATTAATATAATTTCTTCCTCAATAAATGATATGTTGTTCAGGTTTATCCATCTTCTGGTAAGGAAAATAAAGCATCCTGGATGCTACAGTTTGAATAATACACTCATGTGAGGAATAAACCTATTTCTATTCCACCTACTACCCCAATTATTTTGGGGACACTTAATTTTGTGGATCATTTGTGGGACTCATTGACAACCAGATCAAGCTTCATGTTCTTGTAATTACTGCCTCTGTAGGAAGTTAATTCCTTATAATGGAGATGAAAACACTGGTAAGAGCTGGAATCAATCTGTCCCTCAGTTGTAAGTTATTGGCTCTCAGGTGCTAGTGATGAGTTCCTGCAACTGTTTCAGAGATGTAGTAATTTCAAATATTTTTTTTAGTCCTTTAAAGTCTAAAATGGAGTTTTCTGGGTTAAAAGGGACCTTTTGAGGTCATCTGAAAGGAGGAGGGACATTTTCAACTAGATCAGGTTGCTCAAAGCCCCATCCCACCTGACTGAATGTTCCCAGGGGTGGGGCACCTGCCGCCTCTCAAGGCAACAGAACGTAATTGCTCTGCTCTTCTTCACCACAGGGATTGGTGATTTAACACATTTTTCTGGGTATTTTCCCTCTTATTCCTGGATCAAGTGCTATCTCCTTGAATTCCTACTGAGCTACATCCTCTCAGGCACCTTTATTCTCAGCAATGGAGAAGATGTTGTTTGTCATTGTTTGTGACAGGCACAATATCAATATCACAAAGCCCAGAGGGAATAAAAGAATAAATACTTGATAAACATATGATTTAAGATTAACAGTTGTCTGGTGAAGACTGGGGATAAAACATCACATGAAGGCATTACTTGCCTGGAGTGCATAACTGCTTTAGCAGTCAGGACTGACTGAAACAGAGCCCAGTGGAAGTATCATTTCAGAGGATGTTTATCTCAATTGCAATCCTACCTCTGCTCTAGACATCCAGCGAAAAGTTGGGAACTATAATGGTGCATTCCTTGGGTGAGATGAAGACAAGTCCTCTGTGAGTGGTAGCTTGTATTCTCATGGCACTATAGGTCCAAGAAGAGGAGAAATACTCATAGATATGACAATCCACTTCTATGAATTATTCATATATATATATATATAAATATATGGCTGATTCTGCAATAAGCACATTTTTTACTGACTTTCTGGGCTTCTGTTTGTAAACAGAAACACCAAAATATCACAAATATCTGTCTGCTTCTGCTGTCACTTGTGGTTTTCGGTGGCAGCTGCAACAGATATTTCTGCTGAGAGAAAAAAAAATCAAACCTTAGTACTCCAGGCAAAGGAAAATTTCTTTAGCAATCAAGAAGTGATTGCACTCGGTGATTGTTTCTACTGGCAAATGACAGTGATTAACGCTCTGCCAGTGCTTCTCAACATTTTGGAAGTACAAGCCTCTTTTGGTTCATCTGTGTCTGTGGCATATTATTCTCAGCAGCAGCTCAGTTTCTTCAAGACTCAGGAAGAGAAGAAATTATAACTGATTTCAGCAAGTACTGACACTCGTTCACTCCCACAAGGAACTGAGCTGCTGCCAGAAAGTAAAAGCGGCATCAAATTTTGCAGGCAATAATCACAGCCTACACTTGCTCCTCTCTTACATCTGGTCCCTGGAGAAGCTGAGGAGTTGTTGACTGCTGTATGTGATGTTTTAGACTCCCTTTGAACTCCCTGGTCATGACTTCGGATGTGGGATGAAGAAGGAAAGGTAGCACTGCTACCATATTTTCATCATCACTGGAAAAATACCAATCCTGGAGTGCTGCTGCTTCTGTTTCTAAAAAAGGCTCAGCCAAATTTTAACAAAATACCCAAAGCAAGAGAGAAATTCTGAATTTGTCTCTTTCCTCTGATGTCACCTTGAAAAACCTTTACAGATCAATTATGAACTAAGCAGGGAGCTGACAAAGGGCTTCGCTCTCTTTAAAATTGCTCAGTTCTCTCCAAAATGCAGGAACAGATGTTCTTTGAGCTGGCCTGTCAAGTTTTTATCCTTCTCATTTCCCTGCTCTGAGTCTGCCTGGTCTCCTTGGGCCAGTTTCTCATTGCATTTAGACTCCAAAGTTCTAAAGCAAAGGAGGGATCACATTTTAGTTTACACCAAGGCACATCAATGCACTTGAGGGCAAGCAAGATTTGCTGTGGTAACAGTTCAGCAAACACTCAGATCCACGGGCATCCATAAGGTTAAGGAAGAGCTTAATCAGGGTTTTAAGCTGGAGTGAGTGTTACCAAAAAAATCTCTTCTGGTTCTCAAAAAAAAAAATAAGAAACTTCTCATGACTCCAACATGCACTGAAATAGAAACCTTTGACCATTCATTTTTATCATGTTGTTTCTGATTTAGTTTCTGCTCTGAGAAGAAGACCTGGATAAAGTGATAATTTCCATTAAAAAAATCCAACCTGATGGTGGTATCACCTTCCCTAATTTGGCTTTATCAGTGAGATTTATGTGCAAATGATACATTTCTATGCAGTTCCTAAACGACGCTGCTAATTCCAGCCCCTCAATGTGTCCCACAGACGCCCCGTGTGGTGTCTGTGGGCGAAGCACATAAACAGAGGAGTTTCTGCGAGCGCAGCGTCAGGATCAGCATTTTGTTAAAAACTTGCTTTTCCAAAGGGTATGAATTTGCCTGTTTATTCCAGTGCAGCAGCAAAAAGAACTGAAGATTTCGCTGTGTTTGGATGGGATCATAAATGCTGGTTTGCACCTCATTTAAATGCTACTGGTAAACACAGATTTTTGAGTACAATTATGTTTTTTTACGAGGCGTGAAAATGCTGCATGGTCAGATACCAGTCAAAGAAATTACACCTTTTAAAAGTATTCTTATAAAGTGATGTTTAAAACCCTCAAATGACTACTACTGAGATTTCAATCATGTTCTTAATAGCATTTAAAAATAAAATAATTTTGTTATTCTCCATGCTAAGCAACCTTCCAAATTACTTCCTGAAAGAGATTATAATCATTTATTTATTTATTTATTTAGATTTTAACCACTGATGTAGTGAATGGCAATTCAGGAGATCTTAGTTCAGTCCTATCTTAAATTTTCTGTGTTATGTATAATTTACTCAGTCTCTCATATTCTCAGTTTTTTCATCTGTAAAATGGGAGAGAAATTATTTCTTTTACCAATCCCTGTTCTTTTATGCTTTACTGGAAGTACTGCAGTCAAATTTCAGTAATGGAAATATTACAGTCAAACTCGAGCAAGTGGGACTTTTTTTGGGTGAGAAAAGCCTTTTTAGAAAAATAAATATTAAAAATATATATTAAAATAAATATTAGAAAAATAAATTAATCACCTCCTTGGATTATGGCAAGTGCCAAACAAACTTTGTGGTTGCAACAAAATTAAGAATAACTTTGTCTTTTTTCAATTTTGAAATGTAGCAATATGTTAATGTTTGTCTCTTTTCTATGTACTGGTTCTTGGATGTAAAAATCATTTCAGTTCAGAAATCTGGGAGTATTTTCGCTGTTTTACTCTAGAACTGGAATGACATATTGTATTGTTAATTCAAAAATGCTGTGACGTGTTTTGCAGTCACAGCATGTTTCCCTTTTTGACTTTTCTGTTAAGACTACAATCACATTAGAAAAATTATATTTATCTTTGCTGACTGTTTTCTTCACATGGTGACACATGGAAATATCCAGGTTTTTTGGTTGTCTTCTCAAAAACCGTTCCACTTTGAAAATACCCGTAGGAAACTTGCCTACATTGTTTTCCTTATGCTCCAGCTGTCTCAGAAACATCCTTGTCTGATTGAGGAATTAACAAAACTCAACAAATTGCTCTTGTAACTCAGAGATTATGGTCAAGAAAATGATATAAAGAAATATGAGTCTCTCCATACCGTATTTCTATTATATCACAGAATCATGGAATCACAAAATAGTTTGAGTTGGAAGGGACCTTTGGGATCATCTCATTCCACCCCCCTGCCATGGGCAGGGACACCTTCCACTAGCCCATGTTGCTCCGAGCCCCATCCAACTTGGCCTTGAACACTTCCAGAGATGGAGCACCCACAATTTCTCTGGGCAACCTGTGCCAGGGCCTCACCACCCTCACAATAATTTTTTTTTCTCAATTTCTACCATGCAGAACTTTCTTGTACCTATTACAATCCTTTAATTGATCCCCTAAATTGTCACAAATAAACATACCTAAAAATTTCAGTTATGAAATATATACGATGGAACTCTGTAGTAAAACTATGAGAGCTTGTCTGGAAAAGCAGTGTTTTCACAGTGCAATTTAACTTTTCTTTCCCAGAACAGGTTATAGCCAAAATTCTGTAATTTACAGTCTTCTTACTGGCCTTTCCAATAAGAGAAGCAATAAAAACAACACTGCAGTTTTGAATAGAACGATATTCAGTGCCATAAAGACACCAAAATCTAGGTCTTCTACAAGGTTCCTCTTTCTTGCTTCAAAAATGTTCAGGCATCTTTAAGTCCTGTTTTATTGAGATTTACAATGTGACTTGGAGTTTGGCTCTCAATAGTTTATGACACAGGAGCTCTCTTACAATGTGTGTTCTGCATCTTTTGAAAACAGAGCGTGGTGAACAAGCCCAGGCAGGAAGAACTTCAGCAGGTAACAAAGCAATCCTTTGCTTCTGGTAAATAAAGTTAAATTACAATTTATAGGGTTACTTATAGAGCCCAGTGTTCCGAAGCTGTTCCCTGCTTGAATGGTTTCTGATTAAGGAACGCCCACCCTTTTTATCTTGAGATAATTCCTCATCAGATGACATCAGGGCTCTCATCCAGGTGTTCCTGGGAAGGACATATATGAGTGCCAAGCAGAAGCACAGCTCTCAGGACTTGTTAGCAGGAATTTTGACAGTGTGGTGATGGGCTTTGAATTACTTTTAAAACAGAGTGGGATTGAAGAAGTCTACACAGACGTGGTCTCTGGCACTGTATGGACCAACTGCTCCAGTGTCCTGCTCCTTGAAAGCTCCTCCCTGGCTTCAGGCAAAACTCTGGATGGAGGATGCAGTGGCCCAAGTCTCACATTGCAGGGAGATTTTGTATGAGACAATGGATATGGTTAAAATTTAGAGGAGACCAAGAAACCTAGGGTAAAATGCAGCTGCTACTGCCTGGATGGAATGTGTTGGACATGCTCCCCACACAGTGATAATCATCTGCTCAGAGGGATGGAAGGGAGAGTGAAAGGAAGTGGAGACTACATGGTCCCCCTTCATTCAAATCCCAGCAGAGAGGGGGAACAGGGCAGTTCTGTGAGGATCATGAGACTGTACAGTGCCTGTCAGCCAGGGCACAACCCAGTTCTACTGCTGAGCCAACAACCACGTCCAACCCCCTCCTCAGGTACCAAGCCATGATTACCCCCCTCCTACTGGGTGCGGCAGGAGAACTTTACACCGGCCAGAAATAAAAATTATTTATGACTAAAGCCACTCAAGCTCCATCTAAACCTAAAGAAATAGTATAAAAGTAAGTTGGGGATAGAGGGAAAGTTGGAGAAGATTTCACCAAAACTGCTGGGGTCAGTTGATGGGCTGAGCCCACCTTCTGCCCCCACAGGGATGCCTTGAGTGAGAATTATACTCTACATGTGTTAAATGCTGTTATTGGTACTAGAGCTTGTGCTAGCTTAGTATAGATCAGTAGATTGCTCTAAAATTTACTTTTGCAGCCAGACACCATCACCAGTGACCATAAACCTTATTAACTTGTCATAGTTTTTATTAATAAAGGGTGTTATTGCATGAACTGCTAGAGTGAGTCCTTTACAGGTGCTGGCAGTTACCAGCAGCAGAAAACACCTTGGCAGGGCCTGCTGAGGGGTCTTCACTCTGCTGAGTCCTCCCTAAGAAGGGCAGTCAAAGCACCCTCTGACCTTGTGAATCTGTTGGAGAAGGGTCTCATTACAAGACACTGACAGACTGTGGGACACAAGGGTATCAACTTTCCTGGGGGCACCGACAGGCAAAAATCTAAACTCTCCCTTCCAGGTGACATTTGGCACTGGAGGTGGTGGTGGTTTCACAGGTCAGAGGTGCACCCCAGATTAAAAGTCAAGTTGTCAAGTGAAGGAGCTACAGCAGGAGGTGGAAGACTGTAATCTATCCATGCTTTCAGTGAGAGTTTGGATCAGGATACCTCAGATCAGAGATCTTGCCCAGTATCTGTTACTCTTTATTATCCCACATGTTGTGCTTCTCAGTCTTCCTGGAGAACCTTTGTCTTTCCTTCTGCAGTTAGATTTAATTACAAGCAATAGGTGGCAAGTCAGAAACAATATGCTGGGCTAATAAATTGCCTGTGCAGGAATCATGTTGCATATTAGGAAAGCTCTGAGAACACTTAGGAGGGGCACAGGTTAAGAGACAGGAAACATTTCACACTGTCATCATCTGCAAAGTTATTACTCTCCTGGACAGCTACAAATGACAGGCTGAAATATTTGCATGGTTAATGTTTGGATGCATATTTACACATATCCCGAGTATCCAGCGGGGCACATACTCCTAAACTGAAGTTGAGCAGGTATTTATTTATATTTCTTACATTCTTTGAAATGTATTTTATCTAATTTTTTTTCTTATAATTTGTTTATTTTATTTAGCTGCTTAGCAGCACACAAACAAACATGCATACACAGATTCATATATCACTGAATCTGTCTTTTCATCTGAATTTTGAAGATATTGAGCTGATCCTCACAGCTTGGTCCTTAAGGACCAGTTCCTCATACAAATTCACCAGCAGTAATTCAAAGAAACATGTAAGGTTAAAGAGGAAATACTATCTTTGCTGTCACAGTGAGAGGAAAATGCCTCTCGTGCATTTCACTGACTATAAAGCATTTGTTCCCTGATGTTATTTTCAAGTCTGGTAAAACATATATTTGTCAGAGTTTAAACCAACAGAAGTATAAGAAATCAGCAGGAATCCCATTTCACCTCATTTATTGGCACCCTCACCAGAGGTATTAGTCATATTGAGCACTAATGAATTATTTAAGAGATATTTAATGCTTGGAATTGTGGGCAAACAGCCAAATAGATGTCTTTCAGAATTTTTCTCTTCTAATAGGAGCCCTAGGATATTTTAGCTAATAAATGTCTGTGTTCTCACAGATCAACTGTTTGTACAATAGAATCCATCTCTGAAGCTAAAAGTGGGCATCCCAGGAAAGAAATGGGCATCCTGTGGTGAAGAAACAGAGCTGAAAGATGTGTAGAGACAGAGATTACTTCGGATCTGCCCAAATGTGCTCCATATTTTTGTCACTGGAGGCAGTGGCAGAAGGGAGGTTTGCATGAGCTGGAAGATAGAAAGGTTTTAACAGTCCAGTAAGGACAAAATAAATATGAATTAGAGCTACTACCTGTAATCCACAATTGCACCATTTACCTGAAGATCGTGTTCCAGATCTATCTGTACTGAAACCAAGCCATGGGGCTGAAATTACTCTCCAGGTACTGACAGATATTAAAGCTCTATAGTTGGCCATGAAGTACCACTGTCTAACCTCAGAAATAATATGGCTCAGACCCCATTTGGAAGAACATATCCAATAAGCAGAGAGGAATAAATCACCTCCATAGTTTTGCAAGAATAAATTGTCTCTTCAGTTCTTATTTCTGTCCTCACAAACTATGCACAGTCCTGAAGAAAACACCAGAAATAGACTCAAGTGCCAGTAAAAATATGTGAGAAGATGTGATCAGCTTAGATAACAAAAAAAAAGAAACAAAACCAAAACCAAACACCCTCTAGCAGAAGCCAAACCCTCAAAGGGAAGTCATAAAATGGTGGAAAACACTTTGGTAAGTTAAGCTTTGCCTTGTATTTAACCACCACTAGTTATTTCAGTCTGCTGTTTAGGGGCAATCCTGATTCTTTAACATATCTTTCTAAAGAAAAGTGACTTAGCAGTTTGTCTGTGCCTTTTAAATTTTTATTCCAGTGCCTAACTGCTTAGTACTGGCATGACCTCACAAGGAAAAATAGTCTTCACATCAGAGGCAAATCAAAGGAAGAATTGTTTTAACTTAAAGTGTTTGACTGGTTTGGGTAGAAGTTGGTTTCCAGATGACTTCAGGGTCTGGGGATTATGATTTGAGTACCTGAATGCTATAAATACCAGTCTAGAAAAAAAGCTAAAGGGATAGAAAAAAATTAAAACCATAAGTAATTATTGGTTCTGATTCTTAAATGCATTATGAAGGAAATAACAAGAAAAGTCAATGCTGACATCCATTAAGGAAGGGATTACTTTCCTCTGGGTTGGACAGAAAGGTCCAGAAGTCATTATCAGGTCTGCTAAATCCAAAATAGATTAAGTTTCCAAGAGTATTCTGAGCAAAACTGTGTTTTGAGCCGAGTTTGGATCCTGGAGTTCAGTTTTGCTCCTGAAGAACCCACAATAAAAATTTCCATTTATTCGAGAAGACCATAAGAGATCAGAGATTTTTTTTCTTTGTTCCTGTTGATGTCACACAGGCATTTAGATTGTTTTTCAGTCAATTAAAAACACACTTCAGGAATGAATGCTTGTCCCTGTAGTGCCTGTTCTCCCAGCCTTGCTTGCCCTGAGTCTCATGGCAGCAATAGCTGTCACACATGCACTTACATTAAGTACTATGTTGACATTAAAGGAATTGGGAAAAGTGCCCTAAAGAGTATTCCCCTCCCAACACTCCTCCAAGCAGAAGGTAACATTTACTCCTCAGCCTGGGATAAATTACCATATCAATTATTCAAAATACTTAATACCATCAAACAGGAATGAATTTACCAGATGCAATCAAGAGCCAGACACAAGAAATCGATGGGGTTTAAAGGCCTCAGCTCTCCATGAATAATTAACTGGGAGTTCTCCTGAAGAGCAGGTAGTGGAGAGGGTATTAATTGTCTGAGGAGGGAGGAGAGGAGGTCAGGCCAAATTGTAGCTCCAACTAAGAGTGACTTCTCCCTTCTTCAAAACTACATATCTATGATAATGCCAACACTTCAGGGAATCCTTTAAGAGTGTGATGGACTGACAAAGAGCTCTGGGAACAGGAGGCAGCTCTGCAAACCACCTGTACTTGGAACCAGTGGGGCAAATCTACCATGCTCTGATAACTTCACTGCAACACCAGTGCAGGCGAATCTTTTTTATTTTGGGAGATGCTGCCATGTCAAAACTCTGTTGGTCAGGGAATGCACCTCTTAATACCTGGACAAATCTGTGCAGTGTAATTCCAGACTAATTCCTCAGATAGATATTACAGTGGTGATCTACAGGACAGAGCTCAACCTCTCTTGTTCCTCCTTCCCTGGTTATCACTCCCATACTTGTGCTACAGAAATCAGGTGTTTCTTCACGTCCTTTTCCTTGACATTTCCTATTTATAGATTATATTAATATATTCCTGTTAGACAGCATGTGGCACGTTCTCTTTGCTGGCTCAGAGGTCAGAAGATGGGTAGCTCAGAGTCTGCTTGCATACCAAAGCTGTAGTGGCTTAACTCTCTCATTCATGGCTTATCCCCACAGAAAGAATGTGGTGAAACAGGTTTTAGAAATACAAAGTGAAATCTGCAAAACAAATCCATACAAAACATATCTAGACTAGAATATTTTTTGCTCTTAGTGGTTTGGGGAGAGATGATTCTGCAGCTGAGTGGTTAACACAATTTGCTTAATTAAACCTTCTTTTTGACTCTGGCTTGCCTTGACAGTTGATGTAGTTAAATCCAGGTAGACACTAGAAACAATTCAGTTGCAGGGAGTGAAATTCAGGTTCTGGCCTTTTCTATCTCAGTGTTCTCCCAGTGAAATGTCAGTCAGAGGCCACTGCTGACATTGCCAGACCTGTGAATTCTGTGTTTTGAGGGCTTGCACTGCCTGTCCGGTCCCTCTTGACAGTGGGGACTTCAGAGTGGCCTCTGTGAGGAGAAGCCATGGTTACCCAGTGTCAGACACTGTTGTTTCTACCCTTTTCTCATATGAACAGTGAAGTGGAATTGGCAGCTGGCCATGGCTAACGTGGGTGAAACCTGTCACTCCATTCCAGAAGCTCCTCCTCCTCCTCTGGTCTTCATGTTCTCAGGGCTCTTCCTCACACTTTCCCCTCACTCCTCATATTACCATGCAGTGCTTTTGCCTTTTGTTAAAATATCTTTTCCCCCTGGCACTCCCAGTTTTGCTGAGGGGATCAGCTGTGTCCTTTGGTGAGACTGTTGGAGTTGGCTGGGACCAGTTGGAACCATCCGTGTCCAGCAGAGGAGGTCTCAGGGGGCTGCTCTGACCAGTGAGCTGGGCAAAGGATGAGCAATGCCTGTCACAGAAGCATCTAATCCAAGCCTTGAATCAGGCACCTCTGTCTAGACAGACATAATTCCTTTCCTCCCCAGCCTAACAAAGCCAGAGCAAAGCAGAAGCACCATGTGGAAAAGAGGACATTCCCAAGAAAACGAATGGTGCTAAGCTGGTGGGAAGGTGGAAGTACACACACACATTCTTTCCATCTTCTGGTTCCTTCTCATACCAATTCTAAGGCTCAAAAGCATGTTGTGTGGTGGGTGCCTTGAACCCTTTCTGTGAATGAGGAATGACAACCCCTCATGTGAGGAGACAAGGTGCAAACTCCGAAATGAATGTTCCCTGTTGGCTGACTCCTGCCTGATGCTCACTTACTGCTTGTCACCAAGTCCTATTTAATTCCTTCCCTTTCTGCTCTTCAGCTTTCTGCTTCCAGTCCTATCTTACTCCTTTGTCTGCTGATCACAAATCATTTTGCCATGAGCTGAGGGAAAGGGGAAAAATTAAGCAGAAGAAAAAAATGTCTGTGAGATGGTAAAGCATGAACACCACGCTCTCAGCCTCATTTGCTGTCGAGTGTCACAACTGTTCAAAAATGAAGCAGGAATATATTCCTTTGGAATCAGCTACTGGAGTGCAATGTCTCCAAAATATTTTAAAACTAGAAAAAAATCCAGAGATCAGAACTGGAGCAAAACATCAGAGTAAAACACCATGATTCTTTCCTATAAACTAGTGAATATGCAATTTAAAAACCTAAGCCAAGAAGGCAAATATGGTAGGATGAACTGGAATTGTGTGACAATATTGGAAATAAATCAGCCATGGGATGTTCATAGAAACACAGAAGGGTTTGGGTTGGAAGGGGCCTTGAGGCTCATCTTGTTCCAATCCCCTGCTGTGGGCAGGGACACCTTCCACTGGACCAGGTAGCTCAGAGCCCCATCCAGCCTGGCCTTGAACACTTCCAGGGATTTCCTATGTTCATAATTGCTAGTGGGGTTCAGGAGAGCTTTCCTTTGGCTCTCAGACCTATTTGGTAGTGGGTAGCTCTGTTAAAATCAAATTAATTCTTCTGTGTTCCCTCATTGCACACACCACTTACAGTGTTCCTGTGAACCTTGCAATGTGTCCTGGGGAAGGGCATGAAGGTCAAGGTTCTTCACACCCTGTGCAGTGACAAGAAAGAAAGTGAAAATTCTTTCCCTCCCCAGATAAACTGAGGCTTTTACAGGAGTGTTGAAAATAGTCTACTCTTTTTGCATGAACAATGATTGGCTTTTCATTTTTCTGAGAGAGACAATCAATTTTGTGTGAAAATGCATCAGGTTCTCCTCAGACAAAATACGGTTTCTAAGAACAATTTTGAATCAATAAGAATTTTCTCCTTTGAAAAATGATTACGGGGCGGGGGGAACTAAAGATGGTTTTCAGATCTACTTTTGTGATTGGTTTTTGCAAGAGTCCCTGATGGAGAGAAATGGATGTGGGCCATGATTTATTAGTACAATAGTATCACAAAATCTGAATTGGATGTTATTGTGCCGAGTGCCACAGGAAAATGCTAAAAATATCAGTTGGAAACATATCACTCCCTGTTTCTGAACACCACTTTGTCCAAGTCCTGCTAAGAAACAAAATGGAAATGATTATGTGGACATTATTTTCCATAATACATAGTCATTTGTATAGTTTTACAGAATCTCTGTTGGTGGGTCAAGAAGAATGAACATTTATTATTAATAATAACACAGTTATGTAGAACAATAATAATATCTCAAAATATTCATAGAATCATAATTTACTGAGGACTAATAAACACAAAGATGTGACCTCTGGCTCAGGGAGTCCAGGAGCTGCAAATTGCTGGAGTTTAGGAGTGGTTTTTAAGGAAATATCATGGCATACTTGGCATCCTCTAATCATCCACATTAGATTGTTTTTTGGTCAAACTGGTTTTATATTCTGTACACTTTAAAATCTCATTTCTAGTTGTGTCTTATCAAGCCTAACTTACAGATTGTCTGACAGCTGCCTTCACTGTTTTTATTTTCTCATTATAACACCTCTAATCTCTGGTCATGATCCAGAATTTTACACTTCTATTTGCTGTGAAAATGATGAATTCTAAATGGAATGGCATCCCAAGTATTGTACTCTCCTGGGAAGATCTTTCCAAACTGTAGGGCCCCAAACACCAGTTTTCCTTCCCTGTAACTGGAGCCAGAGGTAGAGACAGGTAGGACTCAGAGGGTCATGCCATGATTCAAGAGTTTTGAACACCAAGGCTCTCAGATAATAAAAGCATTTTTATTCTGGTGGTGATGCTTGATAATGATTTCACTTCTCAGTGAAATTCATTCTTCAAGGAGGCGAATAGATGAAATCAAATCCCATCTTCCCATCAGAAGTGATTTTCCTTTCTACCAAGCCAATCCATGAATTTAATAATTTCAGCACAAACACAGGTAAAAGATATATTTGCATGTTCCTCCTTGGCCGTGGGCTCATGGCTCTTGTGTGGTCCATGAGGACAGCAGCATTGATGAGCAAATTTAATACTCTTGTATTAAATTTGTCACTCCTTGAAAGGAGCTCTGACCATTTTTCAAGCAAATTATCATAACCAACAAAATATTATCTCTGTGCACCTTCATAATCAGTTTCTAGTACAAGAATAGAAAGTGTCAGTAAAAGATTTCCACAAATAATTCAGCTGTTCCACTCCTGGATGAATAATCTAAGAATCATAAGTCATATGGTGCCACTGAGAGAGACTCAGACAAGAGTTTGTGGATACATTTTGGGCACAGCAGAAAGAACAGTAAAGACACAATTTAGCTTTGTGAGAAAACAAATGAAACAAAAATGTTACAGAAAAAGTATTGAGACCACTCTGGCAATCTGACTCCTTGTAACTTGAGTATAGAGAGAGTAAAGTCTGAAAGGCCAGTGATAAATTGAACTCATTTACCAAAAAAACATCCTGGGGAAAAAGGAAACCACATGTGAGTGCGCCATTAGTAAAGAACAAGAATAAGGGAAGTGCTCAGTGGGTTCAAATCACTCTGTGGCATGGGAAAATTGTTAGAAAGGCCAGAGTGTGCCTTCTTATGTGTAATCAGTCTTCATAAAAAAAGTCAACCTTGAACAATGACTCCTTCAATAAACACCACCATGAAAAACCAGACTCACAGGTTACAATAGGAAAAGAACACTAAATAGTCATCAACTAAGTTATACCTTCTTCCAATCAACTTTATTCTAGATAATTTATTTCATTGGCTATGCCATCTCAGATTTTCAACACCTGGAGAAAAAAAAGGAGACTGGAAAAGAAAAAAAAATAAATCACAAAACTTGGCTTTATAATGAAAAAGTAAAGAAAAAAAAAAGAAAAGAAAGATTCAGTCCCTTGCAAAAATCCAAGAGAACAACACTGAGACAATGTCTAAGCAAACAGGATGACAGGGAGATGGACTTGTCAAGAATAACCCAATGTAGTTTCCTTGTATGGCAAGATAATAAACATTGTTGTGAAGGGGGGGGAAAGCCTTCAATACTTGTCTGCAGTGAAGCTTTGTAGCTGTGTGACATGACAATCCCATCAGTAAGATAGAGGAATGTTAGAGAAACAAAATCACTCCGAGGGAAGGCAAACCTGACAACAACTTCTGTCCAGGGCACATAACGAAGTGGTGCTGACAAGTGAGGGGTTGTATCAAATAAGGTTTTTGAGACATCAGTGCAGGGTAGAGCTCAGTGCTGTCATTAATGGGTGGTGGAACTGAGATTAATTTCATTAATGACAAGAGTGGAAGAACTGTTATTGCAGGACATAGTGATAAGTATTGACTGATGTGAGAAATAGTTGGAAAATTGTGGCTACATCCTTTTCTAGATTGGAATTTATCCTCAATTTTGGTAAAACTAGTTGCCAAAATGCAAGCTGGGGAACACCTGGAAAAGTAGGAGTTGTCCCGCAAAGGATCTAGGGATTATAGTAGACCTAAAACCAAATACAAGTCAAATATTTCACACTCTAAAAACAAACAAACAAACAACCCAAATGTTTTACTGGTATATGTGAAAAGTACCAGAACTAGCAAATGACTTGTTGGTTTGTGGAGCACTCTTTAAAATTATCTTAACTACTGAACCAGCACATCCTCACTGACAGCCATGTCCTTTGCTCTCGATTGGCAGCTCAGAAATAAGGTCTGTTAGTAGGAGGGATACTTATTTATTAATTTAATTGGTTTAATGTATATGCACCTATATCTATATTAAATATATATGCCTGTGTAGAATGTGGATCCAACTCCCCTGGATCACAGTTTTCCCAGTTTCTGACACCTGGAGAGATGAGCCCTCGAGGCCACAATTTCACTCCAGCTGCTGGTGCAGAATCCTGTGCACACAGCAAACACACAGACACACAAAGGGTGAATTGTGCTGTAACACAGACACATCTTTCTACTCCCTTATACTTCTATTTTCCAATTCCTGTTCCTTCCCAAATCACCTAGACTTACTCCTTTCTCTGTCACTGCTTTCTCCTTCCAACATCCTGTAATAATCCCCTTGGAATCCCAAAATACTCTTTTTCTTCACCCCATGATATTTTCCATACCCCCAAGGCAAGTGACCCCTCAGTCTGTGAGTGGACTCTCTTCACTGAACTCCTGAGTGGGTGCCCCCACATCCATGGGGCTGAGGCTGTCCCTGACCCATCCCCTGAGGCCTCCCCCCCCCGCCCTTTTTCCTCTTGGCTCCTCTATGTCCTGTGATAATCCATGGAGCAGCCAAGGCAGGGTCTTTTTCGGGGTCACCGACCCCCATTTGCTCCTCTGTGGTCTTTTGTGGGTGTGAAGATGAACATTGTAAGGAGTTACCTGACATACCAACTGAATGTTCACCTGCACTTACAGGCTGTCCTTAATAGAGCCCCAAACCAGCTTTTTATAGAAAAAAAAATATTATCTTTGCCACTTATTTTTGGAAATATTCAGTTAAAAAAAAAAGAAAAGGCTTTGAATTGCCAGCTGTTAATGTGCAGATGTTGGAAACAGCTGGCAATCCACTACCCTACTGCACACAGAAATCAACCAACCATTAGTTTTTCATCCTGCACAGCTCATACTTTTGCTGCAGTAAGATACAGATGCAAAATAACTCTTTGTGATTGCCATGTTCCCCTTGATGCTCAGAGTGCATCCTATCTGCCCTTCCTCTGTCCTGCCTGGTCCATCTCTCCCTGGTGCCACTTCTCTGGCATTTGTGGCTCTGGAATGTCTGTGGGACAGCACTTCCAAGAGAACTTATTTTCCTCATGAACCACAGAAATAAATATGTAAAAACAAAAAAAAAATCCATCCAGCATCACTCTTCAGCCTTCCAGGAGTATCAAGCCAGCAATTCAGAGCAGTGTCATGGAATCATAGAACAGCTTGGGTTGGAAGGGACATTAAAGATCATCCAGTTCCACCCCCCCGACATGGGCAGGGACACATTCCACTATCCCAGGTTGCTCCAAGCCCAGTCCAGCCTGGCCTTGAACACTTGCAGGGATGGGGTAGCCACAGCTTCTCTGGGCAATCTGTGCCAGGGCCTCCCCACCCTCACAGGGAAGAATTTCCTCCTAATATCCAATCTAAATCTACCCTCTTTCAGAGTAAAGCCATTATCCCTTGTAAAAAGCCCCTCTCCATCTCTCTTGCATCCTCTCGGCTGCTGGAAGGGGCTCTAACGTTTCCCTGGAGCCTTCACTTCTCCAGGCTGAGCAACCTCAGCTCTCTTAGCCTCTCAAACAGGCTGTCTCACAATCCAGAGAGTACACTTGGAGGTTTTAAAAACCTACTGAGTACCTCCCCAGTGCCATTTAAGTTCTCCCAAGCAGTAACACACCTTGCCAACAGTATCCTCTGTAGTTCCCTTCCACCCAGAGCTTGGGGGAAAGAGAACTGCTTAGCTCAGGAGTACTTTCCACAGAGGAGAGCGCAGAGCTGGGTCGAATTGGATACATTTCTGATCACAAGGGAAGAAGTGTTGCAAGGTTAGGGCTTCATTATATTGTCTAGGACACGTCATGTCAGCAATTTGTATCAGAGTATTGAGTCTCCTCCATCCCTCCTCAGGAGGGCAAAGCTGCCTCTGGTCGCACGCAACGTCAGAGCTCAGTGGAAGCTGTCTGTGATTTGCTTCTCAAGGGCAGGAGGGGTTGCCTGGCAGAGCAGCCCTCCCAGAACTAATTCAGCAGATGTTTAATGCACTTAAATATATATGAATTTACCAGGAGCTGACAGTGCAGTCACACCAGGCTCAACCCTCACAAAGGCACTCCGTGTCCTTTGGCAGCGGAGAAGCCAAGTCAGGAGAAATTCCTGGGCAAGATTGTCCCTCTGAGCATCCTCTCAAACTGCTTTGACTTATCACCAGCTAATTGCTCAGCATAGAAAAGTGGCTTGTCTTTGTCATTGTAGCTCTGTTAGGAAATGTGTGTGAGCATGTGGAGAGAAATGATTCCTTCTGAACCTTTGAAAAGTAACATCTAAAGTAAAGAGAGAAGCCAGAAACCCGAAGTGCCTGGAAACAAACTTCAGCAATAACAAGTGTGCTGGAAAAAGCAATAAAATCCATCTAAGTTACATTTGGCATCTTCTTGGTTTGAGTTATTTGCAGAGAACCCATCCTCTGATCCCTGGGTTTTCTGATTTTAATTTGCCACCACTGCCATTGCCTTTCTACTCTTGTGCCTTTGCTTCCACAGGAAAAAGGTTCAACCTTCAGGAGTTCAAGTGCCATGAATTGGAAAAGAATCACATTAATTATTGTCAGTGGAAGTGCCAATGCTTCATTATTTCCCCCACTTTTGTCTCTGCAATCTCTTGACCTTTTTAGTGTGGAGAGTTTGTGACATGTACAAAACTGTCTCAAAGTACTCAAACATATTGCACATATTTGTCACATCTTGCAGTTCCCAAATACCTTTTCTGCCCTAACCAAATTAACATTTGACTGCACTAATTACACCCGATTCTTAAAATGTGATCTGTTTTTTTTTCTAGGAAATCAAGCACCATCCTGGAAAGCTCATCTGTTTTTGCCATCAAGGTTTTACACAGGCAAATAGGCTTCTCTGATGTGCTTATTAGGAAGTAATTATTGGACAAATCTGGACATTAACCAAGCATGATGATGGAATATATTGGATTTGGCTGGGATACAGTTAAATTTCTTTGTAGTAGCTTGTCTGGGGCTATAATTTGGATTTGTACTGAAAGCAGTGTTGATAACATGGGGATGTTCTGGTTACTGCCGAACAGGGTTTGCACGACATCAAACCCTCTCCTGCTTCTCCCAGTCCTGCCAGAGAGGAGGTGGTGGGTGCACAAGGAGCTGGGAGGGAAGAAAATATATAACAAAAAAAGGAAATACTATGATGGACTTTAGTACAAGGATGTAGATAAGTGTGTTTCAAGTTCCAATAACATTATGCAGCATTGCGGGTTCAGTGTCCCAGGAAAATTTTTTTCTCTCTCCAGAGTACTATAGATGGGATTCTAGGGTAGCATATTTATTTGTGGAATAAAAAAAACCACCTATTTGAGCTTATCAGATGTAATTATAGATGTACATGTGACAAAACAAAAGAAAAATTATCCATCAATAAGCCTGACTGAAATGTTGAACTCTTTGCATACCTGGAGCTCACCCTTGAAATGTGAAGCTTTTATTTACACTGGGATTCTGCTACCCATCAAAACAAAATAGAAGACTTTAGGATATAACTGAGGAGTCACCTGGGATTTAAAATTTCCTTCTGATGCCTCTTTGGCTGAGAGAAAGAAAAACCAACTGTGAATATCAGGTAAATTGATGAATCAATCACACCCGTTTATGTCTAATTGCTAATGACAGGTTTGCCAACAAAACTTGCAGCTTGAATTCAACTGTTGCAAAGTACACAGGAGTGATACAGAGAATCCAAAGAGGTTGTTTTGAGCCTCTACCTCTCCAAACTGTGGGCATTTGAGCTGCCTTCAGAGAATGTGCACAGAGCTGGTCCGAGGGCATTGATCTCACTGTCCAACATAACCTTTTCCTGTTTCTTTTCACTGAAGAAAAAAATCACAGTTGCAACTGGGATAAAATCCTGCTTGGTGCAACAAGTTCAAGTCCCTGGTCTTTTTCTTGCAAAAAAATCACCCCATCTCAGAAAAGCAAGTGAGACTTTGAATTTTAGGTTTTGATGTTCATCTAGCCCTCCAGTAACCTGGAGCCCTGCTGAGACAGGATGCCCAAACATCTCCTTCTGGCAAAGTTACCACTTCATTTGGAATCAATATCTTTGGAAAACGTTTTCCTTCAGTCATACTATGGTGGAAAGACCTAGCAGCAGATCTGATAAATCTGGCAAACCATGAATGACCTGTAGGATGAAACTTTTGGTTGCTACGTGCTCCTTCCAGCACTCCTTCCAGTATCCTGTACACCCTGATTCCTAAGCTCACATTTTGGCTGGCACTCTAATGGAAAATCAGTCTGTAGTTACCATGCTAGTAGTTGGAGGAATTCTCCAGCCTTCAGAGAACTCTGCATGACAAGAATAATGTGGCGGCACACGACAAGAAAACATGTGATTTACTGAAAAGAGGAAAAGAAATCACTGAACAGTGAGAGCCATGAACTGCAAACCAGATATTAAATCAGTGTAAATGTGTAAGAACAGGTTCCAAGATCTACCACTGCAGTCTCATCAGGTTCTCCTGTCACAGGTGGTGCTTCACAGCCTTCCTACACAGACAAGCCTCAGCAGAAGAACCTGAGCCAAAAATTCCTGCTGATAAATTCTGTGCACTTCTTTTGCTCTTGAGGTAACTGAGGGATTGAGCAGGGGGAGAGACAATTCACTCTGCTGCCTGTAGGAATGGTTTAAAAGGCAGATGAAATACCAAATAATGGAGCTTATCTGTTGGGAAGTGCCATGAATAAAACATGTTTTGCTGTCTGTATGCATTTCTCCCGGCTGCCCTTCAGCAAAAGATCCCTGTTACACATCACAATTTGGAGAGTATTAAAAAGGACCTGGGTGACCTTGTTCTACCAGGGCAGTAGCAGACAATCCTTCCCTAAAATAAGACATGACTATTTCTGACCCCTGGACCCAAGTTCAAAGGCAGAGATGTTCAAGCACATTTAAGCTGACAATTGCTATCTGAATAAATAAACCCTTAAAATTAATGGGGCTTAATAACAATCAGACTTATAAATATATATTTCCTACTGAACACTTCTGTGGTTCTGGACCCTGTTTTGAAGGGTCCTATGCTGCCCACCCCTGACATACTGTTCATTTAATTTCTGGTCACATTATTTCAATGGAACAGAAAACAAAAAAATTAAAAGCATTGAAAAACTGGAGAACGGTTTTGGAATGGCTTTGAAGTTGAAGGAGGGTAGATTTAGATTAGATATTAGGAAGAAATTCTTTAGTGTGAGAGTGGTGAGGCCCTGGAACAAGTTGCCCAGAGAAGTTGTGGATGTCCCATCATCCATTTCCAACCCCCTGCCATGGGCACGGACACCTTCCACTATCCCAAGTTGCTCAAAGCCCCATCCAACCTGGCCTTGAACACTCCCAGGCAAGCATCCTCTCATTTTCAAAATAGCTTATTCCTTTAGTTATAAGTCTCATTTCTTCTATGGAAGGTTTAGATTTTTTCTACATCTTTACTGGTTTTTTTTACAGGAGAGTGTAAGACTTAGAACTCTTTTCAAATGTCTGTTTTGACTTCTCATGGCACAGAAGAAAAGTCAGGGAACATGCACAGGAAGTGGATAAATTTGCCCAACCCCACCTCTTGTGTTTCTTACCCTGGTACCTGGGGCTGGGGGCAAACAAGTTTAAAGCATCACCCAGGCTTTTCTGTCATAGTGTAAGGATCAGAAAATGATGGATAGTTCACAGTACAACTGTGGAGGAAGCTGGAACATCATAAGACCTGGTTCATCCTCACCAGAAGGATTTGGTGCTTGTTCTGGATATTTGATGAGTTACTCAAGGGAGGGCTAAAGCCCCGTAAAATTTCTGGAGGCAGACAGTGCTCCACAGCTGCCTCTTGGCAGGTTTCACTACCTTGGATACCCCATCTCAGGAAAAAAAATTCCAAAGGTGTGTGCAAATGTGGGGAACTTCCACACACCAGGTATTTTAAACAGAATCCCTCTGCCTTCTCCGGTGTCAGCTGTGAGTGACTGGTGCACACACAGACAGCATCTTCCCCTGCCAAGAACAATGCAGAAACTTCTCGTTTCTTTTTTTTTTTTCTGGAAAAATCTGAAGACTTTTCACAGGGGTTGTTTAGTTTGTTTTTATTATTGTTTGTTGGGTTTTGGGGGGGGGAGGGGGGTTGAAGAGGGATTTTGAGGGTATTTTTAGTTTTTTTGTTGGGTTATTTTCCTCTTTTTTCTAGGAAAATAATAAAAAAGAAACTTCATTTTATGAATGAGAATAAACATGTTTTTATCCATTATTACAATAGTTCAAGGTTTGACCCTATCTTCTGCGGGTTGAAGAAATTACACACTAGGAAGGAAAAAAGCAGAACATTTTTTTGTTTATTTTTTCACTTATTGATTGTGTCTTTTGCACTCTCATGGACAAAAGGGGTCACCAAATTTACAGTTTAAGAAAGACAGAGGGAAAGAAATAATATGTGGCATATAGATGGATTTAAACTGAAAGAGAGTAAGTTTAGATTAGATGCAGGGAAGAAATTCTTCCCTGGGAGGGTGGTGAGGCCCTGGCACAGGTTGCCCAGAGAAGCTGTGACTGTCCCATCCCTGCAAGTGTCCAAGGCCAGACTGGATCAAAGGAGCAACCTGGGATAGTGGAAGGTGTCCCTGCTCACGGTAGGGGCTTGGAACTAGAAGATCTTTAAGGTCCCTCCAACCCCAGCCATCCTATATATACTGAAATATGTACCAAAAGACAGAAAAAAACCCAGCCCATGGCAACAAACCACCTTAAAAGCAGCACCCATGAGAAATCATTCAATATTTTATATAACCCAGGAGCATCTGTTGATGTTGGGACAATAAAGCAGTTAATTTAATAACTCAGAGTGTCTTCAAATGAAGAACAGAGCCTTACAATGTTCCTAATGCATTTAGGGACTGCAAGGCTGAGCCAGCTCAACCCTCTTTATCTATTTGTACATTTATGATCATATAAAGCCCAAACACAACGTGTGGTTTTGCTCTTCTGAAGCAACAGCAGATTTCTTTACTTGTTATTTTTGTTGTGAAAGTTTTACAAAGGAAAGTCTCTGTTTGGGACTTCTTAAGTAGGAAATAAATATGTCAAACATTAAAAATGTTCTTTATGAACATTTTCATCAGAGGTAACTTTCAAAGATGTCAGAAGGTTCTATATATATATTTGGAAGAATATGAGACGTGGTTTGTAAAATATGAAAATTATGGGGATCACATGAGGTAGAGTGTTTGAAAAAATGCTAAAAAAAAGATTAAGGGAGTTTTTCAACAAAAAAATAGTATATTTCATTATGATTTTTCTTTGAAGTAAGTACAAACTTAATTCTGAGAAAAAAATAAATAGCCTAACCAGTGTGATGGGTTGCTTTGCTTCTCTACAAACACTTTTGATATTTTTCATTGTGTTATTTTCTTTTGTCATGAAATGTGTGAGTTGAAGTTGAACAATTTGGACCAAAAATTATTTATTTTGATTTTTGTGCAAAGGGAAAGTGTGAAGAACTGGTGGATTTGGGTGGTTTTTTCCTCGCTTTGTCCACCAAGCCAGAAATTCCATCAGCTGCACATTGGAGTCAGGCAGTGCCTTGGAAGATATCACTTCACCTTCTCTGCTTCTGCCTCTTAATCTCCTTAGACTGCTCTTGGGATGAGAGCTGATTTGTTAAGAATTTGTACCATTCTCTGAAGAATGGGCCCCTAATCTCAAGAAGAATCTTTAACTACTCCTATAACAAAAATAATAAAATAGTAAGAGTACCAATAATAACCACAGAGCTGGGAATGAAACTTGGTTGGGAGGATTCACTCAGTGTGACCTGGCAGTTGACCTTTATCTCAAACAGAGACAGATTTTTTTAATATATATATATTTTTTCTCACTCTTATTGCTGTGAGGCACAGCTGATAGGTGAAAGCTGTTGCTGGAAAGCCACTCATTAAATTGTAATTTCAATGTGCTGACATTTCAATGGGAGGCTTGCTCCCTGGGTGGCTCAACAGTTTAAGTTTGTAAAATATCAGGCAGGGCTTTGTAAGTTTGACTGTGTCAACTGCTGGTTTTGGCAGCAGCAGAAAATAGAAGGTGAACTGGGTGACTACGTGTTGCTGTAAGGCCCTGCATTTTGTCCGTCTTCAAGTGAATAGAATCAAATTCTAATATATGCCTCTGATCAGAAAAAAAAAAAAAACAAACCTTTTTCCAGGAGTAGAAATCTTTGTGATGTTTCCTCCACATATCCTGTGGATTTTGTGAGGATGAGGATGCAGACCTGCTGCCACAGAGAGAAAGGACATCTCACATAACTGGTAAATGTACCCTAAATAATGGGATAGTTTAATTAATTTTCTGAGTTAGAAATTATTGAACCTCAGTTCCTGTCCTGAAGATGGACAAGTCACGGCTGGGCTTCGCGAGCGAAGATTTGGGAAGGGCTCTACCCACATTTGTTGCAGGCGCGTTGGTGGCTGAAAAGGCCAATACGAGATAGGCATGTCTGGTTGCAAAAGGCACAGCAGAAAGACTCCTTAGATGGTGTATTCTGCAAGGCACGATTCTTTCTGCGTTGCCTTTTCTCCTCAAGAGTGATCCTGCGTGCTTTCTCAAAGGCATCAGCAGCGTTATAGATGGTGTGTCTCCAGGCCTCCCGATTGGAGGCCAGAGTAGACCAGTTATGTTGATCAATATGGCCGAGGCTGAGATGTTGTTTCAGGGAGTCCTTGTATCTTTTCTTCGGGGCTCCTCTCTTGCGGCAGCCAGTGGCAAGTTCACCATAAAGCAGGATCTTAGGGAGGGGGTGGTCCTTCATCCTGGAGACATGCCCTACCCAACGCAGCTGTGTTCTCACATGGACAAGTAATAAGGACAAAAACAGAATCAAACTTTGGGCAGCCTTGGATCAACTTCTGCTTGACTCTACAGAGGGGGAAAGTTAAAATCTACTTTGGGAGGGTGTAATGGAGGGGTTACATTTGCAGTGACTGATAGAGCTTCATCCCTGTCAGTGTGGCAGATATTAAGTCAAGTTCTACTCCAATCTGTTTGATTACAAACCAAGACTCTTCCATTAAAATTAAAATTCACAATGATCCAAGATGACAAGTGCCCCAACATCCCAGAATATGGGAACGGGGCTTCTTGACATTTGCCCCCTTCTTGTGAGACATTCTCCATTGATCTTTTCCTGAACAGCAGGTTCCAGAGCATCTTACAGTTTTCTGCTCAGAGCTGGAAACAGATTGTTTCCCAGAGATTCTCTCTAACCTTGATGGCAGCAGCTCCAGGGCACAGAAGCAAAACTCTTTTGGATTAAAGTTGCAAGTATCTATATTAACAAGCATATGATTACAGTACAAATTGCCTTGAATAATTCAGAGATCCCTATCCAAAGTTTGATGGTAATCACAGCCTGGGAGAATATTATTAAAAATGAAACCTTCTGTCTGGGAAAAGAATTGGTTCTCTTCTCTTCTCTTCTCTTCTCTTCTCTTCTCTTCTCTTCTCTTCTCTTCTCTTCTCTTCTCTTCTCTTCTCTTCTCTTCTCTTCTCTTCTCTTCTCTTCTCTTCTCTTCTCTTCTCTTCTCTTCTCTTCTCTTCTCTTCTCTTCTCTTCTCTTCTCTTCTCTTCTCTT